>NW_026571541.1:34114043-34148789 GCF_026225935.1 Boleophthalmus pectinirostris
GGAGGAAGAGGAGGAGGAGAGGAGGAAGAGGAGGAAGAGGAGGAGGAAGAGGAGGAAGAAGGAGGAGGAGAGAGAGAGGAGGAAGAGGAGGAAGAGGAGGAGAGGAGGAGGAGGAAGAGAGGAGAGAAGAGGAGGAAGAGGAGAGAGGAGGAGGAGGAGGAAGAGGAGGAAGAGGAGGAGGAAGGAGGAGGAGAGGAGGAGGAGGAGGAGGAGGAGGAAGAGAGGAGGAGAAGAGGAGGAGAGAGGAGGAGGAGGAAGAGGAGAGAGAGGAGGAGGGAAGAGGAGGAAGAGGAGGAGGAAGAGGAGGAAGAGGAGGAGAGAGGAGAGGAAGAAGAGGAGGAAGAAGAGGAGGAAGAGGAGGGTTCATGTTGTGATCAAAAAATGTCCCTTTTTCTCTCTCTCTCTAAAGCATAAAAAACAAAACTTCTACATTTCAAACAGTCTGCAGCGGTCCAAAGTTGCTCCTCGCATAAAGCCGCACTGCGTAACATTTCTAGTAGAGTGTCCCCCACCTTTTGGTCTCCATGGAGATATCATTGTTTGTCTAGAATGTTCCACAGTACAGATTAAACCTACAGTCTCACCTCTGTTCACCGACGAAATTACTGTATTTTTGAGCAACAGAAACACCCGTAATGGATAAATTCTAGGTGCATATGTTTAAAGTCATACTGCGGAACATTCCAGGCCAAGGCATAACATCTCCATGGCGACGAGCAGCTTTAATTTACGCATTCAGAGCGTTTTAATCATCCAAAGTAATGAGTTTTTAAGCGTTTTTTCACAACGTTCAGAGACGAGCGCGGAGTTTCGCCTTCACAGTAACACCAACTAGCATGCTAACTGCGCACTTCCTGATTCTCGGACAATAAAACGCGTCATATTCGCAGACGGTACGCGTATTTTGACCCCGAGTCCGGCTCAAACAAATATAAAAACTGAAAAAATAAAGCGGTATAGGACCTTTAAATGCCACGCGGTATAGCTGATATTTCCCGCTGCCCTTAAATGCCACGGTCCGGATGGTTCTTTTGGAGCTCGGCCCTATCTCGCGTCGGGATTCGTCGCTTTTACATTATCGGGACATTATCTGAGCGGATTTACACACACACACGGTTCATCTCAATACGATCTGACATTTCCCCTGAATCCAAAATCCGACTGAAGACGAGACAGAGACGGATCTGCCCCGACCTACATACTTTAAACATTTCACTAAACGCTTAAAGACGTCGTAAAGCTGCATTGTGTAACTTTTTATGGTGGAAGCGTATGTCGATTTGTTTGTTTTTTTTCTTCAGGGAGATGTTTTTGCTTTGCTTGGTATTAAAAATGTCTTCAGTCTTTGTTTCGTTAGAGCTGATTTTATTTCCTCTAACCTGAACTGATCTCAAAATTCCAATTCAAAATCTCAAAAAGTTTATTGTCAATTCTTCGTACGAAACATGTGAAGAATCAAAGTTGTGTTTCTCACTTCCAAGCGCATAAATACATAATAATAAATGGAAAAGTCCAGGTTTTCTTCTTCGGGGAGACGCAGATTCCGAGTTTCCCGGTCGCCTGGTGGTTAGAGAGGAGAGAGGTTCAGCATCCTAACAGCCTGGAGGATGAAGCTGTTAGTGAGTCTGGTGGTGCAGGGACAGAGGCTCCTGTAGCTCGTCGCAGAGGGCAGGAGGCTGAACAGATTGTGTGGGGTGACTTGAATCACTCAAGAGCGAAATATAGTTCTGTGTGTAGGCCTGTAACGATAATCAATAAATCAAGTAATCGTACGATAACTTTTAACACTTCGATAACTTTTCCGGCCGTGATAAATTCTATTTGCAACTTGTTTGTTTAACTCAGTTTCTCTCTCTCTCGCTCTCTGTCGCTCTCTAAGAGAATGTTAGAAGGCGTCTGCAAAGTACTGGGACGGGGGTTGCAACTGGATTTTCCTATCCTCGGTCAGAAGGCACAGGAGACTTGACAGGCGACAATGAACTTTAATCCCATTTGAACAGTAACAGTAGCAGCAGGTGCATACATGTGTTGGTTTGTGTGTGTGTGTGTGTGTGGTTTTCTGTAACAAAAACAGCAAAAAGGAAACAATTAAAATCAAATATTATACAGATAAATACACAGGTAGATAATGTAACAGTAACAAGGCTTAAAAGTGACTGAACAGCGCCCTCCTTTGGTTGGGAAAATGTACTGCAACGTTCAGTCTACAGTTTGGTGACGTCATGAATATTAATTAGCGGAAACGGATAAATTATATAACTGCGACGTTTGGACAAAGCAAAACTTAACACTAATTAGGAGATATTCAACATTCAACGTAGAAGTAAGACATGAAAGGTGAAAACGTTAATAATAGCTCGTACGCTAGCATAAAGATAAACACCAGGTATAAATTACTAACAGGATTATATTATGAAACAGAACTCAAAATATTGGCTACATTCAGGTGCCTAAACAAATAAACATAATAAGTATATACATGCAAACAGAAATACACTGCATCACTTACTTATTATTAACGCACACGATACATGTCCAACACATTGCACTCGAAAACAGACGCTTAACATAATAGTGGGCAGGACTAGACCGAACATGCCCCGAAAAGTGGACCGAACCATTATAGTGGCCACTAGGGGGAACATGGGGCAGTCCCAATGGCAACTACCACAGGGGGTTTTATACAGCGTCTGTCGCTCTCTGACTCCTCTCGTTTAAAAAGCGTAATGACTCTTGAACCAATGTGCGCGTAGTTTGCAAGTGCAGAAAGAGCCGCTGTCCGTGCGGTGTAATAGAAACACAAGCAGAACAAACAGAGTAACAAAACTGTTCATCGCCAAAACAAGTCACGATGCCGAATCAACACTGGTGTGCGGGACACGTCTCAAGAGCCACGTGCGTCAAATACCGCGAGCGCAAACGACGAGAAGAAATGTCACAAACTCCAACAGCCGATATGAACCCACACCCGAGCGACAGAACTAGCCCCGCCCCCGGGAAGAGCCCGAAATCCCACAAGAAACCAACACAACACCAGACAGGACAGAGGCTCCCTCAGAGCGAAACAACACTTCAAGGTCAAAATGTCGAGGCCACAGCAGCAGCAGAGACGAGACACAATATTCCAATGTAAGACAACGACTAAAATCACTTTTAAGGGCAATTTTGTTACAGAGATTTAATAATCCATTTTATTTATTGTTTTGGTTGTGTTTGGTTCAGCAATGGTTTATTCAAGTGCATTTTTGTGAACAAGTCCTCGCTGTGAGACAGACACATTAGACTAGTCCTGTGTTAAGTCTGTTTTATTTACACCTGTTGTTTTCCTGTGTTAAATGTTCTTTAGAAAGTAAAGTTTATTGATCTTTGAAAAGGTGTATTTGCATTTTTATTCCATGGTCGTTATATTAGTTGAAATTGGTCTCAAAATGTCAATATTATCGTTTATCAGAATAAATTCTTGGTTAATTAATCGTCCAGCAAAATCTGGTATCGTTACAGGCCGAGTGTCGACTAAAGACGCACTGCTGCTGTCGCCTTGTCACCGTCGTTTTTGATTTATGGATTTATGTCGAGGTCTATGCGCCGCAAAGTAATTCACCTCCACAACACTAGGAGGCGAGGATTTAAACCTGGTGTTTGTGTAAACCAGGGGTCGGCACCTTAAAGAGCCATTTGGAGCGTCTCCCACAGAAAAGAAAACACCTGAAGTCACAAAACCCTTTTGACCCTAACATGAGGAGAACACTGCATCTTTTTAAGTCCGACAGAAGCGATCGGGGAAGGATCGATGTGTTTTTTTTCAGTGCTTACAGTTTATGCAAATGAGCCATGTAGTTTAAGTTTCGTTTCTGTAAAACGTAAACAAATGAGCGCAAAGCTGCATTAAACACATTATTATTCAGTGTATATTGAAATAAAGGAAAGCTGAGTACAGGAAATGTTTGTAGAGTGGATAAAGAGACGACCAATCACAGCCCTTATTGTCTGCATCGCTTCTCCTACTGTCTGCGTCAACTTGATGCATAGTTTGGAAATTCACACATTTGTCGTGACGCAGACGATTTCACGCTAGACTGTAAATTGGGGTGTGTGGTGTACTGTGTTTTGCAGGAAGGCGAGTGGTGAACCAGTGCACCTCTTTCTTTAGTCTTTCTTTCTCTCTGTCTTTTTCTCTTTTACTCACTCTCCTTCCTCATCCTCCTTCAGAGAGAGAGAGGGAGGGGGGGCAGGCAGGTTTAACCCAGGTAAGAGGATCCTCGAGTGGGATGAATGAGAGAGTGAAGGGGGAGGCTAATGGAGGAACCACAAACAAAAACACGAAAAAAAAAAAGGAAGGAGAAGAGTACGTTCTGTATGTTGTGATCAGTGAAACCAGAAAAGCTACAAACATCTTTAGAAATGATTTAAAATACAGGTTCAACACTTTTATTCAATTACAGGTGGATTTATATCTCAAAAATACCTCAAAAACAGACATTGTGACTGTGAGCGGGGTCGCCTCTCCACAGATCTGACCTGTAACTTGGCCTGGTTTGGTCTCCATGAAGATAAAACAGTTTAATACCACACTGTAGAACATTTTAGACAAAACAATAACATCTCTACGCACAGGCCCTCCACCAGAAAAGTTACACAATGCACCTTTAAGGACGTAACAAACAGAAAGTTATCAGTGATTTTTTTGTTGTGTCCTTTCAGTTTTCGATTAGTTGCCTTGTGCTCCTTTGTTCTAACTTTGGATATTTGGTGCAATAAAACAACAGAGTGGAGCAGAGAGAAAGCGCGCTGTGCCTCAGAGATGACTCAAAGTGTTATATTATATTTATTATATGAAATAAAAGGTTATGAAGGGGCTGACGCGGGGCCTTCGCTCCCTCCGGCTCTTCCGTCTATTTCAGGTCCTGCACTGTCGTCTGCGTCTGTGACAATAACGAAACAAAAACTGGACACTTCAGACCAGAGCTGGAGTCAAAAGTATCGAAAATCTGATCAAAATCGATACGGAAACGCGTTTAAGCAGATACTAAAAAAGATTTGTTATGGAAATGATCTCGCTGAGGCTGAAGAGGCTGGAGGTTTACGTTTACGCGACTTAAACTGCGATGCCGGACTGAACCAGGACTAAAACAGGTCTAAACCAGCTCTAAACCTGAAATGAACCAGGACTAAAACAGGTCTCAGTCCCGGTCTGTTCCAGGTCTGAGTCCCGGTCTCAGTCCTGGTTTAGTCTGGTCCCGGTTTCCTGATCACCCGAGAGTCTGCGCAGGTCCCCCAGTCCCGACACTCCTGGTTCAGTCCTGGTTCAGTCCTGGTTTTCAGGTCCTGGTTTCAGTCCTGGTTTCAGTCCTGGTTCAGTCCTGGTTTTCAGTCCTGGTTTCAGTCCTGGTTCAGTCCTGGTTTAGTCCTGGTCCTGGTTTCAGTCCTGGTTTCAGTCCTGGTTCAGACCTGGTTCAGTCCTGGTTTAGTACATGTTTAGTCCTGGTTTTAGTCCTGGTTCAGTCCTGCTGGTTCAGTCCTGGTTTAGTCCTGGTTTAGTCCTGGTTCAGTCCTGGTTTAGTCCTGGTTTCAGTCCTGGTTCAGTCCTGGTTTCAGTCCTGGTTTTAGTCCTGGTTTAGTCCTGGTTCAGTCCTGGTTCAGTCCTGGTTTCAGTCCAGTCCTGGTTCAGTCCTGGTTTAGTTTACATGTTTAGTCCTGGTTTAGTCCCTGGTTTAGACCTGGTTCAGTCCTGGTTTTAGTCCTGGTTCACCTGGTTTAGTCCTGGTTTAGTACATGTTTAGTCCTGGTTAAGTCCTGGTTTAGTCCTGGTTCAGTCCTGGTTTAGTCCTGGTTCAGTCCTGGTTTAGTAGTCCTGGTTTAGTCCTGGTTTAGTCCTGGTTTAGTCCTGGTTTAGTCCTGGTTAGTCCTGGTTTAGTCCTGGTTTTCAGTCCTGGTTTAGTCCTGGTTCAGTCCTGGTTTAGTCAGTCCTGGTTTAGTCCTGGTTTAGTCCTGGTTCAGTCCTGGTTTAGTCCTGGTTTAGTCCTGGTTTAGTCCTGGTTTAGGCCTGGTTTAGTCCTGGTTTAGGACGGAGACCGGGACAAGACGAAGACCGGGACTGAGACTAAAACTGAGACCAGTTTAGACCTGGTTTAGAGCTGGTTCAGTTCGGCATCGCAGTTTAAGTCACGGAAACAGAACTGGGACTAAACCAGGTCTAGAACAGGACCCAACAAGCTACACAGTCACAGTCAGAATGTTTTTCTTGGTATTTTTAAACTATAAAACCACCTGTAATTGAATAAATGTAAAGTAAAACTGTTTAATGTCACACTGTGGAACATTCCAGACAGAGAAATGCATCTTTAAAGCCGCACTTTTTTCAGTTTTGTGTTTATTGCAAGGGCCTTCACCTGTTTTTTTTTCCATGGAAATGTTTCTTTGGCTATAATATGGCACAAAACTCCATATCAAATGTTCCATGGAATCATGCAGGTGACATGGCATCTCCGGAAAGTTACACACTGTTGCTTTAAATGTCTGGAATGTGATTGGAGTTGTGATTGGTCCAGAGGCAAAGGTAGCAACTATCTGATTGGCCGCAAGTTACAGGAAGTACATAGTTCTTGTTTTCTGAATTAAACAGTTCGGAATTAAAAATATTCTCCTTCGAGTTTACATGGAAATAATAATTCTGAATTGAGGTTTACATGGAAAATTCGTTAAATCGTCTTTATTTAATTCCTCTCAGCGTCTGGGGGTGGGGAAGGTTCTGATTGGACAGAGACACAAACGAAGAAAACAAACACTTCAGCTGCTACCGGCTTTTCTGTCGTCTCGGTTTGTCGTTACTCCACGGACACAAACACGATCCAAACTTTTTCCCGCGGTGGTTCCGATGATAATTGCGAAGCAGCGGCTGGAGAATTCTGTCATCACGGTTTACGTCCGTCGGCTGAGGAGGAGAAGGGAAGAGCGTCGGAGAAGGAGGAAGAAGACAAAGTGAGTGTGAGGCTGCTCTACCTCAGCCCACTCCCACATCCACATCACAAATCCAAAGAGACGTGGAGGAAAAGTCCCAAGACACGACTGGTGGAGCCGGATCGAAGGACGACACAACGAACATGAACTGAACGACCGGGATTATTTTTAAGAAGAATAAACGTTTACATGATCGAGGATGAAATTAATTCAGCTTTAAAATCGGAAAAAAACACCCACTTACTTCGCAGTGTTGGGGAGTAACAGATTACATGTACCGCCGTTACGTAATCAGAGTACAAATTATGAGTAACTGTATTCCGTTACAGTTACTGTTTCAATGAGTGGTAATTGGATTACAGTTACTTTGCTGAAATAAGTGGATTACAAGGCGGTATTTTCCTGTTTTCACATTTTGTTCTACCTCGCATTTATTAATTTTTTTATTTCGGTAATTCCACTCATTGCCGGAAACCCAAACAGAACGCGACAGTAAGAGCGATGTAAACGTCATGTTAAAGTTGGCGGTGTCAGTCACACAGTGGAAGCAGCAGTGCATTGGTAAAAACGCATTTGTGTCTTGGAAATTCTTCTCCCGATGTGAGATATATATAAAAAAAAACAAATATAAAATAACCTACAACTCTAAAATCAGGAGTTAAACAGGTCTAAAAATCAGGACTAAACCAGGACTAAACCAGGTCTAAACAACATGACACCTAACAGTAGGTTGACATAATTTAAGGTGATCTCATATAAAAAATTATTTCTCTATCAATAATATTTTTTAATCTGGTGAAGGAAAGACTGATCTTGTTACTGTCTTTTAACAGACAAAACCTCTTATATTAAGATCTCGTGGTCTTTGTTTCTCTACAGCAAACAGTTGCTTATTCATGGAGACTTGGGCTCAGACAATTTGAAGACAACAAACAAGAATTTTCAGGATGTGGTTGCTACATTCATGTCGTTTAAAAAAACATGACAATATCAAGTAATCCAAAGTAATCAGATTACGTTACTCACTTTAAGTAATTTAATGGATTACGTTACAAACTACATTTTGGGGTGTGTAATCTGTAATCTGTAGGGGATTACATTTTAAAAGTAACCTTCCCAACACTGTTACTTCGGAATTAGGTTTAATTCCGAATAATAATTTTCATTAGGAAGTTTCATTAGTTTACATGGTCTTTTTAAAGTGGAATTATTTTTATTCACAATTATTTTTATCCGGAATTAAAGCTCTCATGTAAACGTGGCAACTGTGGCTTTAAAAATGAAAAACTTTCTCGGTAAAAGATAATTATTTGCAGCTGAGGCCTTAAACACAAATCTCGGAAAGTTCATTAAAGCCGTCGGAATCCCTATCTGTCTGCGGCGCTAATCACTTTTACAGTTTTACAGTTTTACAGTGCGCGCTCAGATCAGGTCGGCCGGTGCAGACGCAATCATTTCATTGGAGAGAGGCGTGTTTATCTGCCTCTTTGTCTGCTCCCAATCCAACGCTTGTTTTTCACTTCTTAATTATGAGCAGAGCCTGAGGCGAGAGAGGGGGAGGGGGGCTGTTTTAAAAAGGGTAAAAATAGCTCCGTTTGTGGGCGACTCGTTTGGAAAATGTGTGAAAACGGAGTAAACACAAAAGTTAAATTGGAACTAAGTATGAAAAGGTTTTGTGGTAATGTTTGTGGAGAAGGACACACAAAACAAAGAGGTAGAGATAATGCGATAAAGACGAGTATTTTACTTCTACGGGATATTAACGACTAAAACATAACGGATTAGATCACCTTAGATGTTTTCAGGACCAAAGTGCTGGAGAAAGACCCACATTCAAACAAGTGAACCCACGAATGCGTCATCGACAGAGGCAAGGCCAGACAAAAGTGGACGTCACAAAGAGAAAATAACAGTCATGGATCACATCATCAACACCAACTACTCACACAAATCTGCACCGAGCTCTGATACAACATCTGCTGTGGAGAAGACGACAGCGACGCCCAATCCAAAGATGGAACCTCACCAGGAGAACACGGATATACAAATATTTATATGTCGCCGTGTGTAACTAGGAATAACGGACCAGACACAGGCAGCTCCCAAAAGTAATAATGTGGGTAACTTTTATTTCCCGACTGTCCTCAGAAGAGAGCAGCATTAATTTTGGTTTGATTTGGCCTTTTTTGGAAGATGACTTAAATGGTTAACAACTGTCAGGATTCACAATATCTGGCTTTTTTTGTCTTTGTTCCAACAAAAATGTGTTCTCTCAACAATAAAATAAAACACTAAATAAAAGACAACAGTAGTGGGCTTATCCTACAATAAACCAAGAATAAACACCACTTAGTATCCATTTCAATTGGCAAGTACACAAAATAAAATTACATTAGTTTTTAACACTGTGTAACGGTCAACTTGAACTCACTCACAAAATGGCTGACAGACTGTCCAGACCAACCCAGCACTCTGAAGGACGTGGACACTGCTCTCTCCCCTCTACATTTACAGAACATAAAACATTTGGTCTCAAATAAAAGAATACATAAACAGTCATAAACAGTTCTTTACATTACATATTATTCATATTTAACACGTGAGCAACTCAGCAGGATCACACTTTTCAGGACAGCAAGTCAATTTACATCAATCTTCAATTCTACGAATCAATACAACAACAATCTTGAGATATGAGGCTCATTAAAGCCTTGTCTAACAATATCTAAGATTATTTCCCTGTTTCGCAGTCATTTAAATGTTCATTTTTACTAATACACACCGTTTTATGTCAGTCTCTTGTTGAGGCACTCAGCCTGTTGTGCAGTGATGACATCACACGCGCTTCTTCTAACAACCACCCAATCACCCAGCCTGACCACACTACCCCCTACCGGTTACACAGAGAATTGCAGCCATTTCTAAAAACAGTATTTTTATAGTCCACCTGGCTACATATATATATTTATATATTATGGCCCCGTTCACACATACACGGGTATTTTTAGAAACTGAGACATTTCTCTTCGTTTGTTCACATCGTTTACACGCAAACGGCGAATTCGCCTCTGAAAACGAATCTTTCTCTAAACTCCGGCTAGAGTAGAGATTTTGGAAAACTCCGGTTTCACATTTGAGTGTAAACTGAGATAAACAGAGTTTTAGGAGCTGAAAGTGCGACCGACGTTTACCTGTTGCTATGACGACGATGATGGAAGCATTCAGAGCAGCAAAGGGCTCGGAGTTCAGTGATTTTACCACTTCTTTAACAGATCTCCGAAGAATCGAGCCCGATTAATGCACTTTGTTTTTCAAGGTATTTGTGAGTAATACTTACAACTGTAATGAAATAAATGCTACAGGTTTGAGTCTAATCCAGGTGCCACCCAGAGGCTCGGTGTCGTTCTGACGGCGTTCGATGGTGTATTTATCCGGGTTGATGTAAACGGAAACTTTTTTGACAACGATGCTGTGTGCACGATGTTATTTTGGAAAACGGAGGGAGGGAAATAGTCAGTTCCCAAAATACCCGGCTACATGTAAACGTAGCCTATATCTCCTCTGCTGACCACTGCACTGTGTTGGTAAATGGTCACAATTTTCTATCACACTTTTCCACTTTCAAGGCTCAAAGCGTTTTACAACAAGGAATCACTCACACATTCATACATGAGTGTACACAGACACTGGGGGCGAGGAGGGTTAAGTGTCTTACCCAAGGCCCAAGCCAACCTGTAGATCAGTGGATCTGACGCTCAACCCGTCATGTTTTACGTCGAGAGTGGGAACGACCCACCAACCGTCAGATCAGTGGACGAATGCTCTACCACAATATTCCACAGACATGTTTTCTTTGTTTATTTTACCACGTGTGACCCAGATGAACCTGCTGACATCTATGGTTCGCTTAGAAAATACAGGTTTTCCTTAGTTCCCATTGGAAACCAACTTTTCGGTTCCTGAACATTCTGATTTTCAGCATGAACACATCAGTCGGTTTGAGATTAGGTGTGGGAACAGGCACCGGCACAGTTCTCTGTCGGCCTGAAAACACTACATGTTACATTTTATTGTTTTAAAAAATGCTATAAAACAATGTATTAGCATGTTTCACTTTCATTTTGGAGTTTTCTAATAATAAATATCTCAAAAAAAGTCTCAGTGCAGCTCAACATGTAGAGTCATAAGGGTAGTTTGAGGGGAGTAACAGCCCTCAGGACAAAAGTGTCCTCGTGTGTGTCCTGCGGAGCCTCCAGGGGGCAGCAGGTGAACTCTGAAGACACAACCAGAAAGCCTCTGGTAAGTCTCTCTCTCTAAGTTCTGTTGTTTTGATCGGTGGTGAGACGGACTTTCCTTTTTTTCTGTCAGATTTGTTGTCAAGAGCAGCATCACCATGGATACAGAAAAAACAAAACTGCTCACATCACACAATCCCATAATCCTTTATTTTCATCCTTTGATCTGCACTTCTTCGTTGATCAAAATCCCCAGACATTAAGCAAAAAAAGATAAGGATAAAATTGGACAAAGTTTAAAAAGCGCTCAGCGTGCCAGCCGGTCGGACAAAAGAGCGACCAGTCATCGCTATGGCAACCACGTAATTTAGCCGGCGGAAACCGGACGTGGAAAAGCGACCCTTGCCCCCGTCTGGGAGTATGACATCAGCACGCGCTCCGATCTGAAACTCCCAGTAGCATAAATCTGTTTTGAATGCGAAATCCTGTCAGAGGCTTTTATTTGATCAAAGAGCGGCGTGGATAATCTCCCTGTTTGAATAGGCCTGCGTGTGAGGTTCAAGTGCGTCTGACAGAGCGTGTTTTATCAGCGCCTCTTGGTCTTGTATATCGGGAGAGCGGGATATCGGCGCGGCATCTCGCTCCGTACGCGAAAATCCCCGTGCGTTTGCGAGGAAAGCGGAGGGAGGACGCGGCGTTTTTGAGTGAAGACAGAGCTGATACAGAGATCTTTGTCACCTCGTCTCCTCTTTGACGGTTTATCTGCCTCTCACAGCAGGTGTATCTTTATTCAACCGGAAAACCGCTCTGTGTGATTGTGTCATAGATTTGTATCGCGCACGGGAGACGAGAGAAGGAGGGGGGAGGAGAGATAAAGAAAGAGAAGAGGAAGAGAAAAGAGAGAAGAAAATGAGAAGAGATGTGCTTTCAATCTTGTAATAACCCAAAAGCTATTAAAAAACAAAACAAAACGGAGAATTCTGATCATTTTATGTATCTTAAACCAGGAGTCTTCAATGTTTTTCAGGCCAGGGACCCCAAACTGATGGAGCTGGAGCAGGGACCCCCGACTATATTATGACATAAAATTGTGTTTTAAATTAAATTGGGCATAGTGTCATGTATAAACAGCTGCTCTGCTCTGTCGCTATATCGCGGTTCACTTTTCGTGGTTTTGAGGATTTTTTTTTTTTGTGCAATTTTGCATGCCAGTGTATGAATGTGCATTGTGTTCCTCCCCCTGCGTCCTAATTGGATAAGAGACTGCACATCATTGTAAATCAGTCATCTTTGTGCCGAGTCTCCTGTACAGTACAGAATGTGTTCAGCCAAATTTACATAAATGTTCGATCTCTAGCTGTGTGATGATTCTGAAGTGCTGAAATTTTTTCCCCGACAAATCCCACAATGTCGACAAAACGTTCTGCACTGACAAAGGCTCGTGTGGTCGCACCCAAAAGACAGAGGAAGAGGCAAACCATCGGGTACGAGCAAATAGTTGCTGAAATGGGCAGGTTTTAACGTTCTGGAATAAGTCAGGACTAAACCAGGACAAATCTTGGACTTAAGAGAGAGAACACTGAAGCAGGGTGTCCGCAAAGCGCGATCGGGCGACGGCCACATTTACCTTCGTGAGGTGCGGAGCTGATCTTGTCTTTTCTCCTGCGGTCATCTCCGAGCCCGTCCCAACAGTGAGTGCGGTTTCAGTTCTGATTTAGTCCTGGTGAAGTCCTGGTTTAGTCCTGGTTTACTGCTTTTTTGGATCTGTTTTAGTCCTAGTTCATTCCTGGCTTCTGTTTCAGTCCTGGAAGTCCTAGGTTAGTCCTGGTTTAGTCCTGGTTTAGTTCAGTCCGTGGTGTATACAGTTGCAAAAGTTTAATATAATCTCGGGTTATCGGGCAGGTGCGGTCCTGTACTGCGCCGGTGGGGGTCTCCAAAAATGGACCCGGGCAGGACTCTGCGCTGTTGGACTCCATTACGGAATTAATGAATGTTCAGTTTGTTACATAAAGAACGAAAATAACAAAAGGATGACAGCAGCAATAAGTTTTAAGAAGGAAGTAAAAAGGGTTGTAACTGTTCTGTCTGAAAAAAAAAGTGTATAAAGTGTGTGCTGAGGGCTTTTACAGACTTAAAACAGATATATTATTTTTGGAATGTAACCCCCACGATAAACGAGGGAACACTGTACATTCACTAGGGCGTATTCCATCGAAGTCGTTTAACAAGTCCAGGCTTATCCTGAAATCCTGAGCTGAAACTGGCTCCATCTCCAGTTTAAGCCTCAACTCGTTCCATGACAGAAATAAGCTTGAGTTTAGGTGAGTTTAAGTGACTTCACGGAAAATGGGCTCAAAATGTGACTTTTTTTTAAATGATCTGATTAAACGAGAGAGGAGCTACAGCGCACGGACAAGAGTTTGATTTGGGGCACTGAACTTTTCCAGTCATTCTGATCTGAGGAGCGAGAGGAAAGACACGACTCCTCGTCTTTTCCCGGTCGCTTCGTGGACACAGAGGAGGCTGGCTGTGGAGTACCTGGTTAATACGCCCGGGGAATGAAGTTACCTGACCCCTTCCTGATGTGTGATAGTACGTAAAGTAAAGTAAAGTAAAAAGTATTCACATGTAGCTAAACAAAAACAATAAAATCCACGCCAAGGTGTTTGCAGTTTGACAGGGAGCGAGAGACGAGGGGATGATGGTAAAATGGTCCACAGTCTAATCATCCAAAGATTTGACAACCCCCCTGCAGTACCTCCGCGACGTAAACTATGTTATTTTTTTGTTTGGGGGTCCGTCACCTGCTTGTTTCTGTGGATACGTCATCGCTCTGCCTAAAATGTTCCTCGGTGTGACATTAAACAGCTCTACTTTACATTTATTCAATTATAGGTGGTTTTAAAGCTCAAAAATACCAAGAAAAACAACATTTTGACTGTGAGCGGGGTCGCCTCTCCACAGATCTGAACTGTAACTTGGTGTGGTTTAATCCTTTCAGACCAGATACCGTCGACGAGAAAAAACGAGCCTAAATCTGCAGGGTTTGTGCGTTAAATGTGACAATGAACCAAAACACAACTCCAGGTCTGTGTGTGATGAGGAAATAATAAAACATAGATCAGAAAGTAGCGTCTCATGGGCCTTTTAACCGTCTTTTCTGACACGGTCTGTCTCTTCAAACTCTTAAACTTTGATCTCGGGTCGCCACATTTCCCATGATGCATCAGTTCTGGCGTGACGGGACAAAGAGGAAGTGTCAGCTGGATTATGGAGCTGTCATTTTCAGCTTTTGGATCTGAGCGTTCATCACTGTGGCTCCTCTGGACGCTCGTCTTTTCTCTTCTCTGAAATAAGAACAGGCTTTTCCACCTCGCCGGGGCTTAAAGAGGTGATGACAGGTTAGATCAGCGTTGGGCAAACTATGGCCCGGGGGCTGTATGCGGCCCTTTAAACCCTTTAATCCGGCCCACGAACTTGAATAAATTATAGTAATAAACCTTGTTAATGTTTTATTTTTCCTGCATTTCCAGCGTTTCCCAGTACAGCTGATTATGTCGGCTGCTTTATGGGAGAGTGTTCTTTCGGACTGGCTAGTGACAGGAGTCATTCTCGGTCGGTGTATTCGGACCATGAGTGAGGCAGAAGTGTTCAAGACGTAACACTGCACTGTTTCTATTCTGAATAAGGTGAAAATAAAACTGAAAGAGTCGTGTACTTGTAGATTATAAAGTCTTCATGCATAGAGAGTTTGAACTTATGGCAGAGCAGAAAGTCTCATACAGGAAAGAGTAGCTGCAATCGCGCGTTCTGGTCAGTAGGAATTACAATTTAGGGAGGTAGGCTAAAGAAGATAAGGTGACGACCACAACTAGATGGCGCCCAGAAAGTATTTCAGGAGTATTTGTCTTTTGGACGCATTCACATTCAGCTTCACATTCTTGTAACCAGGTTAGTGTGTTTACATGCACCAAGACTCAAAAAACCGCGATCGTCACCGAGATACTGATGTGCATGTAAACACACTCATTATGAACAATGTACCAGATCAAATATAACACGTTGCTCTCAGACTGACACACTGACACTGTTCTGTCCTTGTGTTGGTCGTTGTTGAGTTTTGGCTCTGGAGACGCACATTGAACAGAAGTAAATCTGCATCTTCTGCCGTTTCTGAAATAAAGACAGTCAGGAGGAGAGTGACGATGATAATATCCTGAAGGAGAACAGAACTTTCAGTGCTTTTAAACAGTAACTGTTAGTAATAAAAAAAAAATTAAAAAAAGTATTTTATTAATTTCATTTTCAGTGTTTTAGAAAGACAGATATTTTGTTGTGGTGCTTTGTAATGACTTTCAATTGAAATTCAAGTTTTCTACATATCTCATGTTATTATTTTCTCTCCACTCCATCCATCTGCTCCTGGTCCGGCCCAAAAAAAAGTTTGCCCACCCCTGGGTTAGATTTTTCACTACAGCACAGTTAACAACAAGATATTTAAGATTTGACTAAAAATCTGCACACAGTTTGATGTGGGAGTCTCTAAATGTTTGGCATTTCCAATCCATTCAATCCAACTTTATTTGTAGAGCACATTTTACCAACACAAAGTCTCCAACGTGCTGTACAGAGTCGGCACGATATAAATCAACACGTAAAATAAAATAAAGCATAAAATAAATAAACGAGTAAGTCAATAAAAACATAAAAAAAAAAAAAAACTAACATTATCAAATATAAAATTAGCAAATAGACCCAATAAAAGAGTCAGAGGAGCACATCCCTCTTGCTTTTTGTTCCTGCTGTCCACTCCTCTCTTCTCCCTCATCCCCCCTTTCTCTCTCCTCCTCTCTCTGTCTCTCCATCTCTTTCTCTTTCTCTTTCTCTCTCTGATTGACAGTTTACAGTCACACTTCTCCGCTCTGATCCGCCCTGACGTTTGCTTATTGCTGTGTCCGTTCTGCTTGTCTCTCCTCTTAACATCCTCCTCTCCGTCTCTTTTCCTCTCCTCTCTCGTCCTCCTCCTCGCCGTCTCTCATCCCTCCTTTCTCTCTGACTCTCTACTCCTCTTCTCTCCTTCCTTCCTTCTTCGTTTACATCCTCCTCATCTTAACCTCTCTCCTTCTCTCGTCTCCTCTATCTGTTCTTTCTCCTTCTTCCCTCCTCTTACCTCCTCCTCTCCATCCCTCCTTTCTCTTCATCTCTTCTCCTTTTTTCTCTCCTTCCTTTCCAAATGATTGAGGTTTGAGAGAAAAACGTGCGTGAATGAAACAAACAAACAAACAAAAAAAAAGCACAACTCCAGGTGTGTTCGTGATGAAGCTACAATATTCTACCATAGCTTTCATGCAGTTCTCCCCGTCGGAGTGGCGGAGCGGAGCCGCGGCTGAATTGGATTATCGTGTTTCTTATGGCGGTGTTTAAACAGAATGACTTAATGAGATTAGCTGCTGATGCCGCGACGACGACAATGACACAGACCTGACTTCATTAACACAACGCTACGAGGGAAGGAGGGAAGGAAGGAAGGAAGGAGGGAACGAAGGAAGGAGGGAGGAGGAGAGGGAGAGGAGGAGAGAAGGAATGAGAGGGAAACAGAGGAAGGAGCAGCAGAAGGAAAGAGGAGGGAGGAGAGAGGAAGGAAATAGAGGAGAGGAGGGAGAAGAGAGAGAGAAATAGAGAGGAGGGAGGAGAGGAGGAAAGAAATAGAGGAGAGGAGGGAGAAGAGAGAGGAAGAGGAGGGAGGAAAGATAAGGAGGGAGAAGAGAGAGAGAAATAGAGAGGAGGGAGGAGAGGAGGAAAGAAATAGAGGAGAGGAGGAAGGGGGAGAGAGGAATAGGAGGGAGGAGAGAGAGGCAAGAAAAAAGAGGAGGGAGGGGGAAAAGGAATGAGAGGGGAAAAAAGAGAGGGAGGGAAGAGTGAGAGGGAAATGGGGAGGAGGGAGGAAAGGGAAGGAGGAAAGAAGAGAAGGGAGGAGAGAAGGAACAAGAGGGAAATATAGGAGAGGATGAGAGAAGGAATGAGAGGGAAGTAGAGGAGAGGATGGAGGAGAGAGAGGGAGGAAACAAGAGGTGGAAGGAGAGAGAGGGAGAGAGGAAGAGAAGAGAGAGAGGAAACAAGAGCAGGGAGGAAAGAAGGAAAGAAAGAGAGGAGAGGAGGGAGGAGGAGAGAGAGGAGAGGAGGGAGGAAGGAGAGGGAAGGAAAGATAAGAGGAGGAGGAGAGGAGGAGGAGAGGGAGGAAAGAAGAGGAGAGAGGGAGGAAAGAAGAGGAGGGAGGGGGAAAAGGAAGGAGAGGGGAAAAAGAGAGGGAGGGAAGAGTGAGAGGGAAATGGGGAGGAGGGAGGAAAGAAGAGAAGGGAGGAGAGAAGGAACAAGAGGGAAATAGAGGAGGGAGGAGAGGAAGGAAAGAAGAGGAGAGAAGGAATGATAGAAAAATAGAGGAGAGGATGAGAGAAGGAATGAGAGGGAAGTAGAGGAGAGGGGAGGAAACAAGAGGTGGAAGGAGAGAGAGGGAGAGGGGAAGAGAGAGAGGAAACAAGAGCAGGGAGGAAAGAAGGAAAGAAAGAGAGGAGAGGAGGGAGGAAACAAGGGGAAGGAAAGATAAGGAGGGAGGAGAGAGAGGGAAGAAAAAAGAGGAGGGAGGAGAGAAGGAATGAGAGGGAAGTAGAGGAGAGGAGGGAGGAGAGGGAGGAAAGAAGAGGAACGAGGAGAGAGGGAGGAAAGAAGAGGAGGGAGGGGGAAAAGGAAGGAGAGGGGAAAAAAGAGAGGGGGGGAAGAGTGAGAGGGAAATCGGCAGAAGGGAGGAAAGAAGAGGAGGGAGGAGAGAATGAATGAGAGGGAAGTAGAGGAGAGGAGGGAGGAAAGGGAAGGAGGGAAGAAGAGGAAGGAGAGAGAGGAAGTGGAGGGAGTAGAGGAAGGGAGGGAGAAATATGAGGGAGGAGAGAAACGGAGGAAAGAAGAGGAGGGAGGACAGGGAGGGAAGAAAGAAGAGGAGGGAGGAGTCAAGGAAGGAGAGGGGGAAGAGAGGAGAGGATGGAGGAGAGGGAGGAAAGAAGAGAAGGAGAAGGTGGTGAGAGGGGGGATGAAAAAAGAGGAGGGAGGAGAGAAAAGAAGGGAGGAGAGAAGGAACATGATGGAAATAGAGGAGAGGAGGGGGAGGAAAGAAGAGGAAGGAGAGAGAGGAAGGAAAGGAGAGAGAGGGAGGAAAGAAAAGGATGGATGAGAGGGAGGGAGAGAAGAAGAGGAGGGAGGAAAGAAGGAAAGAAATAGAGGAGATGAGGGAGAAGAGAGAGGAAGAGAAGGGAGGAAAGATGAGGAGGGAGAAGAGAGAGAAAATAGAGAGGAGGGAGAGAGGAATAGGAGGGAGGAGAGAGAGATGAAAAAAGAGGAGGGAGGAGAGAAGGAGGGGAAGAGAGGAAAAGGAGGGAGGAGAGAAGGAGGAATCAGAGGGAAATAGAGAGGAGGGGAAGGAGAGAAGAGGAAGGAGAGAGAGGGAGGAAAGAAGTGGAGGAGAGAGAGGAAGAGGGGGAGAAGGGAGTCGAGGAAGGGAGGGAGAAATATGAGGGAGGAGAGAAACGGAGGAGAGAAGGAACAAGAGGGAAATAGAAGAGAGGAGGGAGGAGAAGGAGGGCGTAAAGAAGACGAGGGAGGAGAGAAGGAACGAGAGGAAAAGAGAGGAGAGAGGAGTGGAGGAACAAGAGGGAAATATCGAAGGGAGGAGATGAAGGATAGAAGAGGACGGAGGAAAGAGGGAGGGAAAGAGGGGAATAGAAGGGAGGAAAGAAGAGGAGGGAGGAGAGAAGGAGCATGAGGGAAACAGAGGAAGGAGGAGAGGAAGGAGGGAAGAGGAGGGAGGAAAGATGTGGAGGGAGGAGAGGAAGAAGGAAAGAAAAGGAGGGAGGAAAGGGAAGGAGGGAAAAGGAGGAGGGAGGAGAGGGAGGGGAAGAGAGGAATAGGAGGGAGGAGAGAAGGAGGAATCAGAGGGAAATAGAGAGGAGGGGAAGGAAAGAAGAGGAAGGAGAGAGAGGGAGGAAAGAAGTGGAGGGAGGAGAGGAAGAGGGGGAGAAGGGAGTCGAGGAAGGGAGGAGAAATATGAGGGAGGAGAGAAAGGAGGAGGAGAGAAGGAACAAGAGGGAAATAGAGGAGAGGAGGGAGGAGAAGGGGCGTAAGAAGAACGAGGGAGGAGAGAAGGAACGAGAGGAAAGAGAGGAGAGAGGAGTGGAGGAACAGAGGGAAATATCGAAGGGAGGAGATGAAGGATAGAAGAGGACGGAGGAAAGAGGGAGGGAAAGAGGGGAATAGAAGGGAGGAAAGAAGAGGAGGGAGGAGAGAAGGAGCATGAGGGAAACAGAGGAGGGAGGAGAGGAAGGAGGGAAGAGGAGGGAGGAAAGATGTGGAGGGAGGAGAGGAAGAAGGAAAGACAAGGAGGGAGGAAAGGGAAGGAGGGAGGAGAAGGAGGGGAAGAGAGGAACAGGAGAGAGGAGAGAAGGAACGAGAGAGAAATAGAAGAGAGGAAGGAGGAGGAGGAAAGAAAAGGAAGGAGAGAGAGAGAGGAGAGAGAGGAGGGAGGAGAGAAGAGGAGGGAGGAGACGAGTGAGAGGGAAATGGGGAGGAGACGAAGAAGGAAAGAGGGAGCAGAGGGAGAGAGCGAATGAGAGAGAGAGAGAGAAAAAGAGGAGGAGTGCAGGAATAGAATAAGAGGGAGAAAAAGAGGGAGAGTTATAATAAGTTATCAGAAGTTATAATATTTAGTTTGAAATTGTTAATCACTATGGCAACGGTCTTCACTTTTCATCATTCTGAAACCCAGAGACCGTTAAACCCAAAACATCTCAACTAAATACAATGTTTTTTTTAAATTTTGTATGTTTTTTGGTGTTTTCCGGTGGTTTTTCATCGTTTTGTGTTTTGCGTCGTTTCTCTATTTGCGGCGCTTTTGACGTCTTTGTTTGTCGCGGCGCGTTTTTCTTGCACCTCGTTCTTTGTTCGTACCTCGTTTAAACTCGTGAATTTGCACCGTTTTTGTACCTGAAGCTGTTTTCTCGAACTTAGAAGCATCGGACATCTTCGGTGAGAATCTACGACGCAAACGATGACGAGGAAAAACTGAACGAACCTTTGACTGGTCGTGTTTTTTGTATTTTTTTGTATTTTTTGTATTCCTGTGACTGATCTCTGGTCGTTTCTCGTGCGCAGGTGATGAGCGTGAATCTGTCGGAGGGGGACAAAGTGGTGTTCGAGGACGTAGGACGCGGGGAGAACTCCATGTTGGCCAACGAGACCATCCTGATGAGAGGGTTGGTCGTACGGAGCCACAGCAACCAGCTCTCCATCCGCTTCCACAGCAGCAGGCCGGAGGCAGGGACCGTGCTGCTCCGATACCAAGGTAAGAAGGATCCTCCATGTTTGTTTTCCCAGTGGGATGCGTCTATTGTCAAAGCCGATCTTTTCAAGTCTTTTGAATCATATCGTGTTTGTTTCTGGTTCTGATATTGTCATATTTTAGTTTTGGGATTCGGACGTCGTTAATTGTTGTGGTTGTTGGATCCTAACAGCGGAAAACGGGCTTTGGAAGTGTGGGTTTTTTCGGAAGGTTCAATGCGTGTCCTAAAAAGAAGCACGAGAGATGGAGAATCCGAGAGAACAGGCCACTTTATCTCGTCATTTTCCATTGAGAGGGATTCAAGTTGATTACCAAGTACAACTGCCACCCCGGAACGACGCCTCTGACCAACTCAAAATCAGGGGTAGCTTTATACTACATCTTGACAAAACATTAACTTGTTGATTTAGCATATACAGCAAGAAAATGAACAATACTGCTGACCCAGTACAACCTTATCATGGGTGGGAACATGCCACGGGGACCACATATGTCAGTTTTTCTGCTTCGTGGCACTCAAAGTCCAGAAAAACATGTTCTTTATGGCACTCCAAGTACAGAAAAAACATGTTATATAGACCTATAGATAGTCATACGTGTTTTCCACCCTGTTGTCATTCCAAAGTCCATAATATTGGGTAAATTAACATGGCCAACACATAATTTCCCACAGAAGTTTGCGAACTTCATAAATGCAAAAGGGAATCAGATGTGTGTGACTGCAAACCTCCGTTCAAACTGTTTTCCTTCCCAACGGAATTGAAAAATAGTGAAAGGTGAAGGCGACGGGCAGGATTGATCCACAGAAGAACCAAAAAGGAAACATTTGTCTGACTAAGAAATCATCCCGAGTTTGCGGCGAACATTTTCTATGTGGAGCGACGACAAAGCAAAATCCCGATCCCTCACTCAACCTCGGTTATGAATTTAAAAAGTCTAAACAAAAGGCACCAGCTGTTCGCCAAGAAACACCTTCCACTGCAAAGAGACCGAGACGTGATGTTGCTGTAAAACCACAAGAACAAGAAAGTGCAGCTCAGTCTGTTTGTCTTCTGTCCGTCTCGATTCAACAAACAGGATTCTGATTTTAGTCCTGGTTTAATCATGGTTCAGCCCTAGTTTAGACCTGGTTTAGTCCTAGTTTAGACCTGGTTTTAGTCCTGGTTTAGACCTGGTTTGGACCTGGTTTAGATCTGGTTTTAGACCTGGTTTGGACCTGGGTTTAGTCCTGGTTTAGTCCTAGTTTAGACCTTGTTTAGAACTGGTTTAGACCTGGTTTAGACCTGGTTTTAGTCCTGGTTTAGACCTGGGTTTAGACGTAGTTTGGACCTGGGTTTAGTCCTGGTTTAGTCCTAGTTTAGACCTTCTTTACACCTGGTTTAGACCTGGTTTGGATCTGGTTTTAGACCTGGTTTTAGTCCTGGTTTAGTCCTAGCTTAGACCTTGTTTAGACCTGGTTTGGACCTGGGTTTAGACCTGGTTTAGTCCTAGTTTAGTCCTGGTTTTAGTCCTGGTTTAGACCTGGTTTGGACCTGGTTTAGATCTGGTTTAAGACCTGGTTTTAGTCCTAGTTTAGACTTGGTTTAGACCTGGGTTTAGACCTGGTTTGGACCTGGGTTTAGTCCTGTTTAGTCCTAGTTTAGACCTTGTTTAAAACTGGTTTAGACCTGGTTTAGACCTGGTTTTAGTCCTGGTTTAGACCTGGGTTTAGACGTAGTTTGGACCTGGGTTTAGTCCTGGTTTAGACCTAGTTTAGACCTTCTTTTCACATGGTTTAGACCTGGTTTGGATCTGGTTTTAGACCTGGTTTAGCCCTGGTTTTAGTCCTGGTTTAGTCCTAGTTGAGACCTTGTTTAGACCTGGTTTGGACCTGGGTTTAAACCTGGTTTAGTGTCCGGCAATGAAAAAAAAAAAGGGGGACATAGCCCAAAATGTGAAAACAGTAAAATACCTCTGTGTAATCCATTTACTTCAACAAAGTAACTGTAATCCAATTACCACTCACTGAAACAGTAACTGTAACTGAATACAGTTACTCATAATTTGTACTCTGATTACATAACTCTGGTACATGTAATCTGTTACTCCCCAACACTGGATATAACAAATATCGTCCTTTTAATTGTCGACTAGTCACGTTTCTTCTGATTAATTCTTACAGACTTAATGTCAAATGAGCGATGTAAATTGTGTGTGAAATATCTTGTTTTATCTCAAATTTACAATCTGTCTTCGTTCTGTATCTGTATATTCCGCGCCCTGTAACACCGGCCCGCGTCTGTAGAGTTGAGAAACGTCCGCCGCTGTCCTCTCCGTCGCTATAAATACGTTTAGCACAGTGGTTTATGGGGAAAGCTCCAGTCTGTGGCTTTATTAAATCTTCTGCTCCTCGGAGACAGGCCATTTTTCACTGCCCCGCGCCAACGCAAGCATCAGCACAACGTCCACACATCCCGTAATAATCCCATCCACACTCGGGCTGGAAGCGCGGGCCCGAGGATTATGGGTAAATATAGGGACAGGCTCCATCTCGTCAGGGTTTAAATGTCTTAAGTGTGCGCTGTCTGCTGAACTGCCAAAAGATTAACACCTATAATAGTTATTGTTCAAATCTGTTAAAAGGTTAAAACTTGAAGGTTAAACTTCACCAAAAGTTGACATAGTTATAATTAAAGATGCACGGTGTAACATTTCTGTGAGGGTCTGTCGAGCTTTTTTCCACGGAGATGTCGTTGCGTTTAACCTGGAATTTTCCAAAACACGGCACTAAACGTATCAATTTCCAAAAAAACAAGCGAGTGATGCGAAAAGGCCAAGTTAAAGGTCAGATCTGTGGAAAGGCGACTACACTGACAGTTGCCACGTTTACATGAGAGCTTTAATTCTGAATAAAAATTAATTTTGCTGTAAAAAGAGCATGTAAATTAATTCATTAAAGGGCCCATCTCAGGCAAAATCAACTTTTCAGAGCGTTCTACCTTCTAAGATTGATGTGTAGGCATTGTATTTGTCGTCGAAGTTGTTGTTAGTTAGATTCAGTGTTTTTTTTTAACAAATTGCAGCGTATTTCCGCCACCCTCCCACGTGACGTAACTTGCTTGCGCTTGAACTTCGTGCTCCTCAAAGTCCTCGTCCGATTCTGGGTCCAACACATGCGGCTGAACGCGCTGTATCTCCATGATGAATAAAAGTTTATTCCTGTCGCGATCAGGGTCACGTCTGTATCCCCCTCCCTCCCTGAGACGGCGGAGGAAGGGCGGCTCACTCAGAGCCTATGTCACGTTTGGAGGGCGGAGCCTGCGCTTTCTCAGGACGGGCAATAGTCGGACTTTCATAGTTCCTGGTCTGTGACGCCTCCAAGAAATCAGTAAGATTTCATAACTATTGTGTAATGGATGTTCCAAAACCCAAATTGTGCTTAAGATACTATGTGAAAAGAGTTATTTTACATGAGATGGGACCTTTAATTCCTAATTAAAATGATTATTTGGAATTAAACTGGTGATATATGGTGATTTATTCTGATTTTAAAGCTGAGTTAATTTACTCCTCAATCATGTAAATGTTTATTTTTCTTAAAAATAATGTCGGTTGTTCAACACATGCTCGTTGTGTCGTCCTTCTGATGCGATCCAGATGATCCGGCTCCACCAGTCGTGTCTTGGGACTTTCCTCCACGTCTCTTTGGATTTGTGATGTGGATGTGGGAGTGGGCTGAGGTAGAGCAGCCTCACACTCACTTTGTCTTCTTCCTCCTTCTCCGACGCTCTTCCCTTCTCCTCCTCGGCCGACAGACGTAAAACATATCTACGTCGACCAGAAGAAAACACACACTTCAGCTGCTACCGGCTCGGTTTGTCGTTACTCCACGGACACAAACACGATCCAAACTTTTTCCCGCGGTGGTTCCGATGATAATTGCGAAGCAGCGGCTGGAGAATTGTCTCATCACGCTTTACGTCTGTCGGCCGAGGAGGAGAAGGGAAGAGCGTCGGAGAAGGAGGAAGAAGACAAAGTGAGCGTGAGGCTGTTGTACCTCAGCCCACTCCCACATCCACATCACAAATCCAAAGAGACGTGGAGGAAAGTCCGAAGACACGACTGGTGGAACCGGATCCAACACAGCCGGACGACACAACGAACACGAACTGAACGACCGGGATTATTTTTAAGAAGAATAAACATTTACATGATTGGGAAGTAAATTAATTTGGCTTTAAAATAACCATCCACTTACTTCAGATTTTCATTAGGAATTAAGAGTTTACATGGTCTTTTTAATTCATTTTTATTCAGAATTAACTTATTTTTATTCAGATTAAAGCTCTCATGTAAACGTGTCCATTATTGGCCGATAGAAAATTGTGATATAGTTTGAAATCCAGCAATACAACAAGAAATAGCGTAAGAAAAACAAATTCGGCGAGAAATTAGAAGTTCTTTTTGTTTTCCCTTTTGTTCGTCTGAGGGGGTATCCCATAATTCTTTGCGATGCCATGTCACGACCTATTTTTAGTTGGTGAAAATCGCTTTTAGGCCCCACGGCAGAGATTTGAAGTGCTGTCGAGATCCGTGTTTGAGACTCTGAGTTCAGCCTCCGCTCGTCTCTCGGCGCAGATGGAGACGGATTCCGCGCTGGTTCGACTGTTTATTCAGAGTTTTGCTTTTTTTTTTTCCCCTCTCTCCTCGTTCCGGTCTTCATCAAACAGTCGTGATGTGTTTTCCCGCGTAAATGTCGGGTTTGGTGCGTTTGGTAATACGGCAATCATCTCCACACTTAAAAACAGGCCTCGCGCTCCTGGTTTTGATCGGGAAAAGGGGGGTTCTTAGCCGTAATTGGCGGTCTTGGCGGAGGCCCGGTCGGTTTAAAGCGAGGAGCGGTGACATTTTGCGGCCGTTTCTTTTCATCGTCGACCGAAGCGGAGTCTGTGTCGGCGCGGCTCAAGGGACACGTGCTTTGAGTCGCTGCCTGGAGGAGTAAATATGTGTTTTCATCAAGCTCTCATTTTCCCGTCTGTCCTTTTCAGTTCTCAAAGCGGTCCGGTCCTTTTAAGAGCTTCTAACCGTCAGTGTTTACCATCTGAAGATGTGTTTAGAGGGATTCGTGCATGTTTGAGTCTTTATTCTACTGTGTTGCTATGATCTACTCCCCGTTTTCACCACACAGGAACATGCACACTATAAGTCGCTCCGGAGTTTAAGTCACACCAGCCAAAAGTGTGTAATGAAGAAGAACAGGACATATATAAGTCGCAAGTTCTATTAAAAACAACAGAACAGAGAACAACAGACTGTTAACGTCACATATGAACAGTTCTTCAGATAAACTATAACATAAACAACAGAACAAGTTTAACAAACTCTCATCTCACTCCAAATCACTAAATCCATTCAAGTTCACTTCAGGTTAGTCCTAGTTCCTGGTTTATCCTGGTTTAGTTTACCTTGGTTTAGTCCTGGTTTACCCTGGTTTAAGTCCTGGTTTAGACCTGGTTTAGACCTGGTTTAGTCCCTGGTTTAGTTTAACCTGGTTTAGTCCTGGTTTAGACCTGGTTTAGACCTGGACCTGGTCTAGTCCTGGTTTAGACCTGGTTTAGACCTGGTTTACCTGGTAGACCTGGTTTAGTTTAGCTGGTTTAGACCTAGTCCTGGTTTAGTCCTGGTTTAGTCCTGGTTTAGACCTGGTTTAGTCCTGGTTTAGACCTGGTTTAGTTTAGTCCTGGTTAGTCCTGGTTTAGTCCTGGTTTCCTGGTTTAGTCCTGGTTTAGACCTGGTGGTTAGTCCTAGGGTTTAGTCCTGGTTTACCTGGTAGTCCTGGTTTAGACCTGGTTTAGTCCTGGTTTAGACCTGGTTTAGTTTAGTCCTGGTTTAGACCTGGTTTAGTCCCTGGTTTAGTCCTGGTCCTGGTCCAGTCCTGGTTTAGACCTGGTTTACCTGGAGTCCGACCTGGTTTCCAGTCCTGGTTTAGACCTGGTTCAGTCCTGGTTCAGTCCTGGTTTAGACCTGGTTTAGTCCTGGTTTAGTCCTGGTTTAGACCTGACCTGGTTTAGTCCTGGTTTAGTCCTGGTTTAGACCTGGTTAGTCCTGGTTTAGACCTGGTTTAGTCCTCCTGGTTCAGTCCTGGTTTAGTCCTGGTTTAGTCCTGGTTTAGAGTCCTGGTTAGTCCTGGTTTAGTCCTGGTTTCAGTCCTGGTTTACCTGGTTTAGTCCTGGTTTAGTCCTGGACCTAGTCCTGGTTCAGTCCTGGTTTAGTCCTGGTTCAGTCCTGGTTCAGTCCTGGTTCAGTCCTGGTTTAGTCCTGGTTCAGTCCTGGTTTAGTTTCCTGGTTTAGTCCTGGTTTAGACCTGGTTCAGTCCTGGTTTAGTCCTGGTTTAGTCCTGGTTTAGTCCTGGTTTAGTCCTGGTTTAGTCCTCGACTACTGGGCTGTCAGACTAATTAAACAGACTGACCTGGATTCATCAGGACTCTGCTCTACTTTACATTTATTCAATTACAGGTGATTTTAAAGCTCAAAAACACCTCGAAAAACAAACATTCTGACTGTGAACGGGCTCGCCTCTCCACAGATCTGACCTGTAACTCGCTGTGGTTCGGTCTCGTTGAAGACAGAAAACATTCCAGTTACAGAATGCAACTTTTAAACGCACCAGCTCTGTTTTTCCACGTTTTTTTTTTTTTTTTTTAAACAGTGGAAATCAGGTACACGGCCGCTAATTAAATGTTGAAAACTCACCTCCACTTCTCCTCTGTTTTTCCTCCCAATTATCGCCGAGCCCGAACCACCTCCGTCTGAAAACTCCGACACGAACTCTGATTTCACTTTCAGATTACAGGGCTGCGGAGTGAAATGATTTTGTGAAATGTTTTTTTTTTGCTGCAGGCCCGGTGTAAAGCGAGTGTAACGAGTGAGGCGGGCGATAACAATGGGCCAAATGAGAGAGAGAGAGAAATGTCCACGCGAAAGTCAACGCGGTTTGGACGATAAAATGTTTCACTGCAGACGGTCGAGAGATTAAAATCGAAACGGGAGAACAGATAAAGAAGTGACCAGTGTGGGGCTTTTCTGGTGAATCCGTGTGTTGTTCGTTCATTCGTTTTTCAAAATAAAACAAAAAAAAACAACGATTTTCTTCATTATTTGTCTCCAAAACCAAAATCAAAAATCAGATAATGATTCAGTTATTTCAGTTTTCGATTTTGTATTTAAAGGTTGTATGGAGGATTTTTTTTTTTTTTGTTTCAAATTGTCATTGAAAGTTTAAAATATCATTACAGAGACGCAGCAGCTTTGTAATTATGATGACCCAAAAAAAAAAAAAGAATGAAAATCTATCAACTGTGGACGTGTTGAGGCCAGATAAACATCAGCCAATAGAAAACGAGGCTCCCTCTTTATCTATTGGCTGTTAGGTTGTCAATCAAACTCCCTACGTTTCTAGTGCAACTGACTCGTCGGCGCGCGGGGATTACGTGGTTTATGCGGCGGTTCTTAGAGGCTTTTTCAAACTGTCGCTTCGTCGCAATTCACACAAAGTTTGTTGCGACGGCGGACGAGAATCCACGACCGGTTCGCCGCAAAAGAAAGTCCGTTTTTGAGGTCGCTGAAAAAAGATGAGAAGGGGAAAAGGAGGAAAGACAAACTGAGGTGATTCTTGGAGATTCCTTCCAGCGATGGCGCGACTTAAAGGTTGTATAGAGGATTTTTTTAAGGGAAGAGAAATACAGCGACAGTCCTTGTGCGCGTTCAGAATTACTGTTGAAGTTTCCTGTCTAGAAGTAATTCAGCGACCGACGCGTCAGTTTTTAGACCCTTCGTCTGCTTCGGTCGCGCCATCGCTGGACGAGATCTCCAAGAATCACCTCAGTTTGGCTTTGCTCCTTTTCCTCTTCTCTTCTTCTTTCGGCGACCTCAAAAACTGACTTTCTTTTGCGTCTAGTCCTGGTTTAGTCCCAGTTTACTCCCGTCTAGTCCCGTCTAGGGATTCGGTCTAGTCCTAGCCGTTTAGTCCCGTGCTACGTTTAGTCCCGGTCTAGTCCTGGTCTAGTTCCAGTTAGTCCGGTCTAGTCCCGTCTAGTCCAAGTTAGTCCCGGTCTAGTCCCGGTCCCGATTAGACCTGGTCTAGTCCTAGTTTAGTCCGGTCTAGTCCCTGGTCTAGTCCCAGTCTAGTCCCGGTCTAACTGGTTTAAGTCCCAGTTTAGTCCTGGTCTGGTTCAGGTGTAGTCCTCGCGATCCGCTCGGTGATTGTGACATATTTATACTTCACTAACGTCAACAAGTAATTAAAAAAAGTAATAAAAAAAAGTCTATAACACCTTTTGTCAAACCGGGGTGGTGGTCCCTCTGTATAAGAAGGGGACTGAGGGTGTGTTCCAGTTACAGGGGATCACACTCCTCAGCCTCCCGGTAAGGTCTATGCCAGGGACCAGAGAGGAGAATCCGGCCGATAGTCGAACCTCGGATCCAGGAGGAGCAGTGTGGTTTTGGTCCTGGTCGTGGACACTGGAGCAGCTCTACACTCTCCATCGGTGCTCGAGGTTCATGGGAGTTTGACCAACCAGTCCACATGTGTTTTGTGGATTGGAGAAGGCATTCGACCGTGTCCCTCGTGGTGTCCTGTGGGGGGCGCTCTGGGATGGGGTTCGGGGCCCTTTGCTAGCGCTGTCCAGTTGTATGAGAGGTGTCTGTTCGCTTCCTTAGAGATAGAGTGAGGAGGAGCTCGAGTAGAGCCGCTGCTCCTCCACACGAGAGGAGCCAGTTGAGGCTACGTTCAGACTGCAGGGTTAACGCTCAATTCCGATTTTTTTTTTTGTGAAATCCGATGTTTTTGCGAGGTCGTTCACATTTCCAATTAAATGTGACTTGTATGTGACTGACTCCAGTGTGAACATTAAACGGCCCGAAAGTGTCCCACATGTGACACTGGAGACACGACGACGTCAACCGCAGCGAGCGTCTCTGTGTTTACGGAAGTTGTCCAAACATGGACGCAGCATCGAGCACCTGGAGATTTTAAAGTTCCTCTCGTACCGGAGCCAGAACATGAACAACTTACTTGTTTTAAGGAGGAGATTGAGAAGGAGAAGGACGAGGTTTTTGGTCGTGGTGTTTTTGTGGGGCAGCGGCAGCGACGTCCGTTGAAAGGAACGTGTGGATGTGGAGACGGAGCCAAGAGTGGTGAGTGGTGATGTGCTTCACTTCAGTGACACTGAGTTCATTAACAATTTTCGCCAACTTCAGCGCAGAATAGTGACGTTTGTGGATTGTTGATAACGTGTAGGTGGATGAATGCACTTTGGCCGTTCATCACACTGAAGTCACATGTCAAAAGATCAGATATGTATCAGTTTCAGGAGCACATATCCAAGTGTCCTGGGTCACATTTGAAAAAATCGGATCTGTGTCGTTCAGATTGTCATTAAAAGATCAGATCCAGGTCACATAGAGGCCAAAAAATCTGATCTGGGTCACTTCAGGCTGCAGTCTGAACGCAGCTGAAGTGGCTCGGGCGTCTGTTCAGGATGCCTTCGGGGCATGTCCCAAGGCCCCGGGGAAGACCCAGGACACACTGGAGGGACTATGTCTCTGGGCTGGCCTGGGAACGCCTTGGGGTCCCCCCGGAGGAGCTGGAGGAAGTGTCTGGGGTGGAGGAAGTCTGGGAGTCTCTGCTTAGACTGCTGCCCTCGTGACCTGACCCCGGATAAGCGGAAGAAAATGGATGGATGGATGGACAACTTTTAAGGACTGCGTGATGGGGCCAGTTCAGGTGGTGTGGGGCCGGTGAAAGGGGCGTGACGGGCCGGAGTCAGCCCGCGGGCCTTAGTTTGACGACCTCTGCTGTAGAATAATTGCAGCAGTAATACACTATCTCCCTGGAGACGAGCAGGAGACGGATCCTCCTGGAGAAAAGTTACACAAAGTCAGCGTGGAGGTGTCGCGGCGGCGTTATCTGCGTGTGAAAGCTCGTGCACACGCGCCGCCCTGTGACTCTCACAGACTCGTTCAGACCCCGATCACCTCGTGTCCCTGCGCTCCTGTTATGAAGCTGTAATTACACGCGCGTTTTTCTTGTTGAGCGAGTTTCCGCGGCGACGCTGAATTGATTTTTCGGTGCGTTAAATGAGAGGCTTATCAGAGGAGAGCAGAGAGGAGGTCTGCGGAGCGCGGCCGCGGATCTGAAGAGCCGCCGACGACGAGAGACGAGAGACCAGAGACCAGAGACCAGCCGAGCCAAAGGAAACATGAAAAACACCACTAATTTATGTTCACGCAAATGTCACAGCTCCTAACCGTCTCATTAAAACTCTCATTGTTGGAGACGCTCGTGTAATTCTGGAGCAATCGTGACTGTGTAATTGATTTGTAGAGAAAGAACTTTAAGCCACAAGGGAAACTCTAAAGGTCCTGCTCTGGTCCACTTTATGATGTCATGAAGTGGGAGTTTACAGAATCTGTGTGTCATTCGTTCTTTTGTTTTTCAAAATAAAACCAAAAATAAGAAAACAAAAAAACAGCAATTTTCTTCATTATTTGTCTCCAAAACCAAAATGAAAAAACGGATTATGATTTGTTTTTTCAGTTTTCGTGACTGTGATGCCGGACTTTTGCACCGAATACGAACTGAACCAAGTCCGGGACCAGATTAGGGACCAGACTGGGACCAGAGCGGGACCAGAGTGTGGACCAGAGCAGGACCAGCGTGGACTCCGAGCTTTGACTCCGAGTCTCCGAATGGTCTGAGCCTTAGTTTTGAGCTCCGTGGGATCTGAGCCTCCGGTCTGGTCTCGGCCTTGTCCCGGTCTGGTCCCGGCCTGGTCTCAGTCTCGGTCTCAGTCCTACTCTGGTCCCGGTCTCAGTTCTGATCTCAGACTCAATCTGGTCCCGGTCTGGTCTCAGGTCTCGGTCTCAGTCTCGGTCTCAGTCCTACTCTGGTCACGGTCTCAGTTCTGATCTCAGGTCTCGGTCTGGTCCCGGTCTGGTCCCGGGCCGGTCCCGGGCTGGTCTCAGTCTCAGTCCCACTATGGTCCCGGTCTGGTCTCAGTCTCGGTCTGGTCCCGGTCTCAGTTCTGATCTCAGTCTCAATCTGGTCCCGGTCTGGTCTCAGTCTCGGTCTCAGTCCTATTCTGGTCCCGGTCTCAGTTCTGATCTCAAGTCTCGGTCTGCTCCCGGTCTGGTCCCGGGCTGGTCTCGGTCTCAGTCTCAGTCCTACTCTGGTCCCGGTCTCAGTTCTGATCTCAGACTCAATCTGGTCCCGGTCTGGTCTCAGGTCTCGGTCTGGTCCCGGTCTGGTCCCGGTCTGGTCTCGGTCTCGGTCTCAGTCCTACTCTGGTCACGGTCTCAGTTCTGATCTCAAGTCTCGGTCTGCTCCCGGGCTGGTCTCGGTCTCAGTCCCACTATGGTCCCGGTCTGGTCTTAGTCTCGGACTGGTCCCGGTCTCAGTTCTGATCTCAGTCTCAATCTGGTCCCGGTCTGGTCTCGGTCTCGGTCCTGCTCTGGTCCCGGTCTCAGTTCTGATCTCAGGTCTCGGGCTGGTCCTGGTCTGGTCCCGCTCTGGTCCCGGTCTCAGTCCTGATGTCCCAGTCTGGTACCGGCCTGATCCTCGTCTGGTCCTGGTCTGGTCTCAGTCCGGCTCTGGTCCCGGTCTCAGTTCTGATCTCAGGTCTCGGGCTGGTCCTGGGCTGGTCCCGCTCTGGTCCCGGTCTCAGTCCTGATGTCCCAGTCTGGTACCGGCCTGATCCTCGTCTGGTCCCGGTCTGGTCTCAGTCCCGCTCTGGTCCCGGTCTCAGTTCTGATCTCAGTCTTGGTCTGGTCCCGGTCTGGTCTCAGTCTCGGTCTGGTCCCCGGTCTCAGTCCTGGTCTGGTTCCGGTCTGGTTCCGGACCTGGATCAGTCCTGGTTCAGTCCGGCATCGCAGTTTAAGTCACGTAAACGGTCGGTATCGTTTTGTTCCATTCTTCATTTAAACACAAAATCGAAAACTGAAAAAAAACAAATCATTATCTGTTTTTTTCATTTTGATTTTGGAGACAAATAATGAAGAAAACTGTTATTTTTTCATTTTAATATTTTTGGTTTTATATTGAAAAACAAATGAACGAACGACACAAGGATTTTACAGTTATGTTTTTTTACTTTTTGTTCAGTAACGATGAATGATTCGAGGGCTGAAATTAACCAAATGATTCTAGTGAAGTTTAAACTGTGCACATTTCTGTTGTTTTTGGTCAGTGTTGTCAGATATTTCTCTCTCTCTTCTCTTCTCTTCTCTCTCCTTCTTTTTTTTTCTCTTCTCTTTCTCGATACTTGTGTCTTTTTGTTCATTTTGTGGATAAATCAAATGTGAAATGTGGGAACAGACTCAAAAACCACAAAACAAATGTACTTCCGAGTGCAAATAAAGCAACCTCACCTAACCTCTCTCCTCTCTCTCCTCTCCTCTCTCTCCTCTCTGTCATCTCTCTCTCTCTTCTCCTCTTCTTTCTCCTCTCCTCTCTCATCTCTCTTTCTCTCTTGCTCCTCCCCTCTCTCCTTTTTCTCTCCTCTCCTTCTTCACTGTCTTCCTTTCTCTTCTCTCCTCTTTTGCCTTTCTCCTCTTCTCTCTCTCCTCTCCTCTCTCTCTCTCTTTCTCTCCTCTCTCTTGACTCTCCCTCTTCTCTCCTCTCTCTTGACTCTCTCTCTTGACTCTCTCTCTCCTCCTCTACTCTCTCTGATCTCTCTCTCCTCTCTCTTGACTCTCTCTCTCTCTCTCCTCTCTCTTGACTCTCTCTCTCCTCTCTTCTCTCTTCTCTCCTCTCTCTTGACTCTCTCTCTTCTCTCCTCTCTCTTGACTCTCTCTCTTGACTCTCTCTCTTCTCTCCTCTCTCTTGACTCTCTCTCTTGACTCTCTCTCTTCTCTCCTCTCTCTTGACTCTCTCTCTCTCTCTCTCTCCTCTCTCTTGACTCTCTCTCTTGACTCTCTCTCCTTCTCTCCTGACTCTCTTCTCTCTCTCTCTTGACTCTCTTCTCTCCTCTCTCTCTTCTCTCTTCTCTCCTCTCTCTTGACTCTCTCTCTCTCTCTCTCTCTCTCTCTTCTCTCTCTCTCTCTTGACTTCTCTCTCTCTCTTGCTCTCTCTCTCTCTCTCTTCCTCTCTCTCTTGACTCTCTCTCTCCTCTCTCTTCTCTCCTCTCTCTTGACTCTCTCTCTCTCCTCTCTCGTGACTCTCTCTCTCCTCTCTCTTGACTCTCTCTCTCCTCTCTCTTGACTCTCTCTCTCTCTCTTGACTCTCTCTCTCCTCTCCTCTCCTCTCTCTTGACTCTCTCTCTCTCTCCTCTCTCTTGACTCTCTCTCTTGACTCTCTCTCTTCTCTCCTCTCTCTTGACTCTTTCTTGACTCTCTCTCTCCCCTCTGCTTTCTCGAATTTCTCTCTCCTCTCTCGACTCTCTCTCTTGACTCTCTCTCTTTTCTCCTCTCTCTTGACTCTCTCTCTTGACTCTCTCTCTTCTCTCCTCTCTCTTGACTCTCTCTCCTCTCTCTCCTCTCTCTCTTGACTCTTTCTTTCCTCTCCTCTCTCTTGACTCTCTCTCTTCTCTCTCTCTCTCTTGACTCTCTCTCTTCTCTCCTCTCTCTTGACTCTCTCTTTCCCCTCTCCTTTCTCGAATTTCTGTCTCCTCTCTCTCCTCTCTCTCGGGACTCTCTCTCTCTCCTCTCCTCTCTCTTGACTCTCTTCTCTCCCCTCTCCTTTCTCGAATTTCTCTCTCTCTCCTCTCCTCTCTCTCTTCACTCTCTCCTCTCTCTCTCCTCTCTCTCTCCTCTCCTCTCTCTTGACTCTCTCTCTCTCTCTCTCTCCGTTCTTGACTCTCTCTTTCTCTCTCTTCTCTCCCTATCTTCCCACTCTCCCCTCTTCTCTCCCTCTCTCTCTCTCTCTCTCTCTCTCTCTCTCTCTCTCTCACTCTCCGCCCTTTCTCCTCTCTGCTCTTTCTCTCTCCTCTCTCTCTCCCTTCTGTCTCTCTTCTCTCTCACTCTTCTGTCTCCTCTCTCGTCTTCTCCCCCATCTCTCCCCTCTCTCCTTTCTCTAATCTCCTCTTTCTCCTCTCCCTCTCTCTCTCTCTCTCTCTCTCTCTCTCTCTCTCCTCTCCTCTCTTCTCCTCTCTCTCTCTCTCTTCTCCTCTCTTCTGTTCTTCATCATTCTCTCTCTCT
>NW_026571541.1:34153605-34164548 GCF_026225935.1 Boleophthalmus pectinirostris
AAGAAGAAGAGAAGAAGGGGAAAAGGAAAGAAGACAAACCGAGGTGATTCTTGGAGATTCCTTCCAGCGACGGCGCGACTGAAACAGACGAAGGGTCTAAAAACTGACGCGTCGGTCGATAAAATATTTGTAGACAGGAAACTTCAACAGTGATTCTGAACACGTACGGATGTAAACAAACGTGACTCTAGAGTAAAGCGACGGGAGGAGATGTTTCTACTGAGGCTGTGGAGGAGGAAGGTGATGTCACACATGCACAACATTTGAAAAAGAACTGTCGCTGTATTTCTCTTCCCTTAAAAAATCCTCTATACAACCTTTAAATTAGCGTAATTAAATACAGTTTTTTGTTAAAGGGTCACGAAACACCAACATCGCTTTTTTTTCTGCGGATGATCTGTGTAAAGGGTCGTTCACACCGAAGCGTCAACGCGTCCAGTTTCTATGTAAAGTCGATGTGGACGCGCGACTAGAGCGTCCTGCGTTTTTGCGGCGTCAATGTCAAGAAGTTGAAAATGCTGAACTTTTCGTGTCAGATGCGCCGCGTCGACCAATCAGGGACGAGTATCCAGAGACGCAGCGACGTTATTATCAGGAAGAAAAACCCCAGAACCAGAACCACAAACATGAACGGAGAATAAATATATACACCACAATCACCGAGCCGATCGCGAGGACTACACCAGGACCAGACCAGGACTAAACCAGGACCGGACCAGGACTAGGACTAAACAAGGGACTAGACCGGGACTAACACAAGGACTAGACCGAGGACTAGACTGAGACTAGACCGGGGGACCAGGACTAGACTGAGGACCCACCAAAACCAGGACTAGACCCTGAAGTAGACCGAGACTAAACCACGACTAGACCGGGACTAGACCGGACTAGACCGGGACTAAACCAGGACTGATCCAGTGTCATTAGTGGAGTATAAAATAATAACACGTCCCAGTCGTCGAGTCGATCTCCTCCGCTGATGTTTTATGTCATAAAAACACTTTCTCAGTCTGGTCTGACATTGTTTCGGGAAAAGACCGGGACCGGGCTCTTGTTTCCAGGGCAACGGACGCGCGTCAAGTATTTTTGTCCCGTTCGTTCAAGGCGTCAAAAACGCGCGTCGGGGGCGTCTAAACTCAAATGAAAAGGCGTCCAAATAGAGACGTCAAGGCGTTTTTTGACGCTTTGGTGTGAACGGCCTTTAATGTGTCTCTATCTCTGACCTTATTCTGGCCTCATTTTCGTGCATATTTATTAAAAATCTGACTTTTGGGTCAAAGTCGTGTCTGTAACGACGTCTTTAGGATCAGCTACGGTCAGGACGTTTGAGGTTTTGGTTTGGACTAACGACCGTCGATGAGTCAGATGCAGGTTATTACGAGACGAGCACGGACACTGGGTAACGACGTGATCCCAGCGCAAATGTCCGCTCTGTTTCAAAGTCAGAGCCACAGAACTATAATAACATCTGAAGCTGAACCCAAGATGGCGTCGTGTTGTTTTCAGTGGTCTGTGCTCATTGTCGCGATTTACTTTTTCCTCAATCCGGGCGAGCTCCTCCCACCCGTGTGACGACTCTAATGTGCACGACCTGGAGCGTTTGGACCAATCCTGATTCAGTCCTGGTTCAGTCCTGGTTCAATCCTGATTCAGTCCTGGTTCAGTCCTGGTTCAGTCCTGATTCAGTCCTGATTCAGTCCTCCCTGGTCAGTCCTGGTTCAGTCTGATCAGTCCGTCCTGGTTCAGTCCTGGTTCAGTCCTGGATTCAGTCCTGGTTCAGTCAGTCAGTCCTGATTCCTGATTCAGTCCTTTCAGTCCTGGGTCCTGGTTCAGTTCCTGTTCAGTCCTGTTCAGTCCTGATTCAGTAGTCCTGTCAGTCCTGATTCAGTCCTGATTCAGTCCTGATCAGTCCTGTTCAGTCCTGCAGTTGATTTCCGTCCTGGTTCAGTCCTGGTTCAGTCCTGGTTCAGTCCGTATGTAGTGCAATAGTCCTGTCTCCTGTCTCCGTTTCCCATTTCCGTGACTTAAAGGTTGTATAGAGGATTTTTTTAAGGGAAAAGAAATACAGAGACAGTCCTTCTTCAAACGTTGTCCCTCCTCCACAGCTCCTCAGTAGAAACATCCTCCCGCCTCTTTACTCTAGAAATCACACTTGTTTACAGACACTGCGCGTTCAGAATGACTGTTGAAGTTTCCTGTCTAGAAATAATTTAGCGACCGACGCGTCAGTTGTCAGACCCTTCGTCTGCTTCATTTGTGCAATCGCTGGAAGGAATCTCCAAGAATCACCTCGGTTTGGTTTCGCTCCTTTTTTCTGTTTTTCTCTTCCTGTTTCTTCTCTTCTTCTTTCAGCGACCTCAAAAACCGACTTTCTTTTGCGGCGAACCGGTCGTGGATTCTCGTCCGCCGTCTCAATAAACTTTGTGTGAACTGTGAGGAAGATACAGTTTGAAAAATGCTCTAAGAACCGCTGCATAAACCACATAATCCCCACACGCACTAGAAATATAGGGAGTTTGATTGACGACCTAACAGCCAATAGAAAATGAGGGAGCCTCGTTTTCTATTGGCTGATGTTTATCTGGTCTCAACACGTCCACAGTTGATGGATTTTCATTCTTTTTTTTTTTGTTTTTTTGGTCATCATAATTACAAGGCTGCTGCGTCTCTGTAATGGTGTTTTAAACTTTCAATGACAATTTGAAACAAAAAAAAAAATTCTCCATACAACCTTTAAACCAGGACTAAACCAGGATTAAACTGTTTTCAGTCCTGGTCTGGTCCCGGCCTCAGTCCTGGTCTTAGTTCTGGTTTGGTTCCGGACCTGATTCAGTCCTGTTCAGTCAAATGAACGAATGATACACGGATTCTTCTCCTTTACAAAATGCTCCAAATTCTCCACAGCTCCAGCCTCAGACTCATTCAGACTTTACGAGCAGCCGATATTCTCATAATATTACGACTTTATTTTGACTACGACTTTATTCTCATAAAATTACTACTTTGTTCTCCGTAAATTTATGACTTTATTCTCGTAAAATTTCAACTTTAATGTCAAAATGTTACGACTTTATTCTCGTAGCGCCAGCATTTTTATTTATTTATTTTTTATCTGACCCTTATACTCCGTCGTACTTTACTGTCAAACTGTTTAAAAATACCGACACCGGGGACATTTCTTGAATAAAACTGGGACAAATCAGTGGTTTTGTGTAAATCCGCTGGGACATTGGACACAGACTCAAAACTGGGACTGTCCCGGGGAAACAGAGACGTCTGGACTCTCCAACAGTTTCGTGTTTTCTTCTCGTTCGTTCGTTTTATTTGTAATCACCCAGAGCCTCAGAAAAGCTTTGTTCTCATTTAAAATTAAAGATATTTTAAAACGGGGCGACTTTTCTCGAACAGATGAGACGCGTCTCCGTGTCAGACGAGGTTTAAATAAAAATCACAGAATCCTCCACGGGATGATTTAAAAAGTACAGACTCCTTCCTCTCTTCTCTCACTTCTCTGGCCTCGTTTTCACGTCCGAGGGGAACGAGGGAGGAAAGAGAGAGAGAGAGAGAGAGAGAAGGACTGAGTCAGAGAAGATAGGAGGGAGAGAGAATATAGAGAAGAAGAAAGAGGAAGAGAAAAGAGAGAGAGAAGATAAAAGAGGGAGAGTAAAGAGAGAAGATGAGACAGGGAGAAAAGAAAGAAGATGGAAGAGGGAGAGAAAAGAGAGAGAGAAGATGAAAGAGGGAGAGAGAAAAGAGAGAGAGAAGATGGGAAGGAGAGAAAGAGAGAGAGAGAGAGAGAGAGAGAGGGAGAGGAAAGAGAGAGAGAAGAGAGAGAGAGAGAGAGAGAGAAGAGAGAGAGAAGAGAAAGAGAGAGAGAAGATGAAAAGAGAGAGAGAAAGAGAGAAAATGGAGAGGAGGAGATGAAAAAGAGAGAGAAAAGAGAGAGAGATGAAAGAGGGAGAGAAAAGAGAGAAAGAAGATGGAAGAGAGAAAGAGAGAGAAGAGAGAGAGGAGAGAGAAAGAGAAGAAGAAGAGTGAGAGAGGAGAAAGAAGAGAGAGAGAGAAGAAAGAGAGGAAGGAGAGAAGAGAGAGAGAGAGAGGAGAGAGAGAGAAGAGAGAAGAGAGAGAGAGAGAGAAGATGACAGAGGAAGAGAAAAGAGAGAAGATGGGAAGGAGAGAAAAGAGAGAGAAAGAGAGAGAAAAGAGAGAGAAGATGATGAAAGAGGAGAGGAAAGAAGAGAGAAAGAGGAGAGAAAAGAGAAGAGAGAGAGAGAAAAAGAAGAGAAAAGAGAGAGAAGATGAAAGAGGGAGAGAAGAGAAAGAGAAGATGAAAGAGGGAGAGAAAAGAGAGAAGATGAGAGAGGGAGAAAAGAGTGAAGATGGAAGAGGGAGAGAAAAGAGAGAGAAGATGAAAGAGGGAGAGGAAAAGAGAGAAACAGAAGGGGAGAGAAAAAGAGAGAGCAGGTAGGAGGGAGAAAAGAGAGAGAAGAAGAAGAGAGAGAGAGAGAGAGAAGATGGGAGAGAGAGAAACAAGAGAGAAAATGAAAGAGGGAGAGAAAAGAGAAACAGAAGATAAAAGACGGAAAGGAAGAGAGAGTAGACAGGAGGGAGAAAAGAGAGAAAGAGTAAATGGGAGGGAGAGAAAAGAGAGAGAGAGAGAGAAGATGGGAGGAAGAGAAAATAGAAAGAGAAGATGAAAGAGGGAGAGAACGAGACAAGAGATGGAGAAGGAAGTTGATGAACGGGGAAGAGACAAAGAGGCAGAGAGAAAGAGAGGGAGAGAGAGAAAAAGAGGGAGAGAGGCGTGGATGGAGAGAGAGCGAGGGAGGGAGGGAGGGAGGGAGGAGAGTAAAAACAAAGAGAGATGTAGAAAGTCGAGTCTTTTGGGGTTGGAGTTGGTGCAGAAGAGACAGACATGATAAATAACTCCAGGCTACAGAACGCAGGAAGAAGGGATGAACAGACGGAGCGAGAGAGAAGAGAAAGAAGGGAGAACAGATGTGCCCAAAGAAACGAGAGAGAGGGAGGAGTAGAATGAGAGAGAGAAGGAGCAAGAGAGAAAAGAAGTGACGCAAGGGAGAAGATGTGTCCAAAGAAAAGAGAGAGAGAGAAAAGCAGACAGACTGAAAGAAAGAAAGAGAAGATTGGAAGGGAGAGAAAAGAAAGAAGGGAGGAACAGATGGGAGAAGAGAAAGAAAGAGAGAAAGAAAACAAATGAAAGAAGGGAAGGAGGAGACAGACTGAAAGAGAGAGAGAGAGAAATGAAAAGGGAACACAAGTGCCCAAAGAAATAGAGAGAGAGAAAGATAGAAAGAGAGAGAAGAGATGGAAGGAGAGAGAGAAGGCACTGATGAACTGAGAGAGAGAGAGAGAGAGAGAGAGAGAAGAAAAACGAAAGGAGCAAATGCACCAAGAGAAAGAGAGGAAAGAAAAGAGAGAGAGAGAAAAGAAAGGAGCGACGGGAACAGATTGTAAGAGACGGAGAAAGAGAGAGACAGAAAGAAGAAAGGAACAGATTGTAAGAGACGGAGAGAGAGAGAGAGAGAAAGAAGAAAGGAACAGATGAGCCAAGAGAGAGAGAGAGAAGAAAAACGAGAGAAGCAAAGTGACTGAAAGAGAGAGAGAAGAAGAATGAGTAGAGCAAATGGACCAAGAGAAAGAGAGGAAAGAAAAGAGAGATTAGAGAAAAGAAAGGAGCGACAGAAACAGACAGATTGTAAGAGACGGAGAGAGAGAGAGAATGAAGAAAGGAACAGATGAGCTGAGAGAGAGAGAGAGAGAGAGAGAGAGAGAAGGAAAAGGAAGAGAGTAGCAAACTAAGTGAAAGAGAGAGAGAAGAAAAATGAGTGGAGCAAATGCACGAAGAGAAAGAGAGGAAAGGAAAGAGAGAAAGAGAAAAGAAAGGAGCGACAGGAACAGATTGTAAGAGACGGAGAGAGAGAGAAAGAGAGAGAGAAGAAAAATGAGAGGAGCAAAGTGACGGAAAAAGAGAGAGAGAAAGAAGAAAGGAACAAATGAGCCAAGAGAGAGAGAGGAAAGAAAAGAGAGATTAGAGAAAAGAAAGGAGCGATAGGAACAAACGGATTGTAAGAGACGGAGAGAGAGAGAGAGAAGAAAAACGAGAGGAGCAAAGTGACTGAAAGAGAGAGAGAGAAGAAAAACGAGTGGAGCAAATGCACCAAGAGAAAGAGAGGAAAGAAAAGAGAGATAGACAAAAGAAAGGAGCGACAGAAACAGATTGTAAGAGACGTAGAGAGAGAGAAGAAAAATGAGAGGAGCAAAGTGACGGAAAAAGAGAGAGAGAAAGAAGAAAGGAACAAATGAGCCAAGAGAGAGAGAGAGGGAAGAAAAACGAAAGGAGCAAATGGACCAAGAGAAAGAGAGGGAAGAAAAGAGAGATAGAGAAAAGAAAGGAGCGACAGAAAGAGATTGTAAGAGACGGAGAGAGAGAGAGAAAGAAGAAAGGAACAGATGAACTGAAAGGGGGGGGTCTGTAGTATTTATAGTTATACAAAAACACGCTACGTTTGCAAAAAACAAAACAACACAAACTTTTCCAGACACTTGACAAAACTTCTGAATGAAGCAGACACTGTGTTTTTGTCTCTTATTGTTAATAAGCCCCGACTGATATGGATTTTTTGCGGCCGATATGATACCGATATAATGGGAGTGGGAGCTGCCGATAACCGATATAAAAGCCGACAGATTTTGTGATGTAAAAATTCACTCTAAATCTTGAATTGTTTAAAACACTTAGGTTTGGCTCTGGGGGATTTTAAATTGGGTTTGTTTAGGCGACGTTTATTGTTATTCTGCCGCTTTACGTCATATTTACAGACAGTAGGTCGGCCTAATGTCATTTTTGCATCACATTCAAGCGAGTAAAGTAAGTAAACTACCACTATTAACCTTTAGCGGTAAATGTGTGCGGGCCGCGGTAATTAATCATATGCGTAAATGCCGATCATTCACACCTTTATTCACAGCTCATTTACATATCAGTGCCGGTCCAGTAAAGTGTGTTCGCCCACTGTAGTCACTTTACACTAGACTAACGGCTGACATCGGTAAGATTTAGGTCGATAACCGATATGTCTCCAAGTGCCCATATTGGCCGATAATATCAACCAAGCGATATATCGATCAGGCCCTAATAGAAACAAGAGGAAACTCACCCAAACTCCACACAGAAACGCCCGGACAACTTGGGAATCAAACCTGGAACCTTCTTGCTGTGAGGCGACGACACTGCAACATAAACATCTCATACAGTGACATTTTTTGACAATTCCCATCGTCTTTTCGAGCATGTTTTCGTCACTCATCACAAACGTCAGCGGCGTTTATGTGAGCGGACAGAAGCGTTAGACGGTGATCTGATTTCCCCCGACCTGGCGCCGTAATCTGATTTCCCCCGGTGTCTGGAGCCTGAATCAGGACGGACTGCAAACAGGTGAGGCAGGTCTGTGAGGAGCTGGCATTTAGCACAGACTTTTCTGACCTTTTCGCACATTTCTACCACATGTTTAAATATGACACTGTCTGGATTTACCCCCGAGCTGCACAGAGGTCTGCAATCTGAAAAAAAAAAAAAAAAAAAGAATAATAATGCAATAATGTGAGCAATGCAGGTGACATTTTAAACTTAAAGGTCCTGTATTACGCAGAATTAACTCTCGTGAACTGCAAATTTCTCTGATCTGGCCAAGATTTAAAAACTTATATCATCTTATTCATCTTGTTTTCAGATTTATTATCGATTTACTAGTTCTGAGATGCTTCATTCTAGTCTAAAGGAACCATATTTTTTGGACTGTAAGTGGCTCTGCAGTCGCAAGTCGCACCAAACTATGTCGCACTTTTTGGGGGAAATTTATTTGACAAAATCAGAGACCGGGAACCGACATTTCCTGTTGAAAGTCGAGTTCTAGTAAAAACAACAGACTGTTAACGTCACATATGAACAGTTCTTCAGATAAACTATAACATAAACAACAGAACAGAACAAGTTTAACAAACTCTCATCTCACTCCAAATCACTAAATGCGTTAAATTCTTCATCCTCGGTGTCACTTCTGAGCAACTCCTCGACCTCCGGAGGTAAACAGAGCGTCTCTTCCTCTTCTGTGTCGCTGTCGTCAGACTCAGCATCAGTTCCAGTTAGAATTATTCTGGTCTTTCTGAATCCCGACAGGATGGTTTCGGTGTCACTGAAGTCCAGACTTTGTCCATCCAGTGACTTCAGGAAAGTTTCACGGTGCATCCTCCCGGTGTCACAAGTTTCTCTCTCACTCCAAACTTTCTTTCTTTCTAAACCAGGTCTAAACCAGGACTAAAACAGGACTAAACCAGGTCTAAACCAAGACTAAACTAGGTCTAAACCAGGACTAAACCAGGACTAAAACAGCATTAAACCAGGTCTAAACCAGGTCTAAACCAGGTCTAAACCAGGTCTAAACCAGGACTAAAACAGGACTAAACCAGGTCTAAACACAGACTAAACCAGGTCTAAACCAGGTCTAAACTAAAACAGGACTAAACCAGGTCTAAAACACAGACTAAACCAGGTCTAAACTAAACCAGGTCTAAACCAGGACTAAAACAGGATAAACAGGTCTAAAACCAGGTCTAAACCAGGACTAAAACAGGACTAAACCAGGTCTAAACACAGACTAAACCAGGTCTAAACCAGGTCTAAACCAGGACTAAACTAAAACCAGGACTAAAACTAGGTCTAAACCAGGTAAAACAGGACTAAAACAGGTCTTAAACCAGGTCTAAAACAGGTCTAAACCAGGTCTAAACCAGGACTAAAACAGGACTAAACTCTAAACCAGGTCTAAACCAGGACTAAAAACTAGGACTAAAACAGACTAGTCTAAACCAGGTCTAAAACCAGACTAAACCAGGTCTAAACCAGGTCTAAACCAGGTCTAAACCAGGACTAAACCAGCTAAACCAGGTAAAAAACTTTACAGGTAACTAAACCAGGTATTTTGACTTTACATAACTCATTCGGAATTTCAATTTTCCCGTTCCTCACAACTTCTCCAAACTTCCATATAATTTCCTCACAGTTATAACATGGAATTCCAAAGCTTTACCAAGTTTTTAATGCTCAATTTTGATTTAAACATTTACATAAAACGTTTAAAATGCTCTTCTACTTTTCCATCTACGTCCCAAAACTCTTTAGAATATTCCGTGTCATTCCTTCCCTCACTCCAAACTTTCTTTCTGCTGCTCGATTATCGTTTTCAGCTGCAGATTTCACGACTTGCAGTTTGTAATCTGCAGAATCTGATTTAGTTTTTGGTTGCACTTGTGTTCAGTCTTTGTCTTTATAAGTTTGTTTAAATGTGAAATTGTTCAGTGGTGCAGAAGTAACTGACATGCAGATACTGACACTGACACACTTCACTGAAACATTTTAATATATAAGTCACACCTGAGTATAAGTCACAGGAAACACCCAAACCATGAAAAAAGTGCCACTTATGGTCTAAAAAATACGGTTTATTTTAAGATAACTTGTCAAGTAAGTGTTGTTTTACTGTTTTGAACGGCTCTTTGCAATGAACAGATCCAAAAGATTCAGATCCCATAAAAGAGCCAATAGTCCCATCGCTGGAACCAATAATTAGAATTGAGTATGTTAAAAAAAAGTTACACAAATCCAAGGTTACATGATTGTTTGTCAAGTTCGCAGTCTTCAGAAAATAAAACATATTCCAGGCAGACTGTGGTCCAAACAAACTCGTCTTATATAAAGTGTCGAGCGGCGCTTATAGAAGAGCAGAGCTTACATTGATCCAGTCCCACTCTGTCCCCGCGGGCCCATTATCGCTCTGGAGCACAGGACACAGCTCCACACACACACATGACGCACAACTGTACAACTGTACAACACAACACAACATACAACTGTACAACACAACACACAACTGTACAACACAACAACAACTGTACAACACACAACTGTACAACACAACACACAACTGTACAACACACAACTGTACAACACAACACAACATACAACTGTACAACACACACACAACACAACACTGTACAACACAACACACAACTGTACAACACAACACACAACTGTACAACACAACAACAACACAACACACAACTGTACAACACACAACTGTACAACACAACACACAACTGTACAACACACAACTGTACAACACAAACACAACTGTACAACACAACAACTGTACAACACAACTGTACAACACACAACTGTACAACACAACACACAACACAACTGTACAACACACAACTGTACAACAACCAACTGTACAACACAACACACAACTGTACAACACACACACACAACACACAACTGTACAACACAACCAACACAACACAACTGACACACACACATACAACTGTACAACACACACACAATGTACACAACACAACTGTACAACTGTACAACACACAACAACTGTACACAACACACAACTGTACAACACAAACACACAAACAACACACACTGTACAACCAACACAACTGTACAACAAACTGTACAACACACACACACACATACACTGTACAACACACAACTGTACCAACACAACTACAACACAACACAACAATGTGGGCTCTGTGTCTTATGTTACGTTTCTGTACAGTAGTAGTTAGTTTGAGTCAAGACCGAACTAATCGAGACCAGACCAAGACCTCAGGCTCCTGAGACCGAGACCAGACCAAGACCTGTGAGGGTCAAGACTGAGACAAGACCGAGATTTTACAGGCTGAGACTGAGTCAAGACTATGACTTTTAAAGATCGAGACCGAGACTATTAAAGGTTGAGACCGAGACAAGACCAAAGGGCCGTTCACACCAAAGCGTCAAAAAACGCCTTGACGTCTCTATTTGGACGCGTTTGCATTTGAGTTTAGACGCCCCCGACGCGCGTCTTTGACGC
>NW_026571541.1:34165048-34189048 GCF_026225935.1 Boleophthalmus pectinirostris
AGCTCACAGTGTGGACCGTGGGGCTGCCACAGGACGGCCTCCTCAGCGGCACCATCACACTCCTGCACAACACACACACGCTGACAATTTCAGTCCTGGAGTTGCCAATCTCCACTCAAATAAAGGTAAAAGGAGTTGTTAACTTGAAAACTACCATTTCATGACATCACAAGGTGGAACAGAGCTTTTATTTGAGCTTTGGAGATGTAAACAGATAAACTAAAACACAACTCCAGGTCTGTTTTTGCAGATGTAAAAACATTATAATACGGCTTACATTTCACAAGAATAAATGCTCTGTTATAAAGGACATTTAAAACAGATTGGATTTTGTTTTGATTTAATTGAAAATTTAAATGAACTAAAAATACTGAAACTGAAAAGATGTGAATACAAAATATATAGCAAATAAAAATGTACCCATCTTCTCTCTTTCTCTATTTCCCCCGCACGCACGCTGAGGTCGGAGGGCCGGCTCCAGCTCCTGGTCCCCAAAACAAGACTTAAAACCAGACGGGGGACAGGGTCTTTTCTGTGGCCGGCCCCAAACTCTGGAACGCTCTGCTCCCACCACGTCCAAACAGCCCCCACAGTGGAGTGTTTTAAATCTCTTCTTAAGACCCACTTTTATTCTCTGGCTTTTAATATTGTGTATGTTGTGTGGCTTTTATTTTATTTTATTTATTTTTTTTTTTATTTATTTTAATGTATTTATTTTTATTTTTTTGGTACTGCTTTATTTATTTATTTTAATTAATTTATTTTATTTTTTTAGTACTGCTTTTATGTATTGATTTTATTATTTTTGTTCACTGATTTTATTATTATTTTATTCTATTAGAGTCTTCATTAAACAATTCTGCAGATTTTTTTCTTTTTAAAGTAAAATGTTTTGCATTGCTATGTGAAGCACTTTGGAAACTGTTTTGTTTGTAAAATGTGCTATACAAATACATTTGGATTGGACTATATGTATGTATGCCCCTGTGTGTAAGTGTAAGTGTGTAAGTTTGTGTGTGTGGATCCCGGAGGAGGAGACATGACCCCAGGCTCAGCTCTGTCACAAGATCAGGTCCACAGCTCTGGTCCCACCACAACACATCATCACACAGCTGTAGTGCTGCTCACCTCCTCCTCAGACACGGGTCAATCACCTGTGTGAGTTATCATTTCCTCCGCCAAGGAGGTTATGTTTTTACCGGCGTTTGTCTGTCTGTCTGTCTGTTTGTTTGTTTGTTTGTTTTCTGTCTGTTTGTTTGTTTGTTTGTTTGTCTGTTAGCAACATAACTCAAAAAGTTATGGACCGATTTTGATGAAATTTTCAGGATTTGTTGGAAATGTGAAAAGGAAGAACTGATTTCATTTTTGGAGGTGATCCGGAAGAAATCCTGGATTCTGGATCACTTTGAAATTTTAGTTAACATTGTGGTAAATGGGGCCAAAAATTTTGTTTCTCAATATCTCGGTTAATTATTGACCAAACCCCATGATTTCATTCATATTCCAAATTGAAAGATACGAGACAAATATTTATGGAAAACACAATTAATATGAGGGGGACTGTAGTCCTTGGCGGAGGTCTGCGCTCTCTGAGTGCTTTTCTAGTTATATTCAGTATTCAGCATTTTCAGCTTTGTGAAATTAAACAGATTTGTGTCACACGTTGTTCAGCTTTTTCAACAGTGATAAAACACTGAACACGACGGACAAGTTGTTTCTGTGATAATTTGGTGGTTTGGTTCAAGGTGATTATCAGAAAGCAGAATGAGCCTCACATAAGTCTCAAAGCTGAAATCCAGCTGGTTAAAACCTAAAATGCGTCTCTTTGATCTGACCCCAGCACATGAGTCAGTGCTAGTGCAGCCTCTGCGTCAGTGCTAGTGCAGCCTCTGCAGCACAGGGAGGGAATTCTGGAGGTTGAGATTTCACATGAGGCCCGTCCATAAACTGAGAATGAGACAAACATGTGTGTGTTTGTATCTGCAGGTTGAGGCTCTGGAGACACAGATTTAGCTGTGATTGTGAAACATTTTTAGAAGAGTAAGAGCACGGGCTGATTTAAAAGGTCACTCAGCTGTAACACCTTGTAATATCTGGACCAAAAGCTGAAACTTCTGAAAGTTCCAGACTTTGGAAGACAATATTGACTATATTTGTGTTAAATGACTGTCTGCACATTGCTTTGTTTATAAAAGGGACAAACTGTATTCAAATGCAAAATTGCGATCGATCAATATGACAAAAAGTTTATTCCTCACTTTGTTCACACATTGGAGCGTCCTAATGAGTTAGGACATTACATCAACAACATCAGCATGCTAACCACACACTACTGTTATTATTAAATACATTTAAGACAAACACAAACACACAAAAGGAAACATGAGATTTGGTATGAATTGTTTATTGTTTTTGTGTATTTTATTCTTTAGTTTATTTAAATAATAAATAAACAAAAAAATAAATATTTTTTTGTAAAAATTGTTTATTTTTTGAGAAGTTAATGCATTTAAACACATTTCAACAGAAACGTTCTTTCCACTGAAATGGCATTAAATACATCTTCTTATCAGTTGATGGTCTAAACTAATGAAACACCCTCCTCAGCCTCCAGAAGAAGTGTGACAGGGTGGACTTGCGGCGCGTGTGGAAGGCTCTCAGCTCGCTGTTGACATGGGTCACAACTGCTGCCTCAAAACGTGCGTGCAGTATCTTCTGCTGAAGCTGCCCTAAAGACGGTCCAAGACGAGCCGTACTGCACTTTTAGTTGTTTGGCCACTTTTTTGCCAATTTTCTTCAAATCTTTAAGGCTGATCTCATCATCTCTCCAACTACAACGATGTGCTCCTGGATCTTTTGGTGTAACTCAGCAGCCATCAGGACGTGATCCTGTTTGGTTATTTTGGCCATTTTGAAAATGCGTTTGAGACAAGCCTCTGTGAGGATGTGGGACACTCCATGTCCACAGGAGGGAGCAGGTGGGCTGATCGTCTCTGTTTTGGTTTCCAGAGGAGAGGACATTTCGTCTGTTTGTTGATGCAGGGTGTGGTCTGGTGGACTCACTTCCCTCTCGTCCTCTGGCTCATGAGCAGTGACACTTGGTGCTGGTGAAGTGCAGCTCTGGTGCTCTTCAGGCAGAGCTGGACTCAGGCTGCAGACATCTTCACTCTGCTCTTGGTGAGTGGTGGTTTGGTCTTTGATGTCGTCATTTTCTGCAGTAACTCCAGTGAAGGCAAACTGGGACAGGTCTTCCACAGGGAGCACCTGTAGTTCCTCTGACGCAGGTTGCACTTCCTCCTGGAGCTCGTCATTCCCTTGGCTCAGGGATGTGGAGTCCTGGGACACATCAGGTACCTGCTGTTGGCTTTCTGCAGGTGTCTGTTCCAGGACATTTTCAAAATGAATTTCTTGTGGAAATTCTGTTATTTCCTGAGGCTCTGGAGATATTTCTTCAGTTTCTAGAGTCGTTTCCTCCTCTACCGGTTTGACCGAGCTACTCTGTGAAACAACTGGGGCAGCTTCAGCTTCAGACTGGTTTTCTTCTGGTGTATCCTCCAGAAGTCCACTCGTCACAGTGATGGTCTCTTCTGCTGGGCTGGTGACATCCTGTGCATGTGAGTGCTCTTCAGACACAGGGGTCACTGGTTTGATCTCCTCAGACTCAGGACGGGTGAGGAAGGCTCTCAGCTCGGTGTTGAGATGGGCCAGAATAGCTGCTTCTAAAGGTGCAGTATCTACTGCACAAACAGCTCTCAAGAGGGCGTGAGGGGAGTCATACTCCACTTCGATATTTTTTTGGCTGCACTTTTGGCAATTTCTTCTAGGTCCTCAAGGCTGATATCAGCATCTCCATCAACAATGACGTGCTCCTGAATCTTTCTTTGAATCTCCTCAGCCATCAGACTGTGGTCCATGTTGACCACTTTTAAAGTGTGTTTGACACAAGCCTCTGTGAGGATGTGTGGTGCTCCATGTCCACAGGAGGGTGCAGGCGAGTCGATCATCTCCTCTGGTGGGACAGGATCTTCTGCTGGACTGACAGGGTCTATTGGGCTGGAAACTTCCTGTGGAGATGGAACCTGTGCAGGACTGGGCTCCTCTGGTGAATCCACTGAACCGTTTGTGGCGTCAGATTGTTCTCCTCTTTTAAAGTTTTCCTTCTTTGCTCTAAAAGCCCGCTGGAGTTCCAGCTTGTACAACTGCTGCTGCCGGACAACATGCTGCTGGAACTCATGTTCTTGGGCAGGGTGCATCTTTGGGTTGTGTTGTTCCATTCAACTCCTTATACCCCATCATCTCCAGCATTTTGTGAGCTGCTTTGACCTTGGCTGCTTTCTTGTTGGAGGCCATTCCCTGGCAGGACATCTGGCCCACTCTTACCTCCACACAGAAGGTGGTGCTGTAGGCGTTGCGCTGCACAAACGAGACCACCCTGAATTCAGGAGCTCTCTGCCTCCTCACATCCAGTATTTCTGAGAGGGCGGTGATCGGATTCTTGTTATAAAAGTAGAATGGACGTTCCACAGGGTCCACCAGATCTACGTGGGGTTTCTCCCAATATGGAGTCACATTCTGTGGCACTGGGAGCTGCTTCAGCTCCTCCACCACTTTCTTGGCTGCATCTAGTTTAGCCTTTTGTTTTGTGGGTCCAAAGCCAAAGCCAACATAGTTTCCCGCTCGTACTTCAGCGTGGAAGGTTCTTCTATGGGCTTGGCCGTCTTCTTGTACGTCAAACTGGACGTGCAGATCGTGCAACGCAGCAAGATCATATAAACGCGTCAAGTCTGATTTGTAAACCTCCGTAGGTCTTTCTGCTTCCATCTTGTAGATCGTAGTAGTCGCCATCGAGTAACGTGTCTGTTTGTGTCTCGTCTTCTGGCGGCGTCTCACTTATACAAAACCAGAGATGTGTCCAGCTTTGAAGTGTGATGTCATGAAGCATGGAATGTCGTTGGCACGGCGACGACCAATGGACTTGAAGAGAAGGAGAATGTTGACTGTTGCCGTAGCAACGTAGAACTCCAGACATTTGCCCCGTTTACACGAGAGCTTTAATTCCAATTAAAAATAATTTAATTTGGAATAAACTTGACAAGATTTTAAGTAGTAAAAATATAATGTTCGGTATGTTTTAGTGAAATGGGTCGTCTGATCAGTCATACGCACTTCAACAATACTGCAATAAAAATCCTAACGTGAAATGAATATCGTGACAGTATAGGGTAAGTGAGGAATAGCTTTGGACCACAGTAAACTAATATATTTTTCACATTTTAAGACAACATGGCCAAAATATATAAACAAAATCTACACACAGGCACAAAACTTCCCAGAATACAAATATATTTCAGGCTATGTAGACTGAACCATTCCAAACACACATCTGTACTTCCCCTGGACCTCTCATTGAGCAAACACGGAGCCGGCGTATGAATAATGCACGGCCCGGCCCTCATGAATCATGCACAGAGCAGCTTACATATTTTATTAATAGGATTGTCTTAATTGAGTCGTGCAGAATAGAGCAGGGATTAATCTTGGCATGAATATGAATGCGGTGAGGGGCTGAGGGAGGCCGGAGGAGCTGGAGAAATAGTTCCTTTACAAATGCTACACGCAGAGGAGGGATACGGACCAACACAGCTGCGCTACTCCACAGGCAGAGCGTTAATTTAATCAAAGGCAATTAGTATGGAGCGATAGCAAATAAGTGTTTCAGAGACGAGAGAAAGATTTGTACTGTAATACTCGGGATTTGAAATGTGAAATAGTGTTTATATGTAAAAAAGATTATTTAAATTGTCGCTATTTCCCAAGGGCGTAGATAAGTTACTTGATTAAAAGATTAGTTATGTAATTTTATTTACTTTTCATATGATTCACACTGCAAAAAACCAAACAGCTGAGAGTCTGGGCAGGTCCAAAATAAGTGAGAGGTGGTTTCATTTTTCAGTTTGTGTCCATTGCCCTTCTAAGGTGATTCTTTAGCGGATAACAACGATGTAGAAGTTTGTAACAGATTTCCCTTTGCTTGTTGGTGATGAGATATTTGTGAGGTCATGTCCGTACATTTTTTCCATGGAATATTGTCAATAGAGTCCGGCTGCACGAGTAGGGCTTCGTTTGGGAGGTGCACTTGTGGTGATGTTCGCGCTCTTTTTCCGTGGTGACTCATTATAAGGCAAGTTTAATTGAAAATGAAGCAACGTACAGTAAAATCTGGACTATTGAGCGCCGCATCAACTAAATTTTAACTAAATTTTAAAATTGTACATGTATAGACCGCATCTGAATATAAGCCGCAGGTGTCCACGTCTTCAAGAACGTTTTCAGGTTCGGGTCGTCTGCTTTTATCGCCTCCGAAAGCTTTTGTCGTCTTTTTGCCACGCTGCCGTTGTCAAAATCTCACTGTCGACTCACTGACGTCGAGCTCACGTGCAGCAGCTCTGTTTCCTTCTATGACAGTCACATCAATCGCCTTTAACTTAAAAGCTGTATCATCTGTGTTTCTTCGTGTGTTTCCATGAGGAGAATGTGTGTATGAAGCGCAAAATAACTGTTCAAAATACAGTTAAACTAGAATCTTCCTCAGCACATCACCCCCATCTCTCCCCGCGCATGTCTCCTGCAGAAAGAGTCGCTGTCATGTCTGTGTCATGTCAGTGTCTTGGAGGATTTCAGCAGATTTCTGACTCTCTCTGGGTCGGGGATAGTTGTATCGATCAGAGGCGAGTGGATGTCTGGTTACGTATATATGAATGAACAACGTGCCAAACAAAGAATCCGTCCACATATTCGCCGCGTCGTATTATCAGCCGCAGGGTTCAAAGTGTGAGAAAAAAAGTAGCATCTTATAGTCCAGAAATTACAGTAATTTCCTTTTGAGAGGTTTTTCAAAGTTTGGTGCACAGCGTCTTCAATCACGCCTGCTCAAGCCGACATCTTCAGGCGCTGGTCCTGTCCTGCCGCTTCCCCAGTTTAGGCTCCTGGCTCCACTAATGACATCACTCTGTTACAGCCAATGAAATAACCTGTTGTCATATCACTGAATACAACTCAGAAGGTCAAAATCTGAACTAAAACGTGTTACATTAATACTCTTGAGTTCGGAAAAATATCAGAATACATTTATATTTTTATTTATTAAAATAAAATGGCAAATATTGGTAGGGACTATGTTGTCTTCCCCAAATATTAGACACGCTTGCTATTTCCTGATATAAGTTATAATGTTGTTTTCTTATCACAAACAGACCTGGAGTTACGTTTTGTTTCATCCACACATGGTTAACACACAAATCCTGCATATTTAGGCTGAGTTCTTCTCTTAAACTGAAAACACTCTGCTCCACATCCACACATCTTCACTAGAATCATTTGGATAATTTCAGCCCTGGAGTTGCCAAGCTGTACTCTCTCTTAAAGGTTGTATGGAGGATTTTTTTTTGTTTCAAGTTGTCAATGATAGCATTATAGAGGTGCAGTAGCCTTGTAATTATGATGACCAAAAAAAAGAGAATAAAAATTCATCAACTCTGGACGTGGTGGGGCTAAACATTTGCCAATAGATAACGACACTGCCTCGTTATCTGTGAGCTGACAGGCTGTCAATCAAACTCCCTACGTTTCTAGCGTAACTGACTTGCCTGCGCCGCCGGTACGTGGTTTACGTACGACTGTCACGCAGTCCACAGACGCAAGACGCTGTTTACTCCACCAACGCAACAGTTCTTAGCGGCTTTTTTTGACCTATATCTTCCTCGCAGTTAGCACAAAGTTTGTTGCAATGGTGACAAGAATCCAGGAGCAGTTTCGCCGCAAAAGAAAGTCCCTTTTTGAGGTCGCTGAAAGAAGAAGACAAGGGGAAAAGCAGCGAAGCCAAACTAAGGTGATTCTTGAAGATTCATTCCAGCGATGGGCGCGACTGAAGCAGACGCAGGGTCTAAAGACTGACGCACTGGTCCACAAATTACTCCTGGACAGGAAACTTCTGCTTATTATGAAAACGTACTTTATTTCCAAGAGCTAGACAAACGTTTTTCAGGACACGAAAGCGATATCCTATGTCTGAAAACGTAATTTTCAAGGCAAAGAAAGAGTCCGCTTGCTGCTGCATGTTGTAGCTAGTTCATTCGCACTGAATCTCCGCGCACTCTTCTCTGCACCCCTTTCCTGCTCCTCTCCCGGCTGCCCGATCCGCTCTTCCCCCTGCTCCTCACTTCTCCGGGCACGGAATCTCCGCGCACCCGCTCCCCTCTCCCCTCTCCTCTCTCCTCTCCTCTCTCCCCGCTCCTCACTTCTCCGTCTTGCCTAACCAACACTGTAGTTAGTTGTTTACAAGTCATGTGCACCGGCTGTAAACAAACCTGTTTCTGGCGTAAGGAGGAGGCAGGAGGAGGCAGGAGGAGGCAGGAGGAGGCGTTTCTACGTAGGAGCTGTAGGGGAGGGGGGGTGGTTTCACGCATGCGCAACATTTGAAAAAGGACAAACAGTCGCTGGATTTCTCGTTCCTTGGAAAATCCTCTATACAACCTTTAAGCTATAAACACTTAAATCTATCAGAAAATGAGTGAAAAATAGAAAAAATATCTGTCCATGCTGCAAGATCATTTTACTCGACATCTTAAAATAAACGACCTCTAGACTAGAATTAAGAAGTTTCAGAACAAGTAAGTAGATAATAAATCTGAAAACAAGATGAACTCACCTGATATAAGTTTTTAAATCTTGTCTAGATCAGAGAAATTATTAGTGCACAGATTAGACTCCTTATAAGCCAACATTACAAACATAACCATGATGCACTTATTTACAGTTTGGTGAGATTGTGCTTTAATGCAGAGGCCGCATAATAAACTTCAAATATCTCAGCTCAGCGTAGAGGAATAAAAAGCTGGATATGTTTTTACACCGCTTAGATTTTCAAGTTCTTTTATTGGTTTATAAAGCTCTCAACAGTCTTAGTCCTATTTATTTATCTGCCTTTATAAAATAAGCCCACTCTCAGGTCTTCAGGTAGTCTTCTTTTAACTGTCTCAAGAGTCCAAGCTGAAACTCACGGTGAGGCGACACTCAGTTTTTACAGCCCCTGTTTGTGGAACATTTGTCTCCCTGAGGATCTGACTGCGAGTGTTCATATTTTAAACTCAAAATCTATCTTTTTAATTTAGCTTTTAATTGAAAATGTTACTTGTTTTAAATTCAATTATTATTTTATTCAGTGTTGATCTAATTTTAGCTCTCCACTTTTTAGTATAACCTTTTACGTTTTATGTTTCTGTCTAAATTGCTGCTACATTTCAAATGTATGAAAAGTGCTATTGAAATAAAGATTGACTGATATCAGCGTGTACTGAAAGATCCCTTCAACATGTTATATTGCTGCATTTTGTTGTGCTCGGGAAAAACCAACCTCCACCTCGAGAAAGTGCGATGGAACGGCCAATCAAATAGGGGTTCCAAAATACACTAAGAGGAATTAAAAACGCAACAAAGTTAAATGCCAAATTATTTTGAATAAAAAACTTTGTACACGAAAACCGTTTTGTTTACGATCAGTCGTGGGTTATGAAACAATGGAGCCACACCTTTCAGCCCAAAGAACAAAATAACGTGCCAATCCCTGCTTTTCAATGTGTGAGTCGTAAGGACATTGTTTGAAAACTTTCGATGAGTTCTTTCGATGATTTGAGCTCAGCTGGTGAAGGCTTTAAAAACCCGGAGGAAAAATGAAAGATGTCACACACGGTCATCACGCCACGCTTAGCAAACGAGAGAGAGCAGGCCGTTGGTTTGCTCAGATGCGTCCACATATCGCACGCATCTGTCAGGATTAGGGATGGGCATTCGATGAAATTTTCTTAATTAATCGATTGTCGGAAGAATTAACGATCGATTATCGATTAATCGTTAACGTTTTTATTTTATATTAAAATGATCATCATTATTATTATTACTATCTGCACTACTAATCTGCATAAATAAATTCAACTTTACGACATATAAACCGTAACGACTCTAGAGCCACATCAGCCCGTTTGGACATTATAATGTGTTTAATTCAGTTTTGTGCAACTCTCTCACAGAAAAGAAACTTAAAACCGCATCACTAATTTGCATAAACTAAGCGAAGATAAAACTACAGCTCTTGCTGATGTGATTCAACTTATGTTGGATTAAAAGACATGACTCAGGTGAATACAGGTTAGTGTGACCATATTTGCGTTTGTCAAAACCAGGACACCGTACGGGGGGAGGGAGGTGGGGACTCGTCATCGACATTGCGCGACTCTCACCTGGTAAAACTTTTCCCACTGGACACCGAAACATATGTGCTGCTTTGTTCACTGTGCACATGGACTCACACTTGTCCCGAACGCAACGGAAAGTGTGGAATTTCTTGTACAAATCATCGTTAAATACACATTTGTGCTTCGGTACGTTGCAGACTGACCCACTGTTTGTGTCTCGCTCCTTCTGATGCAGAGAGAGACACATGTACAGACCTGTTTGGTCACACTACACACAGCAACCTACATTCGATTTGTCGATTAAAATTTAACGTAATCGATGAAATTCTTAATGATCAATTATCGATTAATCGACTAATCATGCCCATCCCTAGTCAGGAGTGTCTGGCCAAAAACAACGTGCAGGTTATGGACTGGCCGCCTTATTCTTCTACCTCTGGGACAATCTGGATCGCCGTGTGCGCCGTCGTATTCCACTTCCAGGAACTTGTCGCGGATCTCCGTACTGCTGCTCTCTTGGAAGAGTGGGACGCGATTCCGGTGGCCGAAATCAACGATCTTATCACTTCTATGCCACGACGAGTGCAAGCGTTATTGGATGCAAACGGCGGACACACAAGATATTGACATTTGTTATCTGTGGCTGAATTGTTCTTTTCTGTTTATTTCGATTACCTTTTCTACTGTTGGTTTTGTCCTTTCATGTTCAATATCATTCAAATTTGTAACACCGAATTCATTATTAAATTGAGAAATAATATCGAAAAATTAGACAGTTGCGTTTTTAATGCCTCTTAGTGTACAAACCCGGGCTAGTTCGGTGCAGGCTGAGTCGGATGGATTTCTGAACATGTAATAGTCACACTGCCATAATTGAGTCGACCGACAGCTAATGTTAACTATTAGATTTATTAGCAGGAGCAATACCTGACATTAACTACTCTAGGGATGTAACAATAACCAAAATATTGTGATATCATATCGTCAAAGTTCTCACTATTATATCATGGACCATCACAATATATCAAGTCTCTTTGCTTAAATTAAGAGTTATGGTGTAGAAATAGCTAAAAAAAAAAAAGAAGGAACTACACATGGGCCCGGTCAAGCAGAAGTAAACAGCAAGGCCAAAAATTAAAGTTAATGCATCTGATATAAAAATGTATTGAACAGATATACATATGTACTCTAGTTTATGAAACTGTTTGACCTTTTTTCTGTACCAGTTTTGGTTCTAAAGTTCCATACGTTTTAAACAGACCATGTATGAAACATGGAACAAAAATTATTTCCCAAATTTCAAAGACCTGAAAATCATGTAAATAAATGGATGTATTTCATCATATCTTGTGTTATTCCATCTTTGAACTGTTGATGAAGGTACATGATTTTTTTTTTTTTAAATGTATTTAAAATGATAAAAATTTGCTTGGAAGGACTGACATATTTTATAGAAATAGTTTCCTTTCATTTTGAAGTAATATTAAAGTTTTCGGAAGAAAAAAAGTTGACAAATTATGTAAAATCCTGCACCTTCTACTTGTTTGCACAATTTTCCCTCCGTTACTTTTCCCTCCGTTACCATGACCTTTCTTATAAAAAAATCTCATTACTCAAAAAGTAAGAGGTTTTTCAACCTAATCTTGTACCATAAGGTAGAAAACTATATGAAGCAAATATTCAAACCAGTTTGTTAAGGATATGTAAGTGAGAACCAAGAGTTATCACTGTTTGGATTTATTGCCCAAAAAGTGCTGCATATTTCATTCCCTCCGTTACCGACATGAGTTTTTTATTTTTTGTCAACAACTTGAAAGAATATCACAGGTTTAACTTTACCCTGTTGGAGTGTTAACTCTTTCCTACATTCTGATACTTTACTTATTTCAATAGTCCCTCTAGTTTCTGAATAAGAGACATTTGAATGTAAAAAATCTGCCCGTTTCCCTCCGTTACCACTTGACCAGACCCATAGACCATGATCCTTTGCTCCATTTCAGTGCAATCTACCAGAAGAAACAGTTCTAAACACTTTTTAAGCACTTTGGATTAAGTCTTCTCAAAGCATTTGGCAAGACATCTAATCCCCTTTTTGCATTTATGGAGTTCGCAAACTTCCGAAGCCCATTTCTCGAGCCGTTTTCCGCTGTTAGGATCCAACAACCACACAATTACAATGTCCGAATCCCAAAACATCACAACCAGAAACAAAAGTGATATGTTTCAAAAGACTTGAAAAGATCGGCTTTGACAATAGATGCATCGCAATGGGAACTCAAAAACATGGCGGTTTTAAAGCTCGCTTTTTCAGAAAATCCTTCCCAGTATGCATTGCGCGATGACCGGAAGTCCGAAATTCGTGACGCGTGTATTCTCACATAACCACTGAGAAAGTACAGAGCGCACCGTGATCCAGATACTGTCGATACGATATGACAACAAGGCTAAACATGACAAAACGTGAAAACACCTTGAAATAACCATGATTTTTGTATTTCGACCCAATCTCCGGTCCAATGACTCCGCGACGCTCCCTGTTCCCCTGCGCCGCGAGCCCCGCCCTCCGCCGTTTTGATGTTGTCAGTGTGGATCAGGCCTCGCCCGCATCACAATCGCAGGGGCCGTCCCGCCGTGGCAGCTCATTCACGCGCAGCTGGCAAACGATTAGACACACGGAATCAAAGTGGAGCACGCGGCGGACGTTTTGTGTGAAAGACCATCAAAAAAAAGAGCGTGGCGGACCGGGGCGTTTGATTGGAGCTGCCAGGTTCCATTAGGGGGCTGAGGGCTGAGGAGGAGGACAGGGGGAGACGGGAGTGTGGCGTCTGGGTAATCTGTCATCAACACCCAGGAGACACCCACCACCCACGGACACCCCCCACCTCGTCCACGAGACCCCCACCTCGTCAACAAGACCCCCACCTCATTCACAAGACCCCACCCCGTCCACGGAGACCCCCACTGGAAAAAAAAACAACAACAATATCTAGGTTAGTTAAAATGACTTAAATTAAGACAAAAAAAAAAACATCACGTTATTTGAGTAGATTCAACTCGACAAGTAAAATTATCTACAAATATCTATCAAGCAACATTAGATTTTTTTGTTTTGTTTCTTATTTTAAGTGCAGCAAGATGTATTTTCATATTTTAAGTACAAAAAGTCTTGTTCCACTGGTAGATATTTTTTCTTGTCAAGTGAAATTTACTCAAAACTTTCTTAATTCAAGTCATCTTAACTTTGCTAGATTTTGTTTTTTGCAGTGCCCACCCCAGCTACGAGACTCCCATCCTGTTCATCCTGAGACCCCACTGGAAAAAAACAATACCTAGGTAAGTTAAAATGACTTAAATTAAGAAAAAATTACGTTATTTGAGTAGATTCAACTTGAAAAGTAAAATTATCTACCAGTGGAATAAGTGTGTTTTTGTTAATTCAAGCAACATTTGATTTTGTTTCTTATTTCAAGTGCAAAAAGTTTCTTATAGTGAGGTGTATTTTCATATTTTAAGTACAAAAAGTCTTGTTCCACTGGCAAATCATTTTTCTTGTCATGTGAAATTTACTCAAATCATGATAAAACTTTAATTCGAGTCATCTTAACTTGGCTAGATTTTGTTTTTTGCAGTGCCCACCTCATCCACAAGAACCCCACTAGAAAAAAAACAATATCTAGGTAAGTTAAAATGACTTAAATTGAGAAAAAAATGCTTTATTTGAGTAGATTCAACTCAACAAGTAAAATGATCTACCAATGCAATAAGTGTGTTTTTCTTAATTCAGGCAACATTCGATTTTGTTTATTTCAAGTGCAAAAAGTTTCTTATTTTAAGTGTAGCAAGATGTATTTTCATATTTTAAGTACAAAAAGTCTTGTTCCACTGGCAGATCATTTTACTTGTCAAGTGAAATTTACTCAAATCATTTTAAAACTTTAATTCAAGTCATCTTAACTTGGCTAGATTTTGTTTTTTGCAGTGCCCACCTCATCCACAAGAACCCCAGCCTGCCCACGAGACCCCAACCCCGTCCACAGAGGACTTGGATATTCATAGGCTGGTTCAGATGGAGGAAATGCCTATTGTTCAGATTAATCACTTTGTGTTGAGTATCTCCAGAGACCAGTTCCTACACTGGCCCAAAAACGTGACAGACTTTGTACAAAAATCGTACAATATACTGTAGTTTCACTGAGTAAATTATTATTGTTATTATCTAATGATGTTGTGGATGAAAAAATGTTAAGAAAAAAACACAATTTTTCTTCTTTTAAAGTGCCGATATTACCCTGTTACCCTGTTGTTGGTTGTAATGGTGTTTTCTCGTCACAAACAGACCTGGAGTTGTGATTTGTTTCATTCACACAAGTTTAACACACAAACTCTGCAGATTTAGACTAAGTTCTTCTCTCAAATAGAAAACACTCCGTTCCGCTTTGTTTTTCATCTTCACACACCTTCACTAGAATCATTTGGATGATTTCAGCCCTCGAAATTGCCAATCTCTACTGAACTAAAGACAAAACGTGAAAGCTAACCCTTCATGACATCACAAGGTGAAACAGAACATTTTGAGCTTTGGGCATGTCGACAGACTAAGTAACCAGGATTACTCAAACATTTGTGAATAAAACAAATTACAACTCCTGGTTTGTTTTTGAGGCGGTAACAACATTAAAACATGGCTTAAAGATCACAAGAGTCAATTTTGTTTAATATAAGACCTTTAAAATGTAAATACGCTAAACAAGCTCAATTTTGCTAAAGAATTTTAAAATTGTGAATTAATAAATTGCCACTGTGGTAAAATGGAGTGTATTTCTGTACGTACATGTTAGAAAATATGAAATTTCTGAGCAGGTGTCCAAAATACGTCTCCTTACACCAACAAGAAGTGTTGTAAGTGGCACTAATCGAGACTAAGACCTGTCCGAGACTACAGGGTCCTGTCATGACAAGACCCCTGAAGAAGACTGAGAAGACCAAGACCACGGCCCATCGAGACCAAATTGAGACCGTCTTAGTAATTTTCAACATTTATTTTTATTTTACAGTAATTTTGGCACAAATATATCAATGTTTTTATACCCGCACACCGGTACAAATTAATTGCCAACAGCAGTGGCCGTAATGAAATATGATCACACTCGACGAGTGTCAGACCTCAAGTCCGGGACAAGACTGAGTCCAAGCGCCTTCAAGACCGAGACAAGACCGAGTACAAAGCGCCTTCAAGACCGAGACAAGACTGAGTCCATGCGCCTTCAAGACCGAGACCAAGAAAGACAAGACTGAGTCCAAGCGCCTTCAAGGCCGAGACAAGACCGAGTATAAAGTGCCTTCAAGACCGAGACAAGACGAGTCCAAGCGCCTTCAAGGCCGAGACAAGACCGAGTATAAAGCGCCTTCAAGACCGAGACAAGACTGAGTCCAAGCGCCTTCAAGACCGAGACCAAGACCGAGTCCATTGCGCCTTCAAAACCGAGACAAAGATTGAGACAAGACTGAGTCCATGCGCCTTCAAAACCGAGACCAAGAGTGAGACAAGACCGAGTCCAAGTGCCTTCAAGACCGAGACAAGACCGAGTATAAAGCGCCTTCAAGACCGAGACCAAAGAGTGAGACAAGACCGAGTCCAAGCGCCTTCAAGACCGAGACAAGACCGAGACAAGACCGAGTCCAATGCGCCTTCAAAACCGAGACAAAGATTGAGACAAGACCGAGTCCATGCGCCTTCAAAACCGAGACCAAGAGTGAGACAAGACCGAGTCCAAGTGCCTTCAAGACCGAGACAAGACCGAGTATAAAGCGCCTTCAAGACCGAGACCAAGAGTGAGACAAGACCGAGTCCAAGCGCCTTCAAGACCGAGACAAGACCGAGTCCAAGTGCCTTCAAGATCGAGGCAAGACAGGGTCCTAGGACCTTCAAGACCGAGACAAGACTAAGTCCAACTGCCCTTGAGTCTGAGATGAGACCAAGAAAAAAAATGGTCTACAACACTACCAACTAGCACAGGGGTCTCTGGTCTGTAGAGCTGAAAAGTCTGATTAATGACTTAAAGATGTAGTGTGTAACTTTTCTGGACGGGGTCTGCTACCTGCTTGTCTCCATGGTGATGTTATTACTTTGCCTGTGATGTTCTACAGTATGACATTAAACAAATAGATCTTACATTTATTTGCGCGTGAAAGAATAAGAACTTAAATGACAAAAACATATATGTACGTATGTGTTTAATGTAATATTCTCACCTGTCAAATGAGTGGAAGTGCACGGACGTCCCTGGTGCGTCCTGGGCCCTCAGCGCGCGCTCACTGCAGGACAGAGGCTCTTGTCCCGTCTCCACTCCGTCCACAGGGGGCGCCACCAGGCTCCTGAGGATCTCCTTCACGCTGGGGCCTCGGCTGGTGAGACCGACGCCGCAGGAAGAGGAGGAGGAGCAGGAGGACGGGGAGGGGCCTTCAGAGGAGAGGGGGGACAGGGAGGAGAGGGGGGAGAGGGACGACAGGGGGGAGAAGAGCTCACACAAAGGCCCCGTCGTCCCGTTGAGGAGCCCGGGCCCCCGCTCCTCTCTGCTCCCGGGGGCCGAGCGCTGGAGGTGGGACGAGACGTGGTGGGCGGGGCCAGAGGATCCAGGCAGCTCCCTCCGGCTCTCACAGGCTGCAGATCGACACGAGTTTAAGCACAAGTCGCACATAAAGTAATTCAAAGTGTTTTACAGAATAAGAAATACATTAAAATCACAAAACAAACAAATGAAAACATAAATAATCATGATAAAATTAAAAAAGAGAAATAGAGACATTAAATCGGAAAGAATGAGAGAGAAAAGTGAAGAATGAAAACAAAAAAAATGTTTAAGAGTCATTTAGTAAAGTACAGTGCGCTAGAGTGAGAGTAAATAACTAAAATAAATAATTTTTCAAGTACCAATAAAAATTTAAAAAAAAGATTTTTTTAAGAAAGTGGATAAAAATGGGTGAGGTGAAAAACTATTTGAGTACAGCCTAACACTGAACTTTATTTTAATTTATGCCATTTTATTTAATTTAGTGCTATTTTATTTTATGCAATTTTAATTTAATTTATGCTATTTTATTGTACTTATTTAATGCTATATTATTTTTATTTATTTTACTTATTTACTGCTATTTTATATTTTTTATGTTTTTTCTTTAATTTGCTTTTACAATTATATCCAGGATTTAAAATATTTTGTAATAAATTTCACGTCACGATATTGTGTACAGACATAGTTTTAGCCTAATATAAAAAATTTTCTCACGAATTTGTTCAAAAAGAGAAATCTGGGAAACCGCTCCAACTTCGATACCGATACCGGAGCCGATATATCGTCCATTCCATAATCACTGTATTGTTCGTTTCGTATATTTTTTTTATTCACGCGTAAACACAACCACACACACCTTTTTCATTCTCATGCAAAACTAAACAAAAACAAATCACTCAAACCTTGAAATATGAAGAAACACGAGTAGCGTCAAACAATATAATAATAATAAAATGATAATAAATACACTTCTGCTAATAAATAATCATCGCATTGTGATCTAAACTCAAATCTCATCCCGTCTTGATTCATATGCGCCAGGAAACCCTCACTATCTCATGTCACGTATTTGTAAATGAGTGCAGCTTGCGGACCACATCCTGTCCTCTGGTCTGCACGCGGCGTCTGCAGAAATCCCCCCGCCCCGTTCTCCTGGAGACGTTTATGAAGACGACAGCGGCCTCTCTTCTTCTATGGTCCCATTCTGTTTCGCGGGCTTTGGTGGATTGCCTGGATAATGCGCTCTGACACATGAAGACCAGAATAGAACAGTGACTTCCACCGGACCCAACGCACAACCCGCCCGACGCAACACAAGACACAAACACACAAACACACGCACACACGGGTCATGGGTCCTGCTGTGAACTCAAATCTGATCTCGAGGTTTGAGAAATGAGCGGATATTTTGGAATCTTTTGTACATTTGTGATTTTGAAAGCCAAGAAAAGAAAGATTTATTAAGAGCTATTATTAAGAACTATTAATGCTCCTATATTACTCAAAATACTCTTATGTGCGTTGAGAATCTGGGTATTATTTGTTCATTTGTTTTTCAAAATAAAACCAAAAATAAGAAAGCGAAAAACAACTATTTTCTTTATTATTTGTCTCCAAAACCAAAATGAAAAAAAATGGATAAAGATGATTTTTTTCAGTCTTCGATTTTGTGTTTAAATGTGTAATGGAAAAAAAAAATGACTTGCATACAAGCAGAACCAGGACTGAACTAGATCTAAACTAGGTCTAAACCAGGTCTAAACCAGGACTGAACCAGGACTGAGTGTCAAGATGGGACTGAGACCAAACCAGACTGGGAGTGAGACCAAAACAAACTGAGACCAAGACCAGACAGGACTGAGACCGGTTTAGTCCTGGCTTAGACCTGGTTCAGTCCTGGTTTAGTCCTGGCTTAGACCTGGTTTAGTCCTGGCTTAGACCTGGTTCAGTCCTGGTTCAGTCCTGGTCTGGTTCAGTCCTGTTCAGATCCTGGTTCAGTCCTTGTTTTAGACCTGGTTCAGTCCTGGTCCTGGTTCAGTCCTGTTTTAGACCTGGTTCAGTCCTGTTTTAGTCCTTGTTTTAACCTGGTTCAGTCCTGTTTTAGACCTGGTTCAGTCCTGTTTCAGCTTCAGTCCTGTTTTAGACCTGCTTCAGTCCTTGTTTTAGACCTGGTTCAGTCCTTGTTTTAGACCCGGTTCAGTCCTGGTTCAGTCCTGGTTCAGTCCTGGTTCAGTCCGTTCAGTCCTGGTTCAGTCCTGGTTCAGTCCTGGTTCAGTCCTGGTTCAGTCCTTGTTTTAGACCTGGTTCAGTCCTTGTTTTAGACCCGGTTCAGTCCTGGTTCAGTCCTGGTTCAGTCCTGGTTCAGTCCTGTTTCAGACCTGGTTCAGTCCTGTTTTAGACCTGGTTCAGTCCTGATTTTAGACCTGGTTCAGTCCTGTTTTAGACCTGGTTCAGTCCTGCTTCAGTCCTGTTTTAGACCTGGTTCAGTCCTTGTTTTAGACCTGGTTCAGTCCTTGTTTTAGACCCGGTTCAGTCCTGGTTCAGTCCTTGTTTTAGACCCGGTTCAGTCCTGGTTCAGTCCTGGTTCAGTCCTGTTTTAGACCTGGTTTAGACCTGATTCAGTCCTGGTTCAGTCCTACAGTATTACTTCGTGCATCTGGTCCACCTGAGTTGGCCGGTGACTTGACTTCTTGTCCGCTGGGCCCTGATTGGCCGGCGCTCCTGTCCGTCTCGGGGCGCGGCTCCAGGATGTCCCGGTACTTGGACACCATGAGGACAGAGAGGAAGTAGACCACAGCCAGGGCCAAGAACTGGGACTGTTTACTGTCGTCCTGCAGGAGAAGAACACACGAGGAAGAGGAAGAGATGAAGAAGAGCGGGAATTGGGAGATCTACATATTTTTAAAACTATGTACAAAGAAAATCAGCAACTGTTGCCCACCAATTTACCAAAAAATGGGCTGTGTCCGAGTGTCCACCGGAGTCTTGGGTGACCAGAGTTTCAAAACAAAAACTGGGACATTTCTGGTTTGTGGTGGTTGGTAATAATAAAACTGTGAAACAAGTGCATAACTAAGAAAAATTATTATGTGCTTGGGAATAATGTGAGTCAGTATAGTCACATTTTCTTTGTGTTTTGGTCAATTTTAAGCAGCTTTTCTGTGTTTTATCTAAACAAATGACAGTTTATGCCTCTTTTTACTGTTGGCAGGGATCAGATTGGTCACAAATAGGGACACTTGGGACATTTCTTGTATAAAACTAGGACAAATCTGCTGAGACAGGGGACACAGGGCTCAAAACGGCACAATGTAACTTTAGGTTACATAATGCACAATGTACTTAAAGGTGCATTATGTAACTTTTATATACTTTTTACATGTAACATAGGCTTGTAAATCAGCTCTGATGCCTCTAGAATCATTATATAAAAGCGTTCTCAAGGCCCACGACAAGAAAAGTCCACCATACCACCACTGTCATATTCTTGCAAAACACAACATTTTAAGTTTTGAAAACCTGATGATTAATTAATTATTGCATTTATATAGCACCTTTCAAGACACCCAAAACACTTTACAGTTCATTATTCATTCACTCGCAGACGGACGGACGTGAGCCTGCCAATCTGCGCCATCAGCTCCTCCGACTACCAACACACACACCACTTTCACCTAGGCAAAGTGGGTGAAGTGTCTTGCCTAAGGACACAATGACAGTTTTTGCCACTGGTGTCCCACTGTGGCTCCTGATTTTCCCAGCGGTTTCCCATCCAAGAACTAACCAGGCCCGGCCCTGCTGAGCTTCTGAGATCTGACGGGATCAAGGCTTTGACAAGCTGATGTGACCACAAATTAAAAATAATAATAATAATGTACGCAAATATTTCTCTGCTGCTCCTCCACTGAAACTGTTTGTTTCTCTGAGCTCTGAAACCGCCTCCCGAGCCGCTCAATCCACTGCGCGCGGCGAGTACAAACACAAGATGGCATTTGGAAACTCAGCCAAGTACAAACTACGGCATTTTCTCACGCCTGCTGAAACAATGACTCTTTTCAAACCAAACTTACGCCCATAATGTGCACTGATGAGTGTCTGGTGATGAGAGTGATGTTCTAGAGTGAATGAACTGAATGGTGATTTTGATAAAGTATATAAATGTGGCTGCTACAGATGATACATTAAAGGTTGTATAGAGGATTTTCCAAGGAACGAGAAATCCAGCGACTGTTTGTCCTTTTTCAAATGTTGCGCATGCGTGAAACCCCCCCTCCCCTACAGCTCCTACGTAGAAACGCCTCCTCCCTCCTCCTCCTTACGCCAGAAACAGGTTTGTTTACAGCCGGTGAGCTGCACATGACTTGTAAACAACTAACTACAGTGTTGGTTAGGCAAGACGGAGAAGTGAGGAGCGGGGGAGTGGGTGCGCGGACATTTCGTGCGCGGACGAGAAGTGAGAAGAGCAGGGAGGAGCGGAGGGAGAGGAGAGAGGAGAGAGGAGGGGAGTGCGCGGAGATTCCGTGCCCGGAGAAGTGAGGAGCAGGGGGAAGAGTGGAACGGGCAGCGGGGAGAGGAGCAGGAAAGGGGTGCAGAGAAGGTTGTGCGGAGATTCAGTGCGAATGAAGTAGCTACAACACGCAGCAGCAAGCGGACTCTTCTTTGCCTTGAAAATTACGTTTTCAGACATAGGATATCGCTTTCGTGTCCTGAAAAACGTTTGTCTAGCTCTTGGAAATAAAGTACGTTTTCATAATAAGCAGAAGTTTCCTGTCCAGGAGTAATTTGTCGACCAGTGCTTCAGTCTTTAGACCCTGCGTCTGCTTCAGTTGCGCCATCGCTGGAATGAATCTTCAAGAATCACCTTAGTTTGGCTTTGCTGCTTTTCCCCTTGTCTTCTTCTTTCAGCGACCTCAAAAACGGACTTTCTTTTGCGGGCGAACTGCTCCTGGATTCTTGTCGCCATTGCAACAAACTTTGTGCAACTGCGAGGAAGATATAGGTAAAAAAAAGCCGCTAAGAACTGTTGCGTTGGTGGAGTAAAAGCGTCTGTGCGTCTTGCGTCTGTGGACTGCGTGACAGACGTACGTAAACCACGTACCGGCGGCGCGCAGGCAAGTCAGTTACGCTAGAAACGTAGGGAGTTTGATTGACAGCCTGTCAGCTCACAGATAACGAGGCAGTGTCGTTATCTATTGGCAAATGTTTAGCCCCACCACGTCCAGAGTTGATGAATTTTTATTCTCTTTTTTTGGTCATCATAATTACAAGGCTACTGCACCTCTATAATCTATCATTGACAACTTGAAACAAAAAAATCCTCCATACAACCTTTAAGTTAAAGGGCGCACATAATCCTAAGTCAATACTCCTTTCTGATCCTTGTATGATACATAAATATTTTATGTTCATCTTACATGAATGAAAGAAATTTTTAAATATGAAAAATGAAATGAGCTGCACGTTGTAGAGACTCACCACGTCCCTGAAGACCACGGCCCGGAGACGGTTTACGTCCTCGTCCTGCAGGAGGCACTGTGGGTCCCGCAGAGGAGACGAGTGCCCAGGGAGAGCCTCTGAGGGAGACTGCAGACAAAATACAGAAAATACACAGCAGGATTTAGTCAGATTTTGTACTCAGAATATTAACTGTTCACTAGTTTTAGATTTAACTGTATTCTTGTACAGTTGCTTTTTCATTTGGTCATATTCAGAATATAGTTACTTTTCTAAAATCAAAGGACTATATGACAGTACTTCATCCTGCAGTTTTAGCTACGAACTGCACCGTATTAAAGGTGGATTGTGAAACCTTTCAGGTGGAGGGTCCGTCACCTGCTTGTTTCTATGGAGATGTCATTGCTCTGCCTGGAATGTTCCACAGTGTGACTTACATTTATTCAATTACAGGTGGTTTTATCGCTCAAACATACCTAGAAAAACAGGCATTCTGACTGTCAGCAGGGTTGCCCCTCCACAGATCTGACCTGTAACTTCATCCGGTTTGGTTTCCATGACGATAGACAGGTTTAATGCCATACTGTGAAACATTCCAGACAATGCAATAATGTCTCCATGGAAAGAAAGCGCCCTCTTGTGGTAAATGTATTTTTCTCGACCCTGGAGTTAGGATGCACCTGGCTGGAGTTAGAAGAGTTTCCTGATGCATCCTGGGTACTCGGAGGCGGGGCTTGGTGGGGGCGGGGCCTGCAGTCCACGCACTTCCTCATCGCCACACAGCAAACTGTAACATAAAACAAAGGCACCCAAAGTTTAAAAGCTTCGTCAATCAATAATTCGTCAGTCACATAAAGGTGGATTTGACCATTACTGAACATTAAAAGAGTACCGTATTTTCCGGGCTATTATTATTCTGCAAAATATGTTTAAGTTTTACTCTAAGTACATTTTTAAATAGGTACTTTAATCCTTTTACTTAAGTAGATTTTTTTCATGTGATACTTTTACTTTTACTTGAGTAACTTTATGCCTTTGTATCTCTACTTTTACTTAAGTGACAAAATGGAGCACTTCATCCATCCTGAATCCGTGTGTCATTCGTTCATTCGTTTTTCAATATAAAACCAAAAATAAGAAAAAGAATAAACAACTGTTTTAGACCAGACCGGGACTGAGACCAGACGGGACAGACCGGACCCAGACTGAGGACAGACCGGGACCAGACCGGGACCAGACCGGGACTAGAGACGGGACCAGACTGGGACTGAGACCGGGACCAGAGCGGGACTGAAACCAAGACCAGCGGTCCGAGCGGTTCCATCTCATCATCTGCGCGCTGGTTCCGTGCGGGGAAAGCGAGAAAGCGCTGTGGACTACAGGTCCGGACGGGCTGCTCCGATCCTCAGCGCTCAAGAACCGCGGTTCTGAGGTGGTGCAAAGCATCCAAATGACAAAAACGAACCGAACTAAGAGCTTTTGGTTCAAATGGACCAGGTCCGGGACCACAACGGGACCAGAGCGCTACTGAGATAGACCACACCGGGACCAGAACGGGCCTGAGACTGAGACAAGACCAGGACCAGACCGGCACCAGACCGGAGGCTCAGAGCCCACGGCAGGGCTGGAGCTCGAAGCTGAGGCTCGGACCCCGCAAAGGCTCGGAGTCAAAGCTCGGAGTCCACCCTGGTCCTGCTCTGGTCCCGGTCTGGTCTCGGACCTGG
>NW_026571541.1:34189548-34224492 GCF_026225935.1 Boleophthalmus pectinirostris
CTAAATTGTTAGAATTCACAATAACTCATAATTGTTCAAACAGTTGGGTGATTACGGCGTCCAGCACGCCCGCCTTCCTCTCATCATTATCCGAGTCAGTGTGGTTACTGTTCCCTGGCAGTTCAGTGATGATTCTGGTCTTGGTGAAAGCTCGGACCACAGTTGATACTGATCCTTAGCCCAGGCGTCCACGACCCGTTCGCAGATCGTGGCGTAAGTCGCTCGGCGCTGTCTCTCTGTCTTGGTGAATGTGTGTTCTCCTTCTCTCGTCCACTGCTCCCACGCAGCTCACACTTTCACTTTATAACAGCCTTGAGTTTAAAGTGGGCGTTGTGAGCGTGTCTCTTGATAGGTGCATTTTGATATTAAAAGGAATCACAGTATGTTTTACTCCGCGATGCTCCTGACTACGGAGCCGTAATGCTGCAAGTGGTGCGGCTTTGTAGTTTACTAAAGTCGTACTAACACCCGAATAAATTCATATATAAGGCACTCTGGGTTATAAGGCACACAGTCGTATTTTGATGAAATTATAGGCTTTTAAGTGCGCCCTATAGTGTGGAAAATATGGTATTTTAAAACTTTTTCATGAGTCTTTGCTTTGTGTCTCCGCGATAACTGCTGAACATTCCACTATAGACATACACGTAGAACATTCCCAGCGTGACGTCACTGCGAAGTATCAATACTCTGCCCTTTCACACTGACATTAATAATTCTGAGGCAATATAAATAAAGGAGCTGTATGTAGCATGAGCTCTGAGGTGTTACGATTAAAACTGAGACTTAAACAGTTTTATCTTAAATTTATTCAATTACAGGTGGTTTTAAAGCTCAAAAATACCGAGAAAAACTCACATTTTGACTGTGAGCGGGACATCTGTGTCATGAAGGTCGTACAGTTCTGTTATATGGCCCCAACCCTACACCGGCCCCATCACAGTCAGGAGCGAGAAAAAAGTTTTAAAGAGGGGATATTTTACTTGTATTATGGGGTATTAACCGCTGACTAATGAAATATTTTGATCACCATGTTACCTTTTATTGTTTTGAAAATGCCTCCCTCCCTTTGCTCTCCGCGCTAACTCACTCTCCCTTCAGAACGCTATCACACCACAACCCTGTCCCACTAATGAAACTATTGCACATCGCATCAGGTTTGTGAAGTTGTAGTGTACAGTTTTGTATCATGTTTTTGTATGTTTATGTAGAATTGTCGTGTCGGAGCATGTTAAAAATGATTTAAAGGTGCATTGTGTAACTTTTCTGGTAGAGGGTCTGTCAAATTCTTTTATCCATGGAGGTGTTTTTGCTTTGTCTGGAATGTTTGAATGTTTCACGGTATGACATTAAAAACATTTCTGTCTTCGTGGAGACCGAACCAAACCAAGTTAAAGGTCAGATCTGTGGAGAGGCGACCCTGCTCACAACCAGAATAAATAAAATATACAAATAAATAAATAAATAAAAATAAAACCAAAAATAAAAAAAACGAAAAAACAGCTATTTTCTTCATTATTTGTTTCCAAAACCAAAATGAAAAAAAAAACAGATAATGATTTTTTTTTTTTCAGTTTCGATTTTGTGCTTAAATGAAAACAGGTGTCAAATGGGTTTTTCCCGTTTCTGAAACTTAAATTGCGGTGCCGGATTTTAGCACCGCATACGGACTGAACCAGGACTAAAACAGGACTAAAAGAGGTCTAAAACAGGTCTTAACTAGGTCTAAACCGGTCTCAGTCCTGGTCTGGTCCTGGTCTAAGTCCTGGGCTCAGTCCCGATCTCAGTCCTGGTCTGGTCCTGGTCTCAGTTATAAACCTGGACTAAATCAGGACTAAACTAGAACTGAACCAGGAGTTTCGGGACGGGCCCAGAGGTGCACCCGTGTAGACTGTCGTGATCAGAACTGAGACTAGGGACCAGACCGGGACTGAGACTGGTTTAGACCTGGTTCAGTCCTGGTTTAGAACTAGTTTAGTCCTGTTTTACTTCTGATTTAGTCCTGGTTCAGTCTGTATGTGGCACTAAAGTCCGGCAATTATCCGTTTTTTCCAAAACTGAAAAAACAAATCATTATCTGTTTTTTCATTTTGATTTTGGAGACAAATAATGTTTTCTTATTTTTGGTTTTATTTTGAAAAACAAATGATACACAGATTAAAATTCCTGTTTTTCTGGGTATTTTTTGAGCTATAAAACCACCTGTAATTTAATAAATGTAAGTTAGAGCTCTTTTAATGTCATACTGTGGAACATTCAGGCACAGCAATGACATCTCCATAGAAACAAGCACCTGAAAGACCCTCCACCAGAAAAGTTACACAATGCACCTTTAACAGAATACCCCTTCTTTAAACAATAAATACATACATTCATTATTATTCCATAAATAAATCATTAAATTACTCACTAAAGTTTTTTTTTTAGGGAAATATGCAAATATGCAAAAATACCAGCTGAATTTATATTTTTGTTTGGTTGTTTTGCACATTTTAATCCAAAAAATAATTTCACTACTGTCTGTATTTATGTATATTTGTATGTTTATTCTGCAAATGCTTAAAAATTGATAACAATAAACTTTTAAAATAAATACATACCTGTCAAAGTTCTGTGTGGTGAAGCAGTTCTGTGTTCTGTGTGTGGCCATTTTTTCTGCTGGGGGTGCTCTACATGTGTATCTATTAGTGGAATGTTTAGGGGTTACCATGGAGACACAAGGCACACGTGAGCAAACGCTGTCGTAAAAGTTTTAAGATGGTCTGAAAACAGTTTTTGAAGGAGGTGAATCAAACTTTTAAGTAAGATAAAAGCTCAAATTACTAATGAAAGTAAGAAAAATGTGTAAGAAATTTGTATCTGGAAAAATCTCCTACAGAATCTTGGGGGGAAAAAATGTGTGCATGATGAAGAGACAGACAAAAGCATTATAATTTTGATGAGGAAACAACACTAACAGATCAGAAAATATAGTTGGGGAGGCAAAGTCTCAAAAATCGGTTGAACCTGACATCGTCTGCCATACTTTTTATATATGTTTTTTTCTTAACTGTGACCCTAAGGATCACTAATTGGAGGGTCTGCTCTTCTGGAAATATCGAAAAAAAAATTGTGGCATGTAACCTTCATTTTTTGACAAAAATTTTTGAAAAATTAAAAACATCCTCAAATCCTCAGTGGGTAAGCTGTCAATAAATGTATTCCAGATGCAAAGAACACATGTGGTGACAACATTCAGTGAAAAAATAATTCTTAAAACACATTTTTACACGATTTTGGCTCAGTTTAATGCAAACCAAAAAAATAAGACGTTTTTTCACTTCCAGTATTTTCATCTTTACCCCATTGACAATCAACTATTCGCCCAAGTTTTGACATCAGCCAATATGCCATTCTTTTCACCAAACTGTATACTCATTCCACAGAAAAAATTATAAAAATTCAACCAAACTCAATGGATCTGTGATGATTTTATTACCATCAACAGGCCCAGAACTTCAATAGAATGTTAGGCTAGTCTCATTATGAAAAATCATGGCCTAGGCATCTTTTAAATAATAATAATAATAATAATAATAATAATAATAATAATAATAATAATAGCAGAATATGTGCCTTTAAACTGGTGGAAGTGAGTTAGTGATGCTCTGCTGCCATCTGCTGGTGTAAAATATACAATAGACCATATCCCATACGTCATTTCTGTGTAAATCTTTGAACTTTTACAGTGACTCAGCTGTAATTTGTGAAAAAAAAAAAAACATAGCTTTTTTTAAGAGCAGTGAGTGCAGATATATAGGTCATAGGTCATAAACTTTGCTTGTACTGAGGCCGCGTTTAAGGTTGAGTTGGTTATTTTTCCTAATACATTGTTGTATACAAAAATGTATTTATTTTATTTTTATTTATTTATTTATTTGATTGGGACAGAGCATGTTAATGAACAAACATGACAACATGAATGTAAACACACCGGATTGTAGCCTAAGGCTAATTTCCATCCGTTGTCCCAAGGGCTGGGGTCACAGGGGGCCAGACACTAAAATATTGCACACTCCACTCATTATATAGTTCCATTCATTGCACAGTTCCCATTCATTGCACATAGAAAAACAATTAAAATCACAGTGCAGTTATACATGTGTACATGTTTGATTTGACCATAACCAAGTTTTTGTTTGAGCTTTAAAAGAGCTGTATGTGGGGCTTTCTTTCAGGGTCAGTGGAAGACTGTTCCACAGATTTCCACCTTGTACAGATAAAACATTCTGACCAAAGGTGGTCCGTCTCTGGGGTATGACCAAGTCACCCCTGGTGGTGGCTCGTGTGGTTCTTATTGAAATGTCTTTACGTTTAATGTAATTATTTAATGGTGGTGGTGCCAGGGAGTGTAGAACCTTATAAATTAGACAAGTCCTTTTGAGTTTGACCATGTTGCTAAAATCTAGAAGCCTGTGCTTTTTTAGTATGTGACAGTGGTGGTGGGAAATGAGTTTTTTGTCAAGTATTTTTAGACTTCTTTTTATAGAGGTTTTCAATGGTTTTAAGTGTTGTGGGGCAGGCAAGAGACCAAGTAGTTAAGCAGTAATCGATGTGAGAGATAATCATTGAATAGAAATAAGTTTTTGCAGCATTCATGTTTAAGTTATTCCTGATATGACGGAAGTTCTGAATGTTAAACTGGATAACCTGGGATACTTTTTTAACATGACTTTGAAGGATAGTGTTGAATCTAGAATTACTCCGAGGTATTTAAATTCTGAGACCAGATCAAGTTCAACTCCATTAAGAAAAACGTTTGATTGCTTCAAATCGGTGTGACGTTTTGAGAAGTACATGCAGACAGTTTTTTGGTGTTTAGCAGAAGGCACGAATCCTTGAGCCAGCTATGCACAGATGATAAGGCAACTGTGAGGTCCTCAGCAACTTGCTGAAAACTTCTGGCTTGAGTATAGATGACTGCATCATCCGCATACATCTGTGAAAATGTATTTGGACAAGCATTTGGCAGATTATTGATGAAGAGGGAGAATAACACAGGCCCAAGGATTGAGCCCTGTGGGACACCAACATCAGAATCCAACAATTGAGATTTTACCCCATCAACTACCACATACTGTTTCCTGTGTGACAGATATGATGTAAACCATTGGAGAGCTTGACTGGAGATGTTAAACTGAGTCAACCGGGACAGTAGAATCTGATGATGACAGGGCGGTGTCTGTGGAGTGATGAGCTCAGAAGCCAAACTGTAGTGGGTGTAGTGAGGGTTGGGTGTTTTCTAAATGAGCTTTAAGGAGTTTGACTACCCACTTCTCAGCTATTTTAGATATAACTGGAAGTATGCTTATAGGCCGATAATTAACCATGTCTGTTTTAGCACCTGATTTAAAAATTGGTGTCACTGCAGCTATTTTTCCAATCAGTTGGAACAACAGAAAATTTGAAAGAAATATTGAGGAGATGGGTGATGGGTCGTACAAGAGGATCCTTAAATTGTTTAAACCAAATGCATCAAGTGCTTTTGAATTTTTCAAGCCTGTAATTAATTTGGCAACTTCATGGTCTGAAATGTCAGTGATCCTGAACATGTCCTGATCAGGGTCACTGATATGATGAGAGCAGGCAGGTGGAGTGAACTGTTGAGTGATCTCCTTTACGGAGGTTATGAAAAAACTGTTTAACTGAAAGGCTAAGGAGAGAGGCTCTTTAACAATGGAGTTATTGACATGTAGCTCCATCGCCTTTCGTTCTTGTTTGATTGACGGCCAAGCAATTTATTTAGATGTTGCCAAATAATTTTACCATTGCCTTTTGCATTCTCTATTACATTGATGAAGAACTTAGCCTTTGCCTGTCTTAAACTTGCAGTAACTTTATTTCGTATATGAGTGAATCTCTGTCTGTCTATAGTTAATCCAGTTTTCAAAAATTGTTTTAGTAGCTGGTCTCTGCTTTTCATCAAATTCCTACATTCTTTGTTCAACCATGGCAAGTTAAATTTTTTCTTTAATTTCAACTTTCTTTTAGTGGAGAATGTTGATATTACTGTTACGTCCCCTTTGCTAGGGGAGAAAGGGAAGTAACAAAAAAAAACAGGATGTTAAAGGTTTAACTAAAAATTGTGCATTTATTATTTACAGTGTAAGGAAGACAACGAAAAAAAAAACAAGCAATTAAGGTGAAAACAAATAGGAGTTAAACAAAACAATCGAATTAACTAAAGAGCCCTAACTAAACACAAAGTACCAAATCTACTCAAAATTTCTGCGAAACAAAACAAAGGTGTCCCAACGAAATAAACAAGGCAACAGCCGGCAATACAACAAAAATGAGACAATCCAATGTTAAACAAAGTGGCGAGCTGGCCGCAGTGATCCAGCCGCCTCGAGCAGGCGGAAGATGGTCCTTTTCAATCCCCGCTATTACAGGTGGCATCCGCGGATTGGTGGAAGCGCAGGGATGAAGGGCCAATCGCTGACGCGCTGCGACGCCAGCCTCCGTCCCACGTCGGGTACTCCCGCGCATCCGGGTCCAGGGCTCGCGGACCGGGAGCATCATGCGCCGACAAAAGCAATTAGGGAAGAACAGGAGTACTTAAACAAATAACAAAGGGCCGGGGCCCGTAACACTCCCCCCCTTAAGATTAAAACGGGGAGAAAAAAAAGAAGAAAATACTTACAAATAGGCTCTTACATGCGGGACAAGGCATCAGCCATAACATTGTCAGACCCTTTTTTATGGCAGATTTGGAGGTTGTAGTCTTGCACCATCAGCGCCCATCGCATTAGTCGCTGGTTATGGTTGTACATACGTGATAAGAACACAATGGGGTTATGATCGGTGTAAACGGTGACAGGCAGAGAGCTGGACCCAAGATATACTTCAAAGTGTTGGAGGGCGAGCAACAGCGACAAAGTTTCCTTTTCAATGGTGGAATAGGCCAATTGGTGTTTAGAAAATTTTCGGGAAAAGTAACAAATAGGATGGTCCACACCACAATCATCTTCCTGCAATAACACCGCACCAGCTCCCTCGCCACTAGCATCCACCTCCAGCTTGAAGGCACGGGAACAATCTGGAGCAACAAGCACAGGGGCATGACACAACAAAGACTTAACACTATCAAAGGCGTGTTGGCACTCAGGTGACCAGACAAAATCAACTTTGGGACTGAGGAGGTGTGTGAGGGGCAGAGCAACGGAGGAGAAATTTCTACAGAAACTCCTGTAGTACCCAGCCATGCCCAGGAAGCGGCGCAGGGCACGACGAGTGGAGGGAGGTGGGCACGCAACTATAGCTGCAACCTTAGCCTCTATGGGGCGCACTTGGCCTTGGCCTACTTCCCGACCAAGATAAACTACTGTGGCTTTACCAAACTCGCATTTGGCAAGGTTTAACGTGAGCGACGCCCGAGCCAGACGATCGAAAACCTGAGTCAGAGTATTAAGATGATCCTCCCAAGTTGGAGAGTGCACAACGAGATCGTCCAGATACGCATTACAATTAGGCAATCCCTGTAAAACAGTGTTAACAAGGCGTTGGAAGGTGGCTGGGGCATTGCACATCCCAAAAGCCATCACCGTATATTGCAGAAAATAATCGGGGGTTACGAATGCGGATATTTCCGAAGCGCGCTCCGTGAGAGGCACTTGCCAGTATCCTTTTAGCAAATCAAGTTTGGACACGTATTTTGCGGGGCCGAGGTTATCCACACAGTCCTCCATGCGGGGCATGGGGTACGCATCAGGGACTGTTACCGCATTCACCTTTCGGTAATCTGTAATGAAGCGAGGGGTTCCATCGGGCTTACCTTCCACCAAACACGGGGAACTCCACGCACTGGAGCTTGGTTTGGCCAGCCCATGCCTGAGCAAATACTCGGCCTCTTTCTTCATAAGGGCACGTTTAACGGGGTTAACCCGATAGGGGTGTTGTCTAATTGGCTTAGCATCCTTTACATCAATATCATGAGCTAAGACAGAGGTTTGAGATGGGACGTCCTGAACTAGGGAGGGGAAGTTTTGGACAAGTTGAATGATGGCGTCACGCTGACTCTCCGTTAAGTGAGCAAGGTGCGCAGGCAGCTCCTGTACCATTTCGGAGTTTGGCAACCGTGCACCTTGAGGGTGAGGGGGCGCAACATCAGCCTCGCCAGACTCTGGGGTCTCAGAGTCAACTACGATAAGCGCGGACGCGCAGGGGGCGGGGCACCGGTGGGCGGCGTCTCGGTTTTACGTGCATGATATCTTTTCAACATGTTAACATGGCAAACGCGATTTTTACGCTTGCGATCGGGGGTGTTAATAATGTAGTTTGTTTCGTTTAGCTTTTGTTTTATTTCGTAAGGCCCAGTGAACTTGGCTGATAGGGCATTTCCTGGAATGGGAAGCAGGACAAGAACGGTGTCACCTACTGCAAAATCTCTACTGACGGCCTTTTTATCAAAGCGACACTTCATTTGTTTCTGGGTGTCCGCAAGAGTAGCTTTGGCTAAGGTATTGGCGGCCAAGAGTCGCTCCCGAAATTTGCTCACATAATTTAGAACACTAGTTGTAGGGGAGGAAGACGATGCAAGCATTTTCTCCTTCAGCGCCTTTAGCGGACCGCGAGGAGAATGAGCAAAAACTAGATCAGCAGGACTAAATCCTAGTGATTCCTGGACAGCATCTCTGGCAGCAAACAGGACAAACGGGATTCCGTCATCCCAACTTTTTCCCGTTTCAAAACAATATTTACGAAGCATGGACTTTAACGTCTGGTGCCAACGCTCCAAGGCGCCTTGTGATTCGGGGTGGTACGCACTGGATACGACATGTTGGACTCCGAGTTCTTGGACTACATGGTTAAACATTTGAGATTGAAAATTGGACCCTTGGTCAGTCTGGATTACCCGGGGGAGCCCAAAGAGAGAGAAGAAATTGGTCAACGCACGTATCACGGATCGGGAATTAATTTTTCGCAGTGGGACAGCCTCTGGGAAGCGAGTGGCTGCGCACATAATGGTAAGTAGATATTCATTCCCATGTTGCGTACGGGGAAGTGGGCCAACACAATCTACTAGGACGCGGTCAAAGGGTTGGTCTAGTGCAGGAATGGGATGCAGTGGGGCTTGGGGTATGAGCTGGTTCGGTTTACCTACAAGCTGACAGGTGTGGCAGGTCCGACAGAACTCAGCTACATCTTTTTTCATTCCGGGCCAAAAGAATTGTTTTAAAATGTGCTGATAGGTTTTTGTGACTCCTAAGTGTCCGGACCATTGGCTTTCATGTGCCACCGCTAGGATGGCGTTACGGTAACAGGTGGGCACAACTATTTGGTAGACTGCATTAAGATTTGTATCAGGAGAGACAAAGGGAGACCATTTACGCATAAGGAGATCATTGTCAAGGAAATAACAAACATGTGCTTGTTCACGGGACTCACCCTCCAACACTTTGAGGTATAACTGGCGCAGCGTTGGATCAGACCTCTGCTCTGCACTCAGCCGTGCGCGCGAGCCTGTTAGGGAAATACATTCAGGTTTAAACGGAGATGCACTTCGGGTAGAGCTAGAGTTGATCTCAGCCTGGGTCTCAGGATTAGGCGTGACAGGTGCATCTGAAAAAGGCGACAGAAATGTATCAGATAACGTTATTTCAGCGGTTTTGCGTGATTGGGCGCGCGTAATTGCGCACACAGGGTAAAGCTCGGTAGAGTCTTTCCCTGGGTCAGTGAGCTGCGGGGAATCCACTACTTCCAGGGTAGGAGTAACCTTGCCCCCAGCTATGTCGTTACCCATTAGCATGTCCACGCCAAGGATTGGTAAAGCAGGGCACACAGCGACTGGAAAGGTGCCTGTAACGAGATTAGACTCAATGTGTACCAGGTGGACAGGGTGCGGACTGTAGCCCATTTCTATTCCGCGCAGAACAGAACCATAACCACAAGCGGACTCAGATGAAAAGGGGAGAGCACTGGCTAATATTACCGACTGAGACCCGCCAGTGTCTCGCAGAATGCGTATGCGGCGCTGATCAGGTGCTTCACCAGATAGTGAGACTAAACCTTCAAAGATAAATGGCTTAAAACAAGCGTCTGCATTTGGAGTGATATCGGGCGCTAAAGAGTCAGTTTTAATTAACCCGACACCTTTTGGTTGGGAGGCGGACTGATCCGCTTTTCGTTTAAGGGCCAAACAATTAGCAATGACATGTCCCGGTTTGTGACAGTAAAAGCACTCCCGTTGTTCTCTAGTTGCTTTTGTGGGGCTAGCTGAGCGAGGACTCGGGTTTGGGACCGAAGACCGAGGTCTCTCCGTTGGATTGGGTAGGAAGGTGGACCGGTGTGTTAGCACAAACTCATCTGCCAGGACAGCGGCTTCAGACATGGCTTTAACTTTTTGTTCATTTAAATGGACAACAACTCGTTCGGGGAGGTTGTTCTTAAAATCCTCCAACAAAATAAGGTCGCGTAATTCTGGGAAAGAAGTGGCTTTGGCTGACAGGCACCATTTATCAAAAAGTGTTCCCTTCTCCCGAGCAAATTCAACATAAGTCCTACCTGGGGCTTTTCTATGATTTCTAAACTTTTGGCGGTAGGCTTCAGGAACAAGCTCATAGGCACGCATTATGGCAATTTTAACAGACTCATAATGCATGCTTTCCTCAAAAGATAGAGCGGCAACGACCTCTTGAGCCTTGCCGTGCACTTTACATTGCAGCAGAGTGGACCACACATCGCGCGGGCACTGTAAAGCCATAGCGATGCGCTCAAATGCCGAAAAATATGAATCAACTTCAGATTCGCGAAAGGTAGGAAGAAGAGAAACATATTTACTCACATCCAGGGCGCAGCTCTGGCTGGTGGAAGAACGGGCATCTGGCGTAGAACCGGAGCTGGCCGGGAGGCGTCCTTGTGCCTCCAACTCGAGACGCTTTAATTTAACAGCGGTCTCCGCCTCAATTTCTATTTTGCGGATTTGGATTTGTAACTCCATATGGGCTTTGCGCTCCTTCTCCTTCTCCTCGGCTTCCATTCGCAGCCGCTCCAGGCGCAACGTTCGCCGAGCCGCGGCTTGCCTGGAACCGGGTGAGCTAGGGGGCGAAAGGGGGTCGAACCGGGGTAGCGTGTGCGGGTGATCAGGCCGTCCAGCAGTCCCAGCAACCTCTCCTTCCACACCTGGAGGAGTCGACAGACCCTCCTCTTTGGGAGAGAAGGCAAACCTGGAGGTAGTTACATCCGGGCACACATCTTTTTGTTCCGCAGCCTGTGCCTCTGGCTGCTCCTCAGGCACAACCACGACCTCCTCTGGGTCATCCGACCAACGCAGTCTGCCCTGTTCCACCAACCAGTCTACAACAATGGATTTTAACTCTGCTTTTCTCAAAGTTTTGGAAAAGGAAACTTGAAGGCACTCTGCAATTTTGATCAAATCATCCTTTCTACATAGTTCAATTTCAGCCAATGTGGGCTGTTCCAAGAATTTCTCGAGATTGAATGTGGCCATTTGTCCAATAAATGCACTTACCTGCTCACAAAAATTGACTTACCTACTCTGCAAAAATTATTACGTACAATTTTTAGTCTCGGGAAATGGGTTACATTGATCCCGGACGAGCCCCCATTTGTTACGTCCCCTTTGCTAGGGGAGAAAGGGAAGTAACAAAAAAAAACAGGATGTTAAAGGTTTAACTAAAAATTGTGCATTTATTATTTACAGTGTAAGGAAGACAAAAAAAAAAAACAGGCAATTAAGGTGAAAGAGGCGAGCTGGCCGCAGTGATCCAGCCGCCTCGAGCAGGCGGAAGATGGTCCTTTTCAATCCCCGCTATTACAGGTGGCATCCGCGGATTGGTGGAAGCGCAGGGATGAAGGGCCAATCGCTGACGCGCTGCGACGCCAGCCTCCGTCCCACGTCGGGTACTCCCGCGCATCCGGGTCCAGGGCTCGCGGACCGGGAGCATCATGCGCCGACAAAAGCAATTAGGGAAGAACAGGAGTACTTAAACAAATAACAAAGGGCCGGGGCCCGTAACAATTACCTCTTTTGCAGTTTTAATGAGTTGACAGCTACAGAATTGAGGATCGTCACTGGACAGGATTGATCCCAGTCTACTGATGATAAAGCTTCTGCCACATTTTGTCGTTGGTTCCTCGGTATAAACTCATTTATTGACCTGTTATTAGATGGATTAGTAAAATCATTAGTGACCCTTGACCTGATAAGTTTTCTAGAGAATAATATAAAATTGTGGTCTGAGATACCAGTGAGAAAGTTATATGATTTAGTTATCCGTTCAGGCTTGTTACTAAAGAGCAAGTCTATTTTAGTTTTTGAAAGTCTTGTGATTCTTGTCGGTTGCTCTATAAGTTGAGAAAAATTGAGGGTGTCCATAGTACGTTTAAGTGTTTTTCTGTCCTTCTTACAGTCCCAGTTCACATTAAAATCACCAATTATGATTATTTCATTCGACTTATTTTGTATGGTATGGTGCTTAAGTAAAGCCTGCAGCTGTTCATAGAAGTTAATTCTTGCTGAGGGAGGACGATACAGACAAATCAAAGTGAAAGTCATCTCTGGAGAGAGAGAGACTTTCACTGAGATATTCTCTATCTCGACCTCGTTGGGTACACTAAGTTGGGAGCATTCCATGTCATTTTTTACATATAGTAATACCCCCCCTCCTTTCCCTCCGATTCTGTCCTTTCTAAACACCTTGTAATTTGGAAATACAACACCAGAGTCAGGAGATGAGCTTGTAAGCCAAGTTTCTGATAGTCCTAAAATGTCAATGTTTGAGTCACTTAATATGTGATCCAGTTGCTCATGCTTTGATAGCATACTGCGTATGTTTATATGAGCGCACAGGAGCCCCTTCGGTTTATGTTTAGAGTTCCAGATTAATTTAGCCTGGTTAAGTGTCTTTAAAATCTTTGTCTCCCGGTGCCTTCTCATTACGGGATTTCTAGCCTTTTTTTAATTTGGACGTTTGTTTAGTACAGGCTGTGTTTGCGATACGAACCCGTTTAGGTCCTCAACAGGCGCTGGCATCGGTTCAGCTGTTCCAAGTCCCCCGGCACGTGTTGTTGTTTTTAGCCTCTAAGCTGCTCAGTGGAGCAATTCAAGTCAATTCAATCTTTTTGAAGAACATGTAATATCTGGTTCATAGTATTAAAAAGAAAGAAAATAGTAAGAATACAAATTTAAATACAGTGCATGTCATAATGTATACAGGCAAGAGCACCAGTGTCTCCACACACTAGAGCTTCAATGATTCGATTACTCTGATTGTGACGATACAGAGTCTCACACCACAATTTACAAACATTTCACTGGTGCTACAGAACCTCGGCACTTTCAGTAATCTTCTCAGAGAGTCGTTATAGGCCATTGTCAAACTCTGAAAACTCTTTTTCTTGTAGTCGGATGAGCAGAAACATTTAAAAAGTGCAATTTGGACATCACTGGAGCACATGGAGAACTTACGGACGAGCATATTGGCCTGACCATAAAGCTCACACTGCTGCCTGTACATGCTCTGTCATCTGAGAGGTCACTGGAGAAATAATGCCCAAGATATTTGACCTCATCTGTGAGTTGGAGGCTCTCCCACACAAAGAGAAAACAGGAAAGGATAGTGTCTTGTCCTTTTTTGTTTTTACGATCATAATGTGACTTTTCAGAGCATTGTACTTAATGTCGTGTTCAAAGCCAAACTGGGAACAGATATTTAAAAGCTGCTTCAGCCCTGCACTGTAAGGGCACAGCAGTACGAGATCATCTGCATCTATTAAATGGTTATACAGATAATCACCAGTAAAACATCCAGTTTTACATCATTCAGCTGCACAGACAGGTCACCAACATAGATAGTAAACAGAAGTGGAGACAGGATTCCACCCTGGCGAACTCCATTACTGGCTCTGTGTCTGAGGAATATGAGGAAAAAACAGAGACACACAGAGAGACAGACACACACACAGAGACAGACGCACACACAGAGACAGACACACACAGAGAGACAGACGCACACAGAGAGACAGACGCACACACAGAGAGACAGACACACACAGAGAGACAGACGCACACACAGAGACAGACACACACACAGAGAGACAGACACACACAGAGACAGACACACACAGAGAGACAGACGCACACACAGAGACAGACACACACACAGAGACAGACGCACACACAGAGACAGACGCACACACAGAGACAGAGTGACAGAGACACTGGCCTTTTGGTCAAACTGTGCAGATTTAAGTCAAAACTTGTGAACACGTGAGGAGACAAAGAGACGTGCTGTGGCTCAGGTGTTTTTCCCTAAACAAGAACACAAATCCCCCTAACATGTGCCTCCCTCATCATCAAGATCAACCAGATTTGAGATCACGAATTATCAATCTTACAATTTTTGGCACAGCCCAAGTTCAAGCTTTGTTTAAAGTGCATGTGACTGATTAGAACCATTTCACAAAAACATCCCGAACATCATTATATTATACATTAATTATATTATATATATATATATAGAAAAAAACCTGAGGAGATAGTGTTTGTGCTCAGTGTCAGCACTAGATCCTCTGTGGACTATTTGCTGTTTGAATAACGATTTTTGAAAAAGTCACTTCTGATCAGAGAAAGTGTGAAAGTGAAAGTGGACTGAGCTGAGGATGTGCAGAGTATGCATTTCTTGTTTCTTGCCCCCTCCTTCATCCCTCTCCTTGATTCTGCAGGAAATTATCAAGTAAGGAAAAGTGAGAGGAGTAGAGTAAGGAGGAGCAAAGGAGAGAGAAACACAGAAAAGGAGCAGGGAACAGAGGAGATGAGCAGCTTTACTTGGTTCTGCAGGAAATGGGTGAAGTCCTGATCACAGAGGAGATTTATCTTCCTATAAATGAGCTGGGAGTATCGCAACTGAGCCAGTAATAGTTCTACAAAAGATTGTCCACTCTGTCTTTTGTTATTCTATGTAAATGATTTTCTCTTCAAGCATCATTTAGGTCAAACTTTTCCATTTTAATCTTACAGGACAAAACTAATTTTATAAAATAATTACACACGTTTTGTAATATTGTCCACTTACTTAGTGCACAGTTTTGGCTTATGACATTGCAACTACATAATCTAACCACTTGAGGGCGTTTAAGACCTCAACACCACATCACTCAGGTGCATTAAAAGTGGGTTTCTGTTCAGTTAATTGGGCTGTAAATATCGATACAGTTTGCAGTTTAATAAGCGTATTTTTAACAGACTAATGTAATAGAAAGTAAAGGCTTATGTCTCTTAAAAACATGTTCAGCTAAGTTCTTCCAGCACACCTGTTGTTTAGTCAGGTGTGCAGAGTTCACACATGAACATATTCGTCTTAAAAATATATTAATATCACAACACGAACAAGAAGTGTCGCTTAAATAACATAAATTAAGATTGTGTCGTTCCAAAAAGAAATTGCACCATCTTGTGGCCTGACACAACCATTGCAACAAGAAGAAACAGAGAAATGAACGTAAAGCTACTGTATATCTACAAATGAGCAAGTATAAAATCCACACGTGATTTATTTATGTAATATTTTCAAAGGTAAAGACACGTCTCCTGAAATAAATATCCAGATATTGCGTGACATTTGAACACATTGGAAAATAAAATCATCCTCTCCATTTAAATATACAACATGACAACAGAGACCAAACCATCTTTATGTATATGTACCCAGCGTGTTAATGAGCGTGTTTTTTATTTTTTATTTTTTAATTACAGCAAAATGTGTAAAACTATTAAACCCCAGACTCTCATTATGCTGGCAAAATATTATATACACAAAACAAACGCGCTCAAAATAAACCAAATACTCATCAATATAATATCGAAATCCAACAATATTTTCAAACGATAAAACAGGTATAAAACAAAAAAGCAGTTAAAACTTACAATATCTATAAAAAGTATAGTATAGCTTAATTTAATTTATGACATTATTATTATTATTATTATTATTATTATTATTATTTTATTTTATTTTATTTGTTTTGTTTTTTTTTGTTTGTTTTTTTGTTTTTTTTTTATTATTTTATTTATTTAGTTTTAGTTTTGGTTTCATTCCTTCTGCTCCCCTGTATGATAATTTGCAAACCACCCCCATATTGTAGGGGGGGGAAAAGACATATGTATGTATGTTAATGTATGTTTATGTATGTTAATGTGTGTTTATGTGTATGAATGTACATGTATATTTTCCACCCCTCACTCCTGCCATAACGGTAACTGCAACAAAAATCCAATCTGCACTTTATACTATATATATACGTTTATACATTTGTTGTTTTTGTCTTGTTGTTATATTTTTGTAATAATAATAAAAAAATAAAAATAAAAAAAACTATTAAAACCGGAGCTGCGTGACGTCACCGGATGCTTCGTTTTTGGTATAAATTCATTTCCGCATCCACATCGGGTCCTTTCCTGTCCGCGGCCCTAAGGAAGATGGCGGTGCAGATTTCAAAGAAGAGGAAGGTTAGACATATTTCTCTTAATCTTTAGTCACAGAGCCCCGATGCGACATAAATAACACCCGGGCACATGTGAGGCGTGTGCCCGCTGTGCGCTGGAGGGTCCCCGGGGCGCGGCGTCGCTCTCCCGGGCAGGATTGGCGCGGATCCTGGGGCTCGGCTCATGGTTCAGAGCCGGGGCCGGGGCTGTCGGGCCGCACCGAGCTCCAACGTGCCCGATAAATGTCCACCGTGCGACAGAATAGACTCACATTCATCTGCGCCAAAGCTTTTACATTAAACTTAAACACAACGTGACATTATATTAGCTTAGCTTCATGCTAACCCCGGATCCGCACGGTGCCGTAGTTCTTGCTGTTGACATTTGGACATTTGCGCTGCTCAGAGTGATTTGTGTCATACTCAAGTGTCCTGTGGTTCTGTGCAGTTCGTCTCGGACGGTATCTTCAAGGCCGAGCTGAACGAGTTCCTGACCCGGGAGCTCGCGGAGGACGGCTACTCTGGGGTCGAGGTGCGGGTGACTCCAACCAGAACCGAGATCATCATCCTGGCCACGAGGTGAGCTCACGAGCGCAGTGATGCACATGTGTGGGGCTGAGGGGATTCTCACAGGTGTTTTAGCAGCTCTATTGTACAGTGTGGTGTTAATTGTCTGACTGTAAATCTGTTTTGAACCCAGGACCCAGAATGTTCTTGGGGAGAAGGGACGCAGAATCCGTGAGCTGACAGCAGTGGTCCAGAAGAGGTTTGGCTTCCCGGAGGGCAGTGTGGAGGTGAGTTTCATCTTTAAACATGTAAACTGTCTTAGGCTACGTTCAGACTGCAGTCTGAGGTGACCCAAATCCGATTTTTTTTTTTTGGGCCCCTATGTGACCTGTATCTGATCTTTTAATGACAGTCTGAATGACATAGATCCAAATTTTTCAAATGCGACCCACGACACTTCTAAAACCAATACATATCTGATCTTTTGACGTGCAACTTCAGTCTAAATGGCTAAAGCGCATTCATCCGACCTACACGTTATCAACAAGCCACAAACATCACTATTCTGCGCTGAAGTTGGCGAAAATTGTTAATGAACTCCGTGTCACTGAAAGAAAGCACATCGCCACTCACCACTCTTGGCTACCTCTCCATCCACACGTTCCACGACTAAAAACCTTGTCCTCCTTAGTCTTAGAACAAGTAAGTTGTTCATTTTCTGACTCCGGTACAAGAGGAACTTTAAAATCTCCAGGTGCTCAATGCTTGCGTCCATGTTTGGACAACTTCCGTAAACACAGAGCATGCTCGCTGCGGTTGACGTCGTCGTGTTTCCAGTGTCACATGTGGGACACTTTTGGGCCGTTTTATGTTCACACTGGAGTCACACACAAGTCGCATTTAATTGGAAATGTGAACGACCTCACGAAAACATCGGATTTCACAAAAAAATCCAAATTGAGCATTAAGCCCTGCAGCCTGAACGTAGCCTTATACATTTTACACTTCATATTTGTTGAGTGAAGCAGCAGGCATAGCAACCATACTCACTTGTGGGGGACTCGCTCTAGATCTAAACCTCGGTTGGGCTACATGATTTTGGAAAACAGATCAATCGTTTTCTTCACAGGTACTGATAGTGTTTAGATTGGAGATTTATTTTCAGGAGCATTAACATTGAAGCGAAGTGAAATCTGACCTACAAACCTAATCCAAGAATCCCAGGCATTTCGGATCATGTTTGTTGGGATCTAAGCTACAGCATGTCTTTAAGTTCTTTGGTCCTTTCAAAAATTAATTCAGTAGGACGTGTATTTACTTTATTGGCATGTTTCGACTGCAAGACATCTTAATCAGTTCTGAAGATGATAAATACATCTCCTTCTGTGTTGAAGAACCTTAGAAGTTAATGTACATAAGACAAAATTAATGTTTTTGGTTTAATGTCTTTTTTCTTTTTTGCCCTGATTAAAATACATGTTTCATTTTAAATTGTACCCTTTGCAAATTGATAACTGGCTGAACTCAAATTACAGTTGTCATTAACCAGCTGCTGCAGGCTGTGATGTTTTTGCCCATTTACAAGGACTGTAACTCGAATTAAATCAAAATTTGAATGGACATAATGCAGTTTTTGAACATTATTTCCTCCACAAACAACAACAATCTGCATTAATAACTGCTAACCCTGTAGTTTAGATCTGTACAAACGTGTTCTGATTTAGTTTGACATTTTTTATTTCAGGCTTTTGGTCAATTCTTCTGGACTTGTTTTTAAAAATGTGAAGTTTGAAGAGAATCCTATTAAAACAAAACTTGCAAATTTAATCTCTTGTCTGAGAAACACTTAATATTTTTCCATATCATGCAGCCCTACAGTTTGTCTAACCCGCGCTGATCGATAAATGTACTTTTTCGGCTTGTTGCCTCGGTGATGATTCGATGACGAGTCAGAAGGGGGCGCTCTCACTGCTCACTCTCCGTTCTGAGCTGCGTTCTGCGGTTCGGTCTGGACCGTGAGCAGCTCTGAGGCCCCCTGCCCTGAAGACCATCGAGGCATTTGTCTGAGAGGCTCCGTACTTTGCTCAGATGTTTGTGGAGCGTTACTGTAGTCGGGTTTGGTCGGTATTGGCTTAATTTAGATCAGGGATTTGCACTTTTTGAGCCCGAGGACTTCGTTATCAGTGTGAAAATATCCCAAGGCCCCCCTGTCGTCTACGTTAAGATCACCATAAGCTTCAGAAGTTTATAACCACGTTTGGAAAGATACATTTTTCATAGTCTCATCTTGTTCTTAGAGACTGTACTTCATAAATTGTAGTGTGTGAAACATTAAATGATGTCGCAATTTAAGCATTGGTCAATTTTATCCTTTATTTTTCCGTCTTCTGCTGTGGTCCTGATGTTGTGTGCTTGTCTTCCAGCTGTATGCAGAGAAAGTGGCCACCCGAGGGCTCTGTGCCATCGCCCAGGCCGAGTCCCTGCGCTACAAGCTGCTCGGAGGTCTGGCTGTCAGGAGGTAAGGCCCAGGGACGAGTGTTCACGGGGCTGTGGGCGGTTCAAGTGACCATGATGACTGTCAAGTGGCAGTTTCTGAAAAAAGTAAATTACAGTACATATGAGCATTGACTTAGTGAGCAGAGTCCCCCAAAAACACTGAAAATTCCGTCTAAAATGCACAATTCAGGGTTCACACGGTCATGGAAATCCTGGAAAAGTGAAGGAATTTTAATCTTTCACGCAACTACAATGTTCTAAGTTCTCATTAGGCTATCATTATTATTATTATTATTTCCGAACATATGCGCCTTTCGTTTAAAAGAGATGACAATAAATAAATGCACTGACAGTATTTTGAATGTTAAACTATAATCCCTAATCATAATTTGAGTGGAAAGGGTTCACGTTTCATATTTAGCCCTAAAAGTCTGATCAATTCTACACACGTAAAGTCATGGGAAATTCACTTTAGGTCATGGAAAAGTTTTGAAATTGTCAGTGAAAGAGAGTGGGAACCCTGATAATTTTTGATATAACAAAAATCAGATAATTCCCTTTCAAGTCTAATTATATCTGGGTTTGGCCCTGTTAACACCATGTTTCTCAGGAAAATAATGCAATTAAATACCTTTTGTCACGTATTTAACTGTCAAAGTAGAGTTTGAATAAAATCTCAAATGTAAATGTGATAACTTAAAATGTAAAACGCACTTGTGTCCCTCTGGTGATGATACGATGACGAGTCGGAGGGGCCCCTTGCCTCTGTGTGTGGGGTCACGTTCTGTGGCCCCTCTCTGCAGATCGGGGCCCATGTATGAAGACCCCGAGGCATTTGTCTGAGGAGGGTACTTTAGAATATTTCTGAAAAGGTAGTAGTTCATTTTAGTGGCGGAAAGAGTATTGTACATTTGTACTCGAGTAAAACAATTTGCATAGCTTAAATTGTACTTAAACATATTGTTGCCAAGACCTAAGAGTTATCCAAACTATTCTAAATCCGCAATACAGTTACCGTATTTTCCGGGCTATAGGACGCGCTCTTAAGACTCCAGCCTCATCAAAAAAACGACTGCGACCCGCAATCCAGAGCGCCCCATACACGAATCCACTCAGGTGTCCCAGCACGACTTCAGTAAACTACAAAACCACAGCGCACGCAAACACACATGGAGCAGACAGTGACCGCACAGCGAAGAACACCCAAAGCCACCACTCATCACTCCACGCCGTTGAGGAACGAACCGAGAAAGCGAGTGCAATGTGCCACTTCTAAACACAACTGAACAACTGAGTCACCGCGAACACACCGACAATCCAGCGGTCCCAGACAGCGCCCTCCCTACACGCCACAACTGAACAAAGCCCAGAGTCACAGTGAACGCCACAAAGTCCCACTGACCCATCCAACTGTTGTTTCCTTTTAAAATCTGGTGCAGTTTATTTGTGAAAAAAGTTTTAAAAAAAAATAAATAAATAGACCATTCTATGACAGTGCGCCTTATAGTGCGGAAAATACGGTAATAGGGCTCAGAATCTGTGTCCTTCACGATTTGATTAGCTCTGGTCTATCAGGACAGGTCATGTGATGCCATTATATCTGTATAGAAGAAGTCTGATGGATGACAGAGTTGTGAATTTGGCCAATGGGGACTTTGGACTTGGACCTGAACTATTAATGTATAATTCCACAGTGGTCCATGTGGGTTCTGTAGTGGTCCATGGGCCTATACTAGTCTGTGGTCTTGTGATACAGCTCAAGATTATTCTAAAGACATTCAGGAAAGGTTCATTTCTGTCCTGTGAATGTGACTTTATTTTTTAAGTGTTGATACCTGCTCAAATGTTTTCGATACTAGTTTTTGTGTTGACTAATATCAGATTTTTTTTTTTTTTAAACCCTGAGTACAATAATGTGATGTTTAGTTTCCTTTATTTTAGTTAATGCAGACTCAAACATGCCACAATTTCTCATGTGTACTTTGAAAACCGTCTTATTTAGCACTTGTTAGGAGTGGTTGTGTACGTTTCTGTCGTCTGACGAGCGTGGCGTTGCGTGCAGGGCGTGCTACGGCGTGCTCCGGTTCATCATGGAGAGCGGGGCCAAGGGCTGCGAGGTGGTGGTGTCCGGAAAGCTGCGAGGACAGAGAGCCAAGTCCATGAAGTTCGTGGACGGCCTGATGATCCACAGTGGAGACCCCGTCAACTACTACGTGGATACAGCTGTGCGCCACGTCCTGCTGCGCCAAGGTAGAAACACTTCCTCTTTCCTTCCTTCCCTCTTCCTTTCCTTTCTCCCTCCTTCTGTGTGCTCAGAATTGATTCATCACAGGTGGGTTCAGGATATTCATTAATATTTTATTGACAGAAAAAGAAATTGGGTACTGTGCTGAGTGCAAAACTGTTGTATCCCAGTAACATAACCTAAAGCAGATATTCCCTGTTACGCTTTTCAAAATGTGCTCTAGTAACAAATTAAAAGTGTGAGTCGGTTCTTTTTGACCCTCTACAGCTGTGGTTCCCAAAGTGAGGGTTACAATATATTTTTTAAACGTCATATATTGCACAGAATTGACTCTTGTGAGTTTTAATCCATGTTAGAATGTTGCATCCTCCAAAAACTCACCTGAAGTTGTATTTTGTCTCATTCAACACGTTTCATTTCATTTATCTGTTTGAGTCAGATACAACAAAATTCAAAAACAATAACAGAAATAGTGATGTACATGAACGTATTTGGGGACCTGGTGCTCAAAAGGAGTAGGATGAAGTTTTTAAAAAAAAAACATGGAGTCCTACCCCAATTGTTTTACAAAATAACGTGGTTCACACTTTTTTTTTTTTTTATCACCTTTGGAGTTCTTACCTGTCATTATGCAGAAATAACACGTTTGGGTTATTAGTTATTTCTGGTCTGCAAAGCTCAAAATGCTCTGTTCAGCCTTGTGATGCCATGAAGCTCGGTGTTCAAGTTTACTACACTTCATGACTTTACAAGGTGTTAACAGCATCCAGGTTAACAGCTCCTTCTAATTTTTAATTCAGTAAATTGACAATTCCAGGAATCATATCACCCAAAAACATGTGAATGAAGTAAACATGACTCCAGGTAAGTTTTGATGAAGCGTAAGATCAGGAAAGAGTAATATAGGCCCTTTAGAGAATGTTTAATCTATAAACTTTCAGCACTATCTTAAGCTGAAATTGGGTCAATATTGAACTTCATTTAACATGTTTGCCACTTAAAATTGTAAGTTCATTTTTGCATTGGGGATCTCAAGTTGGTTGCATGGTTGTTGTGTCCTCTGCTCTCCAGTCCACCTGTTAAACATATATAAATATACAAATACTGAACCTCAATCTATATTATTCCATCTTTAATATTAAACAATATTGCACACACACCAACACTCTCTACAAACCCTGATGTGCCCATGTGCCCTCTTCAGGTGTCCTGGGTATCAAGGTGAAGATCATGCTGCCCTGGGATCCCAGCGGTAAAATCGGCCCCAAGAAGCCCCTGCCCGATCACGTCAGCATCGTGGAGCCCAAGGAGGAGATGCTGCCCACCACCCCCATGTCCGAACAGAAGGGGGCCAAGCCTGAGGTGCCCGTCATGCCCCAGGCCCCTGTCCCAACCGCATAAAAGGTACGTGCCGGGGATGAGGTTTGAGGTTTGGATGGGCGGTGCAGATAAATCGTGATGGGGAAATGAAGAAATGGGAGCAACCGCATAAAGACCTGGGGGAGAATAGACTAGACTCGGTGTGGTGTCTTATGCAATTGACCGAAACCACTAAATTTGATTAAAAATAAACTCATTTCTTTGGTCGCTTCCTTGATTCTGAAGGAAATGGGGTGAGGAAGTCCCAATCAGTGTAAAAAGAAGATAGAAACTCCTCATTGAGACCAATAGTTTTATTTTATCTGATGTGTGCTTCTGACGCCTCCCTCGTGTTTACTCCTTCGTTCTGTGGTTTTCTTTGGGACACCACTTTCTATAAGACATTTGATTGACAGCTGAAAAATGGAGAATTGAGGAAAGGGAATCGAGACCTGGCCAAAGTTTGAGTAGTGAAGCGTGTGTCTTGTGTCCCTCTGGTGATGATACGATGACGAGTCGGAGGGGCCCCTGCCTCTGCGTGCGGGGGTCACGTTCTGTGGCTCCCCTCTGCAGATCGGGGCCCGGCCTGAAGAACCCGAGGCATTTGTCTGAGGAGGGCTCAAACACGAACGGGGGACATGAGTTCTGTAGTCTATGTACAGAAATTGTGTTCTAGAGAAGATCCTGAATTGACTTGAATTTTTACAAAGCAATTTCTAAACTCATTTGTGTGTTGTTGTTTTTTTCAGGTGCAGGCTTCATCACATGGATCCAGGACCGGCTGTTTTTTGTGTACAAAAATAAAATATCTGGAAAATCCTTTTTGGTTGTCACTTTTTCTGTCCTAAAGTATATGTGGCTTTATATAAGGAAACAAAGCATTAATTTGATTTTATAGGAAGGTACGTCTCGACTCACTCCTGTACAGTGAAGCACACAGGAGGCTGTTGGAGTCTAGAATCCTTTTTGAATATTACAATAGAATTAGATTATAATCAGAATTTAACTTTTTTAATTAAACTCTTGTTATGGAGGTAGCCCTACATGGAAGACGAAATTACGGAGAGAAGCAACCCTATGCTGGATATTTTATTAAGTCATCTGAAATTGATCCACATGAACACCTACAGTAGTGCAACAGGTGCAGATGGAAAATTAAAATCTTAAGTACAGTAATGTGGGCTCAGTATCAGTTGGTGGTTTGAATCCCTCAACATAAACAACTGCAGTTTGGTGATGTGATTCCAGCTCTCACAAATGAATACTGTCAAGTTCTTGGGCAAGACACTTAACCCACCTTGCCCGTACTATGCGTATGGCACTTTGAACACTCTGAAGGTGGAAAGTGCAGTATAAAACAGCAGAAGGACAGGTCAGGAATTTGCTGTTTAAATGAGGTTGCAGGTTCATGGTTCATATAAATATATATTATTTATATGCAGTGTTGGGGAGTAACAGATTACATGTTCCGGAGTTACGTAATCAGAGTACAAATGATGAGTAACTGTATTCAGTTACAGTTACTGTTTCAGTGAGTGGTAATTGGATTACAGTACAGTACATTACTTTGTTGAAGTAAGTGGATTACGCGTTTGTTTTTCCTGTTTTTTTGGTAATTCCACTCATTGCCGGAAACTAAACCAGGACTAAAACACGACTAAACCAGGACTAAAATCAGGTCTAAACTAGATCTAAACCAGATCTAAACCAGGTCTAAAACCAGGACTAAACCAGGATTTAACAGGACTAAATCATGCTGTGCAGACGTGTCTCCTCGTCTTCTATCAATAATATTTTTAATTTGGTTGAGTAAAGTTTGGGCTTTTTATTTTCTTTCAGCAACCAAACTTCTTATGTTACGATATCTTAGTCTTTGCTTCTCTACAGCAAATCAAGTAATCCAAAGTATTCAGATTACGTTACTCACTTTAAGTAATTACGTGGATTATGTTACAAACTACATTTTGGGGTATGTAGTCTGTAAGATGTAGGGGAATACATTTTAAAAGTAATCCTCCCAACACTGTTTATATGTTTATTTAGTTCAATATCTTCTACTTTTTCCACAATAGCTTTATAAAGTGGTGCCATGGTGTCGATGTCAAAGCTCTGATTCTCAGGTGAAAGCCGTATGTTCAATATGGCAAGTTTGTAGATCCAGTATTTCATAAAATTCAGTCTATAATATGTTAAAAAATAAATGGGCACAGACAATGTATAATAGCAAATGAAAGGAAGTGAGCAGAACAGGACAAATTCTAATTGGAGCTTTTCTCTGTTTATTGTGTCTTGAGCCCCTTCTAAAACGTAGCTTTTGGGGAGTTCAAATTGTTTTGTAAATCAAACCATAAATAGAGACAAGACTTTTTACATTTCTGATCTGTTATAATGTTCTTCATCAAAAACAGACCTGGAGTTGTGGTTTTGTTTCATTCACACATGTTTAACACACAAACCCTGCATATTTAGACTGAGTTCTTTCCCATTTATTTCTTATTTTTTCTTATTTTATTTATTTGTATTTGTATTAATGAACATTAAAAATGTAAATATGCAAAGATTATAGCCAACGTGGCTAATTTCCATCTTCAGTCCCTCGGCAGGTTGATGTAAAATCATCTATAGGACGAGGAAAAGTACAGCAACAATCACACAAAAGTACACAACACCAGCACACACACTATACACACAGTTAGTTTCAAACAGTTCATTTGAAGTTCAAAGTCAGAAGTTTAAGAATTAAGTCAAGAGTTAAACCAACAACCCCTCAAAATAAAAGAAAAGATAAATTGGTTAAACATGGTGGGGGACGAGTGAGCGGCGACATGTGAAGACGTCCAGTTGCGTTGCTCCGCAGAGATACATGACTTTTTTCATTTAAATTACTAACTATCTGACCTTTCAGCGTTTTCTACCACCACGTAAGACATCGCTACACCGACTGGTATCGAGCGAAAGAGCCGTTTTGCGATGTCTGGAGCAAAAGGCAACAAAAAGTCGGAGCTTGCTAAAGTCACGGATAGCTCCGCTACGTCCCCAGATACAGCTAAGCTAATGGCCGCGATCAATAGCTCCGAACAAACAGTGGTAGCCAAGATAGATACGCTGGATTTAAAGGTGGAGTCCAAGTGCCAAACGCTCAACGACTCAATTGACAGACTTCGCAACCACTTCAAAGAGCAACTTGAAGGTGTTCGGACTGAATTTGGTGCCAAGTTTGACCCGCTAGCCGCTAGTTTTTCAGATCACGAGACCCGGCTAACTAGCCTCGAAGAGGCTACGAACACGTACTCCGACAGGGTGGTGGACTTGGAGGAGGAAGTTCGCTCTTTGAAAGCGCGTGTAGCAGCCCTCACGGAGAAGACTGAGGACCTGGAAGGAAGACAACGCCGCTGTAATATACGCATACTCGGGGTAAGGGAGAAGTTTGAGACCGGCACGCGACCTGTCGTTTCTGTGGCCAAGTTACTGCAAGAGGTTTTGAGCCTGGACGCGGCTCCTACACTGGATCGGGCGCACCGCGGTATGCAGTCTGGCGCCGGGGGAGGACAGAGACCCAGGCCGTTTATTGTCAAGTTTCACTACTTTCAAGAAATGCTGGAGGTGCTCCGCAAAGCGGCGAGGGCCGGCCCGCTTTTCTACGATGGAGACAAAGTTCTCATCTTCCCGGATTTGCCGTCTTCAGTTGCGAAGAGGAGGGGAACTTTCAAAGACGTAAAGGAGCTGCTCCGTGGTTGTCAGGGCGTGAGATACGGGATGCTTTACCCAGCCCGGCTGAGGATTTCGTCGCCTCTGGGGGAAAAGGTCTTTACTGACCCTGGCACTGCCAAAGACTACATCATGAAGCATCTGGTGCAGAGTGACCAACAAGACGCCGGTTGAGCGTATAAAGGTACTAAATTAATAGCAATGGCTCAGCCATGACTCTGAATACACCTTCACTGAACATTGGTTTATAATGTGAATTGGTACATTTTGTATAATGCAATTGTGAGGGTTGTTTTTCTTACTATATTTTGTCAGATAGACAGATTTTTTCTAATTCTAGTTTGTCTCTGTTATGGGCAAGTTGTGTTTAACAGCAGAGGAGTAGAGAACAAAGTTCACATGTTCCAAACGAGCTCTTTTGGGGGGAGGGTTTTGGTTGTCTCTCCGTGTTCCGGGGAATTGGAGTCAACTTTTTTTTTTTTTTTTTTTTTCTTTTTTTTTTTTTTTCCTTCTTTTTATTATTTTTTATTTACGTATGTTTCTGGCCACAGATTGTCATTTACGTTCCTATCTCACTTCTCTATTGTGCACCCACCATGATTGCCTTTATCCAATGTATACATGTCTGCTTCCCCTAGTTTAATGCACATCCCAGGGCCCCGCTCTACAACTTTCTTATCATGGAATGTAAAGGGACTTAATAACTTGGTCAAGCGTAAAAGGGTATATGCACATCTACGGACCTTTAACCCAGATGTAGTTTTTTTACAAGAAACACACCTGCGCTCTGCTGACGGTAATAAGTTATCACATGGTTTGTTTTCGCAGATATATCATTCAGGCTTTGATTCGAAATCCAGGGGGGTGGCCATCCTATTCAGGAAACACCTTCCTTTTGTTTGTTCAAAAGTAACCCGTGACGTTAATGGCCGTTTTGTTATAATAACTGGCAAATTACATAATACTCCAGTAACTTTAGTGAATGTCTACGCCCCTAATTGGGATAACCCACAATTTTTTAAAAGGCTGATTGGTATGTTGCCAGATTTGGCTACTCACTATTTAATCATGGGGGGGGATTTAAATCTTGTGTTTGATCCAAATCTTGACAGATCGAGAACGCGCCAATCTTCGGTTATATCTAAATCCGTATCTGTGCTCAACTCTTTTCTTAAAAACTACGGTATCTCCGACCCGCTGCGTGTGTCCGAGCCCTCTGCTAAACATTATTCCTTTTTCTCTCCAGTGCATCACTCGTACTCAAGGATTGATTATTTTCTACTGGATAATTCTCTTATCTCTAAAGTGACCACCTGTAAATATCATGCTATTGTAATTTCTGATCATGCTCCGGTGCAGCTTGATATCTTATTCCCAAATACTTGTACCGCGCCGCGGGTCTGGAGATTTGATTCCACCCTATTGTCAGATGAAGAGTTCTGTAAATACATTTCATCTCACATTGACTTTTTTCTGGAAGTAAATGTCACCCCAGATGTCTCGAAGTCTGTAATATGGGAGTCTCTTAAAGCATATTTACGTGGTCAGATTATTTCATTTGCGGCCCATAAAAATAAAAAACGTGATGAGCGGTTAAGAGTACTGACTGAGCTTATAGCCAATCTCGATTCACAATATGCTAATAATCCATCAGCCGACCTATATAAGCAGAAGCTTACACTGCAGTCCGAATTTGAAGCCCTTTCAATCAGAGAAACAGAGAAGCTCTTACTGAGAACAAGACAAAATGTATATGAACATGGGGATAGAGCAGGTAGACTTCTCTCTCACCAGCTACGTCAGTCAGTCTCAAGTCACACAATATCAGAGATCCAACTAGACCCCAACCGAACAATAACGGATCCTAAAGAGATTAATTCGGCTTTTAAGAAATTTTATCAAGATTTATACACCAGTCAAACGACCTGTGCGCCTGCTGATGTAGATTTATTTTTTGAACAGGTTAAATATCCCAACTATTGATGTAGATCAGCAGAAATTACTTGATAGACCCATAGCCACTGCTGAAATATTACAGGCAATCAAATCTCTACAAAATGGTAAGGCTCCGGGGCCGGATGGATTCTCGTGTGATTTTTATAAAGCGTTTGCAAATAAGCTGGGTGCTTTACTGTGTGAGGTGTTTGTAGAAATCCACGCCAATAACAATTTACCACAAACTCTTTCGCAAGCCACAATTTCAGTTATTCTAAAAAAGGACAGAGATCCAAAAAAATGTGAATCTTATCGACCAATTAGTCTCCTTAATGTAGATTACAAAATTCTCACAAAAGTTCTTGCACTCCGCCTCGAAAAGATAGCCCCGAGCATTATTCATGAAGATCAGACAGGCTTTATTGCCCTTCGCCAGTCTTACTTCAATACACGGCGCTTATTCAATGTTTTATACTCTGACCGCTCAACTGACCAATCCGAAGTGATAGTTTCACTTGATGCCGAGAAGGCTTTTGATTGTGTGGAATGGTCATACTTGCTGTGTGTGCTTGGCAAATTTGGCTTTGGCCCTAGTTTTACATCATGGGTCAAGATTCTGTATTCAAAACCACTTTCCTCTGTTCGGACTAATGGTATAATATCAGACTACTTTCCCCTACATAGAGGCACTCGTCAGGGCTGCCCGTTAAGTCCCTTGCTTTTCAATCTTGCAATAGAACCTTTGGCGGTAGCATTGCGATCAAACGGGGGGATCGAGGGAATTAGCAGAGGGGGAACTGTCCATAAATTATCATTGTATGCAGATGATTTACTTTTGTATATTACAAACCCAGTGATGTCTATTCCACGCATTCTGGAACTGCTTAGCTCCTTTGGATGTTTGTCTGGCTACAGACTGAACCTGGGTAAAAGCATTTTATTTCCTGTTAACCAACTAGCAAGAGACTTGGACTATTCAAACTTCCCATTCAAAGTAGAGGAAAGCTCATTCACCTACTTGGGTATCCAGGTCTCTGCCACCTATAACAATCTTTTCAAACACAACATTCTTCCACTTTTAGACAAGACCAAGGCTGACCTGATACGTTGGTCAGCTCTACCTATCTCTCTAGCTGGGCGTATTAATACAATTAAAATGGTTGTTTTGCCCAGGTTCATGTATTTATTTCAAATGATTCCCCTGCTCCTCCCTAAGACGTTTTTTAAAAAAAATTGACAGTATTGTATCTTCATTTATATGGAATCAGAAATGCCCTAGAATACGTAAAGAAAAAATTGCAAGGTTCTAAAGCTGAGGGGGGCCTTGCTTTGCCAAATTTCATGTACTACTATTGGTCAGCTAATATTGTAAAATTGTCCACCTGGCTTCGCACATTTAAAGACGAATGTGGCCCTCTTTGGTCCACTATAGAACTTGGTTCCAGTCTTACTGCTTCGCCCATAGCATTAATGTGTTCCTCTTTACCAGCCAATGTGAAAAAAACATGTTACAAACCCAGTGGTCAAAAACACTCTTAATATCTGGTTTCAATGTCGCCGACATTTTGGCTTCAAACAAACACTTATCTATGCTCCCATTACATTGAACCCTTTTTTTCCACCAGCTTTGACTGATTCTGGGTTCAAAATTTGGTTTAGAAAGGGAATTGTTTTTTTCACTGATTTGTTTGTTAACCGGTCCTTTGTTTCATTTGATGTTTTATCTAAAGATTTTGACATTCCTAAGTCTCACTTCTTTAGATACTTACAAGTCCGTAGTTTTGTAGCAAAAAACTTCTCTGCCTATCCAACTCAACCGCCTTCCTGCCCCCTCGAGGACTGTCTGCATCTCCAATTCATCTCTAGGGGACTGATCTCTCGGACATACAACTTACTCCATCATATAGAGTCTTCTTCTTTGACAGAGCTGAAAAACTCATGGGAACAAGATTTAAACTTGCAGATTTCAGATGACATATGGGACTCCAGCATAAATCGTATTCACTCAACCTCAATTTGCATACGTCACTGTTTAATACAGTTTAAGGTTTTTCATCGGGCATACTTAACTAAAGCCAAACTGGCAAGAATATATGGCACCTCTGATGATGGATGCCCGAGATGTGGACGATCACCTGCTACTATGAGTCATATGTTTTGGTCATGTACAGCTTTGAACAGGTATTGGGGTTCTATTTTTGAGGCCTTCTCACATATGTGTACCAGAACAATTGATCCAAACCCGATCACAGCTGTGTTTGGTGTTCTTCCAGATCAGCATGGCCTACCATCTTATCAAAGAAATGCTGTTGCCTTCTCATCTCTTTTGGCCCGAAGATTAATATTAATTAAGTGGAAGGATGCACAACCCCCGTCCTTTATTCAGTGGGTGAGGGAGGTTATGATGTGTTTGCAAATTGAATACTTGAGATATAGTTTGCGGGGTTCACTAAGTACATACCATAAGACTTGGGCGCCTTTTACTGCATATGTTGAGGGCTTACCTTTTACATGAATGGGGAGAGCACATTGTTCAGTTAAGAGTGTGGTGGTGTGTCTAATGTGGCCTTTTTAACTTTATATATTTAATTTTTATTTTATTTTATTTATTTATTTTTTTTATGAATTTGTTTATTTTTTATTATTATTATTATACTGTTTCATTTAATTTAGTATCATTCTTTTTGTGGTTGTGTTTTATTTTTCATTTGTTTTTCCACTCATTTGAGGTTAATCTGTATATGTCATGCCACTGGTTGGCATGGTATTTTACTTTGATGGGTATGTGTGTGTTTGAAATTGTTTCATAGTGTTTATCCACATACTTTTGTATAAAACTGAAAATCTTTAAATAAAGTTTAAACAAATAATTGAATAACCACTGTAAAGCTTTATGCTGCCAGTGTTGAAAGTTCTCGTATATGAGCAGCTCTGTTCATGTTTGAGCTGCTTTAAGCAAAGAGATTTGTCCAAAGGTACTTTTCCTAAACGGCACAGAGCCGTCTCCTCTAGAGCTGCTCTTGTTGTGCGATTTGAATTTCTTTTCACAAACCCCTTTAGAGGAGGTGGAGCAAGATGATTAAAAACTTTGTAAACCAGAATTAAATCTGCATATTTTGATTGTGTTGTCCCAATTTAGGAATTTGTATTTGTCAAGTTTTCTGCAACAGTGATAATTTGTGGGCTTTTTGTCTAATACTTTAAGTGATTTTTTTATATATAGTTTCAGCTAATTTAAGAGTACTTTTGTTTGTCAGAGTCCAAGTAGTAATGCAATAATTTAGGTGTGGCAAAATCATTGAATTTAAATACATAAATGCTGAGTTGGTCGTTAGATTATTTCTTATATGGCGAAAATTTGATAAATGATATTTGATTTTATTCACTGTTCTTTTGATGTGTTGTTTGAATGATAGTTGTGGGTCCAGGGTGACTCCCAGATACTTCACTTCATTTAAAACACATTTTGAGTTAACAACATTATAACCAGTGTTGGGAAGGTGACTTTTAAAATGTATTCCCCCACAGGTTACATATTACATACTCCAAAATGTAGTTTGTAACGGAATCCATTAAATTACTTTAGGTGAGTAACGTAATCTGAATACTTTGGATTACTTGATATTGTCATGTTTTTTAAAACTACATGAATGTAACAACCACATCCTGAAAATTCTTGTTTGTTTTCTTCAAATTGTCTGTTGAGCCCAAGTCTCCATGAACAGACTTTTGTTTGCTGTAGAGAAGCAAAGACGAGGATCTGATCATAAGAAGTTTTGTTTTATCTGCTAAAAGAAACTAAAAAGTCCAGACTTTACTTAAACATATTAAAAATATTATTGATAGAGAAATGATTTTTTATAAGAGATCACTGCTGCCTGAAATTATGTTCTAGATTAGTCCTGGTTTAGTCCTGGTTTTAGTTCTAGTTTAGTCCTGGTTTAGTTCTAGTTTAGTCCTGGTTTTAGTCCTGGCTTTAGTTCTAGTTTAGTCCTGGTTTAGTTCTAGTTTAATCCTGGTTTTAGTCCTGGATTTAGTTCTAGTTTAGTCCTGGTTTTAGTCCTGGTTTAGTCCTGGTTTAGTCCTGGTTTTAGTTCTAGTTTAGTCCTGGTTTTAGTCCTGGTTTAGTCCTGGTTTTAGTCCTGGTTTTAGTTCTAGTTTAGTCCTGGTTTTAGTTCTAGTTTAGTCCTGGTTTTAGTCCTGGTTTAGTCCTGGTTTAGTCCTGGTTTTAGTCCTGGTTTAGTCCTGGTTTAGTTCTAGTTTAGTCCTGGATTTAGTTCTAGTTTAGTCCTGGTTTTAGTTCTGGTTTAGTCCTGGTTTAGTCCTGGATTTAGTTCTAGTTTAGTCCTGGTTTAGTCCTGGTTTTAGTCCTGGTTTTAGTTCTAGTTTAGTCCTGGTTTAGTCTGGTTTAGTCCTGGTTTTAGTTCTAGTTTTAGTCCTGGTTTTAGTTCTAGTTTAGTCCTGGTTTTAGTTCTAGTTTAGTTCTGGTTTAGTCCTGGTTTAGTCCTGGTTTTAGTCCTGGTTTTAGTTCTAGTTTAGTCCTGGTTTAGTTCTGGTTTAGTCCTGGTTTTAGTCCTGGTTTTAATTCTAGTTTAGTCCTGGTTTAGTCCTGGTTTAGTCCTGGTTTTTAGTTCTAGTTTAGTCCTGGTTTTAGTCCTGGTTTTAGTTCTAGTTTAGTCCTGGTTTAGTTCTGGTTTAGTCCTGGTTTTAATTCTAGTTTAGTCCTGGTTTAGTCCTGGTTTTAGTCCTGGTTTTAGTTCTAGTTTAGTCCTGGTTTAATTCTGGTTTTAGTCCTGGTTTTAGTTCTAGTTTAGTCCTGGTTTAGTCATGGTTTAGTTCTAGTTAAGTCCAGGTGTAGTTCTGGTTTAGTTCTGGTTTAGTTCTGGTTTTAGTCCTGGTTTTAGTCCTGGTTTATCCCAAAATGTGAAAACTGAAAATTACCACCCTGTAATCCATTTATTCCAACAAAGTAACTGTAATCCAATTACCACTCACTGAAACAGTAACTGTAACTGAATACAGTTACTCATAATTTGTACTCTGATTACGTAATTCCGGTACATGTAATCTGTTACTCCCCAACACTGATTATAACATGACTTAAATCGCACAGGAGCAAATTTCACGTAATTTAGGACATTTAAGTGTTTAATTGTCAACGCTGCAGTGCTCTTCTCGACCAGCAGGTGGCAGCAGAGCGGAAATCAAGACGGACTACGGAGAGCGGCCGCGGACAAACTTGAATGTGCGCGTACTGTCCCGACTGAGGATGGCTGCGCACCTGAAGAAACGCGTTTATGAGGAGTTTACTAAAGTGGTGCAGGTGAGCAACACACTTATCCGTTTGCGAACACTTTATTTGACGCGTCTGTCTTCGTTTGGGAGGCTTTGATGGCCTTTTATAAACGAAAACAGTGTAGCGGCGAACCATGTGCTAACTATGCTAACGACGCTAGCTCTGTTTTGTTTTGGCCCTTGGATCTGTTATAATGTTTTTTATTTGTCTGTTTGTTTTACTAATATGTCGTGTGGAGACGTATTATTCTGTGTTATTAGATTCAGAATTTTTAAAAGACACAATGAGGGTGACTGGAGTAACAGATTATGTATTTTACTTGATTGGCAGACAGATATAGTGTCAAGTTTTAAGTTTTAATAACAAAAAATAAGCAGTCATGTTTTAATTTCCTAAAATACGGTGACCAGATGTCCCTATTTACTTGGGACAGTCCCAGTTCTGAGTTCTGTGTCTCCTGTCCCAGCAGATTTATCCAAAACCAGTGATTTGTCTCAGTTTAATACAAGAAATGTCCAAGGAGTCCATATTTTGACCAATTTGATGCACACCAACAGTAATATTTTCATTTGTTTAGACTAAAATACAGAAAACTGAGTTTGAAAATGACCATAAGAATAGAAATGCATCATTAGAGGTCCCTCAGATTATGATTGACCCACTAAGAAAGTTATGAATGGACAATTAGTTACAGTTTTTTCACAGTCTTTTCATAGTTTTATTTATACCAACCATCCCAACCAGCGTGTGTGTCCCAGTTTATTTAACACTTTATTTGTTACACTCTGGCTGTAGCTGGAAATAAATGACTATACAGGTGATGATGCACATTGTGAGTGAAAATTTGTGTAATTTCTCAGTCGTCGACGTAAGATCCAAAACAAAAGAACAATTAAATTCTGTCATCTGGACAAAA
>NW_026571541.1:34229992-34292492 GCF_026225935.1 Boleophthalmus pectinirostris
AACAAGTTCAACAACACATCGAGACTCTTGGAGGTTTTCATCTTTTCTGCTGTGAACGGTCCAGGAGTTTCCACCAAGTCATTGTGGATATCGCCCAAGTGAATATTTGTCCAGGTAGTTGGCGATTCAGACCAGAAATTTGGTTTCATCCACCTTTTGTCGGGGTTGAAAAGGGTGATTTGGCTCCATCGATGCTTATGACGAATTTCTGGTCAAATGGTCTTGGGTCCTCTGCCGTTAGAGTGGATAAATAACCCGGATCAATACCCTTTACGTGCTTTCCGTCCGTCATGTTGAATTAGTGTTTCTTGCCACCGACCAAAATAATTTCCAGCATGCAACGCGCTTTTGTCAACAATGAAACTCGCCTATAAGGCACTCTGGATTATAAGGCGCACTGTCATTAAATGGTCTATTTTCCAACTTTTTTAACAAATAAACCGCACTGAACTTTAAATGAAACACAACAGTGTGATGGGTGAGTGGTTTTGTTTGTTTGTTCGTTCACGGTGACTCTGGGCTTTGTTCAGTTGTGGCGTGTAGGGAGGGTGTGTCTGGCACCGCTGGATTGTCGGCGTGTTCGCAGTGACTCAGTTGTTCAGTTGTGTCCAGAAGTGGCACATTGCACTCGCTTTTTCGGTTTGTTCCTGCCCTGACGAAGTCCATCTTGCTGGTCGAAATGCGTTGGCGTCCCCTCATGTAATAAAGGACTTTTAATATATTCAGCTGGAGTGCCTTGGATTTGTACCTTACCCATTTTTACATTTTCCTGTAAGGGTAATTTTCTGATCTAAGACCACTGCCTTAACTCTTGTAGAGCACCTGTACTGTTATTTTTTACTCTTTTAAGACCCAGTGAAGCGCTCTACCTCTCTTGCTTTATCTATGAACAATTATCCATTTATTAGTGTACAGTTTTAACCCTCTCAGGCTCAAATTAATTTTTAGTATCAGGAAAAATCTGATATTTGGGGAAAATTATAATATGGGGTAGTAATATACAATTCTGACTTTTTTATCCTTTGTAAACAAAAAAAGTATTTTGCACTTCTTGCGTGTAGCCATTCTTGCACAGTCTGCATCGCCCACGTTTATCAGCATGGATGGGAAAAAAGGCTCCTGAGTAAAAAAAGCTCATATAATATGGATGTGGAGTAAGTAGGTACTTGGAATTTAGCTGTTGCAAATCTGCAACGTCTGCCTGGAGAGGGTTAATAGGCATTTATTTAGTCAAATTTTAATTGTGTGTAATTCCGAAATCCCTTGGCGAGCGACTTGAAAGGAGGTTCAGAGCTACTAGAAGATACAAGTTGTAGACCCCTGGTGTTTATTTTTATAATGTTTGTGTCTTCCATGTGTCCATTTATTGAATTTATCAGATTTTAGTTGGTGCAATGTGAGTCTGATCGATGAACGGAAAAACTTTTTTACTTCCCTTTCCATTTATCTTCCACAGTTTATATTTTCTTTTCTTTCTCGCCATAGTTTCTTTCCGTTTAGACAAATAATAGCTCTAGTTTTCTTCCAGCTGAACGCTCTGGGGTCACATTTGCGGCGTTGGTTTGTAAACAGAAAAAAAAAGAAACGCTCTAGAAGAATCGCTTGTCCCCTGTCCCTCGTGTGAGCCCCGGTGACGCCTCTTTATCGCGGACATAACAAGCGAGCATAAAACCGCTAAAACCTACCGGCGTATCAATAACTTTCCATTACGCGCGAGCATGAGGAACAGCTTTGTGCCTCCGGACGACAAGACAAAGAGATGTAGCGAGCGTTTTAGCGCGAGGAGCCAATTTGTCGTTTCGGAAGCGGGGTTAGCGATGTTGTTAAGCTGGCATTGTGCTTTTATGTGTTTTCCAGTCTGCGGGGAGGTTTTATTTAGCAGGTTTTTTCGCGGGATGATAGCCGGATTCGACCTGTGGGAGATCAGAGCGGAGATGGCAGATGCAGCGGTCACAAAACGCTGTAATGAGGGAGAGAGGGAAAAGTGAAAGAGAACAGGCCATTACGTCGGTTTGGGAGGGAGCGTAAAGAGGAACAGGGCTCGCAGGGGCTGTTCAGTAATGGAGGACGGGTTCTAATGCAGGAAAAACGGGGAAAAAAAGACCACAAAATCCAACAGCGGATCGTTTTTTTCATTAAAGGTGCGCCAGTGTTGGAGTCAAGACCGAACTAATCGAGACCAAGACCAGACCGAGATCACAGAGTCCAGAGAACGAGACAAGACCGAGACTTTTAAATGTCGAGACCGAGACAAGACCAGAGAACAGAGACCAGAGAGACTCGAGATCACGGCTCATCGAGACCAAATCAAGACTATCTTTGACATTTTCAACATTTATTTGTATTTTAGAGTTATTTTGGCACAAATATATCAATGTTTTTATAAATCTTTCTCCATTCTATCTGATTAATGTTAATTTAGGCTTAAAATAAGTCAAAGAAACTGTACTGCACTGAAACACTCCTTAAACGCCCTTTTTTTTGGAGCCTCACCCACAGTTTGAGAACCTCATCTTTAATCTTCTTCCACATACCCAGACTGACGTCACCTAGTGCCTCCACTCAGTTTAATTTCTCTCCTACTGACTAGATCAGGAATCAAAATACACTAGACGGTTTGCAAGAATCCTGTAAGTGCGAGTTCGGGCACCAGTCAATCAGCGAAGAGCCAGACATTCTTGTGTTGGCAACGATTCCCGAGATCGAGGATTTAAAGCTGGAACAAAGAGAATGTTTGGTGAATTTTATCAAGGAGAAAGACGTTATTGTCCTTCTTCCTACAGGATTTGGGAAAAGCTTAATATACCAGTTAGTCCTGTTAGTGGTGCATCACATACATCACGACCAAATAGGAGCGATTGGTTAAATTTAATAAAAGTATCCGCCTACGGGCAAATCCTAATGCTACAGGGTCAGACGGTTTCTATGAAGTGAAACCGTCTGATGAATCAGGCTAACTTCCACTGGCACTTTACAGAAAACTGTGAAGAAAGTGAAGAAAGTGGGTAGGATTTTTTCAAGTTTTGCACTGAAGTTCTCTTACTGGTTTTGCGGTGGGATTTACCTCTGCACATTTAGGAACCACATCATGATAAACACTGATGCATTTGTGAACTTTTATTAAGCAAACTTCAATCACATGTCGCAGTAAGAAGTTTACTGCCGACAGCAGCGGCCGTAATGAAACATGATCACACTCGAAGAGGGTCAGACCTCGAGTCCGAGACAAGACCGAGACAAGAATGAGTTCAAACACGGTCAAGTCCGAGATGAGACCAAGGGTTGAGAGCAAGACCGTTTATAGTTTTGTTCTAAATGTAGGGTGACCAGATTTTCAAAATCAAAAACTGGAACACTCTCGGTTTGGGTTGGTAATAATAAAATTGTGAAACGAGTGCAAAATCAAGGGAAATTTTTCTGCAGTCGGCACTAATGTCTTGGTTTAGTCCCGGTCTAGGACTCGATCTAGTACCTGGTTTAGTTCAGTCTAGTTAATCCTGGTTTAATCTCGGTCTATTACCTGGTTTAGTCCTGGTTTAGTACTTTATAGTGCCTGGTTTAGCCCCAGTCTAGTCCCGATTTAGTCCCGGTCTTGTACCTGGTCCGGTGCTGTCTCATCTTGTGATGTCACGTGGTAAGACAGGAAGTGCTCCACTGTGTTTTTAAACTCCACACACCTTCATTAGAATCATTTTGAGCTTTGTAGATGTAGACAGAGTAATAATAAACTGTGAATGAAAAAACACAACTCCAGGTCTGGTTTTGACGAATTGAACACATGTTAAAGCTTACAAGTGTCAATTCCGTGTAATATAGGACCTTTAAAACTAAATATTTTATCTTTTGAACGCTAAAAAACCCTCAAAATGTTGCGCAGAACAGAACGCGGACACTCTTGGAAAGGCCGGGTACCACTGTCTTTCTGTTTTTGCTTTCCTATCGAGTGATGCCATGGATCCAGCTCCGGCTCCGGCCTCTGTGTTCCCCTAATGAGAAATACAATACGGACTAACAGAGCCGCTCTTATCTCTATTAGCGACGGCGTGCAGCAGCGAGCATCCCCCGCGCGGCGCTAACTCTCCACTGCCACTCGCCGGTGTCATTTATTGGCCTGCTTAATCTCCCGACATATTTTCAGCTGGAGGCAGTGGCCGGTCCCCTGCGCTCGCGATCAATGGGAGTTTTACTGTCAAGAGTAACAATAAAAGTGGGACGATTACACAGCGGCGCGGGGCTCTTTAGTACGTACTGTATTATTTAGCCTGAGCAGGGCCAGAGGAGCGAGGAGACGGGAGACGGCACTAAAACACTGTTAGTTATAAGAGTCTCTGGGTTACTTACATACTGTATATTCACTTAAAAGAAGCTTACACCAGGGAGGGGAGAGGACACGGCTTTTAAAAACTACTTACCATATTTTCGGACTGTAAATCGCTCCGGAGTACAAGTCGCACCAGCCAAAAAATGCATAATGAAGAAAAAAAAAAGAAATGTATATGAGTCCAGAGACCAGGAACAGACTTTTCCAGTTGAAAGTCGAGTTCTAGTAAAAACAACAGACTGTTAACGTCACATATGAACAGTTCTTCAGATAAACTATAACATAAACAACAGAACAAGTTTAACAAATTCTCCATCTCACTCCAAATCACTAAATCCATTCAATTCTTCATCCTCGGTGTCACTTCTGAGCAACTCCTCGACCTCCGGGGGTAAACAGAGCGTCTCTTCCTCTTCTGCGTCGCTGTCGTCAGACTCAGCATCAGTTCCAGTTAGAATTATTCTGGTCTTTCCGAATCCCGACAGGATGGTTTTGTTTGTCACTGAAGTCCAGACTTTGTCCATCCGTCCAGTGACTTCAGGAAAATTTCGTGGTGCATCCTCCTTGTAAAGGTCAAGTTAGCTCTTCTATACATTAACACGCAGTTTATGGCATTTAATTGTAAGGTTGTGCTTTTATTTTGATAACTTCCGGTGTGAACGGAAGTGAAGGAAAAAACTTTATAAAGAAACGACGCACAGTAAAACACGGCAACGTTAATAGTGAAAATCAAAACAACGGAGAAAAGTTATATAAAACAAAGTAAAGATAGCTACAGTCGACAGGGGAACAAGGTTTGTTTGACTTGTTAATGTATATTTGAACTTCTTGTCACTTGTATCAAATTAATGTTAAATATGGATAACGGTTAAGCAATGTAATGAGCTAGTGATGCTGTAATCGTATGGTAATTGCTGTTATTTTGTTCTTGTCCAGCTCTTACGTTGGTTCTGTGACACGGCAAGGAAAGATTAAAAGTCATTTAACCGTCAGTTCTGGCCTTCTCAGTTCGACTGGATGCTACACTCCTGGTGTCACAAGTTTCTTTCTGCTGCTCGATTATCGTTTTCAGCTGCAGATTTCACGACTTGCAGCTTGTAATCTGCAGAATCTGATTTTGTTTTTGGGGGCGTTTGTGTTCAGTCTCCTCAGTCGTCTTCATAAGTTTGTTTAAATATTTTATTTTCAGTGGTGCAGAAGTAATGGTGCGATCGACTGACATGACATCTCTCTCTCTCCCTCTCTCTCTCTCTCTCCTCTTTCTCTCTGCAGCGTTCATCCTGAGCTGTCCGTTCCCGTCCTCTCCGTCGTTCGCTCAGGTGTCTGTGAGCAGTCTTCACTCGGGGGGCCAGGCCTTCTTCTCTTGTCTGACCGGGTATCAGCTCCAGGGGCCCCGCGTCCTCACCTGCCTCAACGCCACCACCCCCTACTGGAGCGGCAAGGAACCGCGCTGCTACCGTAAGATCCTCAGCACGTTAAAAACTATACTAAACTCTACTCTATACTAAACTCCGCCCACAAACACATGTCAGATAGAGCTGATGAAGGGGACAGGGGGAATCCATGTATCATTTGTTCATTTGTTTTTCAATATAAAACCAAAAATAAGAAAACGAAAAAACAACAGTTTTCTTCATTATTTGTCTCCAAAATCAAAATGAAAAAACAGATAATGATTCGTTTTTTCAGTTTTCGATTTTGTGTTTAAATGAAGAATGGAAAAAACGGATAACGGCCGACTTCCGTGACTGCGATGCCGGACTTTTGCGCTGCATACGGACTGAACCAGGACTGATCCAGGTCTGGGACCAGAACGGGACTGAGACCGGGACCAGAGCGGACTCGGAGCTTTGACTCTGAGCCTCCGCGGGGTCCGAGCCTCAGCTTCAAGCTCCGGCCCTGCTGTGGGCTCTGAGCCTTCGGTCTGGTCCCGGTCTTAGTCTCGGTCTCAGTCTCGGTCTGGTACCGGTCTAGTCTCGGTCTCAGTCCCGCTCTCGTCCTGGTCTGGTCCCGGTCTCAGTCCTGCTCTGGTCCCGGTCTGATCCCGGTGTGGTCCCGGACCTAGATCAGTCCTGGTTCAGTCCGTATGCAACGTAAAAGTCCGGCATCGCAGTCACAGAAGTCATGTAAACGCCCGTAATCCGTTTTTTCCTTTCTTCATTTAATCACAAAATCGAAAACTGAAAAAATGAATCATTCTCAGTTTTTTCATTTTGATTTTGTAGACAAATAATGAAGAAAATTGTAGTTTTTTCATTTTCTTATATTTGGTTTTATATTGAAAAACAAATGAACGAATCGTACACGGTTTAGAGGGACTGGGAGGGGCACGAATTTACGAATCATTTTATGGCCACACCAAAGGTCACAGAACTCTGCTTCTGATTGGTTGAGCTTCAAGATTCAACCAAAACACGTGATCTGAATCAGCGGAAGATGGAGAAGATGAGAAGGTAAGAAGATTGTTTTGTTTCGCCGCTGGAACTAAAGAGTAATAGTCTCATGTCTTTAGCTGCAGAGTTACACTGCTCATCAATGACAACATGAACAATATCATTTTATCGTTTCACTCATCTTACTTTTTGAAGACACAAGGTCACATAATGGATAATCAGATGACATATTGAAGTGTGGATTAGATGGACCTGAACTAACCTTACGAATAAGAAGCCTGAAGTGGAACAGTAATACACAAAAATCTACGTAAATGTTGAGTTTCTGGCACAAACAAAAGCTAAAAAAGACAAATTGTAATAACTTCAACACAAAACTTGAACCAATAGGCCTACTGCTAAAAATATAAATGATGCAGGGCGTTATGGAAGTCCTGTCCTATCCTCTAGAGTGGGCCTATCCATCTATTGCCAATTTTGTTCTAACCAGCCAAGGCTATATTATTTTTCTTGATGCACGTACATTTAAATTGGCTCTGGTTTTCCTCTGCGCTCCTCTACTGCACTTCAAATGTCTGTGTGATGAACAGTTTTTATTGTCTAACTCTAATGTGGAACCATAATAGTCCTTTAATGGGCTCCATTATTGACATTTGACAACATCATTGCATCTGTCGCTCATTAAAACTTCAGTGCTGGAAATTGGTGAGATTATTCAGTTTATTTATGTACAGTTGCCCACATTATTTATTTATTTTCATACCTAAAAACTATTTGTTGCCCACTAATTTGCGTCCTATCGTAGGTTGGGCCGGGTCATCTGATTACTCACATGTAAGACGAGCCAAACGTTAATATAATATCGTTCACGTTGTCTCTGATGAACGGTGTAAATACGCAGCTAAAGACATGAGCCTATAGACGCATCAAGAATTTCGGACTTCCGGTCATTGCGCAATACATACTGTGAAAGATTTTCCGAAAAAGTGAGCGTCAAACCGTCATGTTTGTTTTGCCAGTGGGATGCGTCTATTGACAAAGTCGATATTTTCAAGTCTTTTGAACCATATCGCTTTTGTTTCTAGTTCTGATATTGTCATATTTTAGTTTTGGGATTCGGACATCGTTAATTGTGTGGTTGTTGGATCCTAACAGCGGAAAACGGCTCGAGAAATTAGTTTGAGAACTCCATAAATGCAAAAGTGAATCAGATGTGTGTGACTGCAAACCTCTGTTCAAACTGTTTCTCTTCCCAACGGAATTGAAAAATAGTGAAAGGTGAAGGTGATGGGCAGGATTGATCCACAGGAAGGATGAAAAAGGAAACATTTGACTGACTAAATCATCCCGAGTTTGCAGAGAACATTTTGTATGTGGAGCGACAACAAAGCAGGATCCCGTTTGTTAATGTGAGAGGAGCAGAAGACAAACAGACTGAGCTGCACTTTCTTGTTCTTGTGGTTTTACAGAAACATCACGTCTTGGTCTCTTTGCAGTGGAAGGTGTTTCTTGGTGAACAGTTGGTGTCTTTCGCTTTGGCCTTGACTTTTTAAATTCATAACCAAGGTGGAGTGAGGGATCGGGGTTTTGCTTTGTTGTCGCTCCACATACAAAATGTTCTCTGCAAACTCGGGATGATTTAGTCAGTCAAATGTTTCCTTTTTCATCCTTCCTGTGGATCAATCCTGCCCATCACCTTCACCTTTCACTATTTTTCAATTCCGTTGAGAAGGGAAACAGTTTGAACGGAGGTTTGCAGTCACACACATCTGATTCACTTTTGCATTTATGGAGTTTGCAAACAAATTTCTCGAGTCGTTTTCCGCTGTTAGGATCCAACAATCACACAATTAACCGAATCCAAAACTAAAATATGACAATATCAGAACCAGAAACAAAAGTGATATGGTTCAAAAGACTTGAAAAGATCGACTTTGTCAATAGACGCATCCCACTGGGAAAACAAACATGACGGTTTGATGCTCACTTTTTCGGAAAATCCTTCCCAGTATGAACTGCGCGATGACCAGAAGTCCGAAATTCTTGATGCGTCTATTACTCTTTAGTTCCAGCAGCAAAACAAAACAATCTTCTTATATTCTTATTTTCTCCATCTTCCGCTGATGCAGATCACGTGTTTCGGTCGAGCCTTGAAACTCAACCAGTCTGAAGCAGAGTTTGGCAAACTTTGGTAGGATTCGTAAATTTGTGGGAGAGATGACTCCGTGTATCATTTGTTCATTCGTTTTTCAATATAAAACCAAAAATAAACAACAACAAAAAAACTATTTTCTTCATTATTTGTCTTCAAAACCAAAATGAAAAAACAGATAATGATTCGTTTTTTCAGTTTTCGATTTTGTGTTTAAATGAAGAATGGAAAAAAAACGTTTCCCGTTTACGTGACGTCCGTGACTGCGATGCCGGACTTTTGCACCGCATACGGACTGAACCAGGACTTATCCCAGTCCGGGACCACACTGAGACCAGACCAGGACCAGGCTGGGACCAGACCGGGACTGAGACCAAGACCAGACCAGGACCAGAGCAGGACCAGGGCAGACTCCGAGCTTTGACTCCGAGCTTCCGCGGAGTCCAAGCCTCAGCTTTGAGCTCCGCCCCTGCCGTGGGCTCTGAGCGTCCAATGTGGTCCCGGTCTGGTCTTGGTTTTAGTCCTGGTCTCAGTTTCGGTCTGGTCCTGGTCTGGTCCCAGCCTGGTCCTGGTCTGGTCTCGGTCTCAGTCCCGCTCTGGTCCCGGTCTGGTCTCGGTCTCAGTCCCGCTCTGGTCCCGGTCTGGTCTCGGTCTGGTCCCGGACTTGGCTCAGTCCTGGTTCAGTCCGTATGCGGTGCAAAAGATCGGCATCGCAGTCAAGGACGTCACGTAAACGGTTATTCATTTTTTCCATTTTTCATTTAAACACAAAATCGAAAACTGAAAAAAGAATCATTATCTGTTTTTTATATTTTGGTTTTTGAGACAAATAATGAATAAAACTGTTGATTTTTTTCGTTTTCTTATTTTTGGTTTTATATTGCAAAACTGGTCTAACAGGTCTCCACTCTTCAAACTCCGCCCCTGCAGACAGATGTTTGTATCAGAAACACCCGGCTGTAATCAGGGCAGTGCTGTGTGATGTCACGTAGTACTTGAAATTGCAGAGGCGACTGAAGGCAGCAGGTGTTTTTGACCATAAAACTGTAAATATTGCACTAAATATATATATAAATAAACCATTTTTTTTTCTCTTTTCCCACTTTCTCTCCCTCTGCCTCCCTTCTGTCTCTTTCTCTCTCTCCTCAGCGTCGTGTGGGGGTCTCCTGGCTAACGTCTCCGTGGGGCGGATCGTCTCTCCGGGTTTTCCCTCAAACTACAGTAACAACCTGACGTGTCACTGGCTCCTGCGCGCCCCCTCTGGACACCGGCTGCACGTGCACTTCGAGAAGGTGGCGCTGGCTGAAGACGACGACCGGTGAGACATCAGGAGTTTTTTGTTTTGTTTTTTGTCTCAAGAGAGAATTCGTCTTTTTAGAATTAACGGAACGGAAATGGAACCTACCTGGACGACCGAGGGATTACACTGACATCTTTTAATGAATGTTTTTTGAGATTTTTATGGAGTAAGAAAGTTTTTAGAAATATTCATATGCATAGGATAGAAATCGGTGCGTATTTGTCTGTAGTTGAGCATAAAATATATATTCATAAACTCCCAAACGAGTCCAGTCGTACATAAAATGTGTTGTGTGTATTTTATCCATCAGAATACGAAATGAAAAGTTATTACATCAAAATTTACAATCACCAATTACCAAGTACGATTACTTAGAAATATTGATCGAAATGTTGCACTTTTGCACTGTTTACGGACTGATCCCAGGACTAAACCAGGACTAAACCAGGACTAAACCAAGACTGATCCCAGGACTAAACCAAGACTGATCCCAGGACTGAACCAAGACTAAACCAGGACTAAACCAGGATTAAACCAAGACTAAACCAGGACTAAACCTGGACTGATCCCAGGACTAAACCAGGACTGAACCAGGACTGAACCAAGACTAAACCAGGACTGATCCAGGACTAAACCAAGACTAAACCAGGACTGATCCCAGGACTAAACCAGGACTAAACCAAGACTGATCCCAGGACTAAACCAGGACTGATCCCAGGACTAAACCAGGACTAAACCTGGACTGATCCAGGACTAAACCAGGACTAAACCAAGACTGATCCCAGGACTAAACCAGGACTGATCCCTGGACTAAACCAGGACTGAACCTGGACTGATCCCAGGACTAAACCAGGACTGAACCAAGACTGATCCCAGGACTGAACCAAGACTGAACCAGGACTGAACCAAGACTGATCCCAGGACTAAACCAGGACTGAACCAAGACTGAACCAGGACTAAACTAGGACTGATCCCCGGACTAAACCAGGACTGAACCAAGACTGATCCCAGGACTAAACCAGGACTGAACCAGGACTGAACCAAGACTAAACCAGGACTGAACCAAGACTGACCCAGGACTGAACCAAGACTAAACCAGGACTAAACCAGGACAGACTGAACCAAGACTGAACCAAGACTGATCCCAGGACTAACCAGGACTAAAACCAGGACTAAACCAAGACTGATCCCAGGACTGAACTAAGACTAAACGAGGACTAAACCAGGACTGAACCAAGACTGAACCAAGACTGATCCCAGGACTAAACCAGGACTGAACCTGGACTGATCCCAGGACTAAACCAGGACTGAACCAGGACTAAACCAAGACTGACTGATCCCAGGACTAAACCAGGACTAAACCAGGACTGAACCAGGACTAAACCAGGACTAAACCAAGACTAAACCAAGACTGATCCCAGGAGCACTGAACCAGGATTGAACCACGAATCATCTCAGGACTGAACCAGGACTGAAAGAGAACTAAATCAGGACTAAATCAGGACTGAACCCGGACTAATCTTGGTCTTGAGAGAGAGAGAGAACCCCGAGCCCGTTTTATGCTCAACTATAATCAAATATGCACAAATTTTCCAAATACGCACAGATTTCTATCCTATGCACACGGATATTTCTGAAAGTTTTCTTACTCCACAGATTTTCATTAAGGATGTGATTATATTTACTAAATAAAAGTCACTAGTGAGACACACAAAATAACATCTTTGCTTTGCTTTCCTCGTGTGAAACTCAGAACCTCCAGAATTCCCTCTTCCCTCGAGTGCTGATTCATGACTGGCTGATGTAGTGAGTTTTCAGATCAGAGGACTGGATTTGCTGCGTTGAAACTGGCGACACACTTGAGAGTCTCATGTGAAGCTCGTTCTGATTTCTGATTAAATAATCGTCTTGAACCAAAACACTACATTAGAACACAAATTATGTCCAGTGATTTTGTAATTAAGAGAACTTTCACCATTACAGTTTACAACAGCAGAATTATGACTGAACAGGGACTAGAGCAGAACTAGACCAGGACTAGACCAGGACTAGACCAGGACTAGACCAGGACTAGACCAGGACCAAACCAAATCTACATCAGGGTTAAACTGGACTCACACCAGGAACAAACAAGTACAAGTATAAACACACACTAGTTGTAGTAGTAGTCATAGTAGTAGTAGTAGTAGTAGTAGTAGTAGTAGTAGTAGAAACAACAGCAGCAGTAGTAGTAGTAATAGTAGTAGTTTTAGTAGTAGTTGTAGTAGTAGTAGTAGTAGTAGTAATAGTAGCAGTAGTAGTAGTCATAGTAGTAGTAGTAGTAGTAGCAGTAGCTTTCCTAGTAGCAATAGTAGTAGTAGTAGTAGTAGTAGTAGTAGTAGTAGTAGTAGTAGTAGTAGTACTGCTTTGAGAGCCTTGAAGGTGGAAAAGCGCTATAGAAAAATGTGACCATTACTATTTAGTAGTAGTTGTTGTTGTAGCAGTAGTAGTAGTAGTACTAATAGTCGTAGCAGCAGTAGCAGTAGTAGTATTAGCAGTAGCAGTAGTAGCAGTAGTAGTAGTAGTAGTAGTAGTAGCAGTAGTAGTAGTAGTAGTAGTAGTAGTAGTAGTAGTAGTAGTAGTAGTAGTAGTAGTAGTAGTAGTAGTAGTAGTAGTAGTAGTAGTAGTAGTAGTAGTAGTAAGTAGTAGTAGTAGTAGTAGTAGTAGTAGTAGTAGTAGTAGTAGTAGTAGTAGTAGTAGTAGCAGTAGCAGTAGTAGTAGTAGTAGTAGTAGTAGTAGTAGTAGTAGTAGTAGTAGTAGTAGTAGTAGTAGTAGTAGTAGTAGTAGTAGTAGTCAGTAGTACAGTAGTAGTAGTAGTAGTAGTAGTAGTAGTAGTAGTAGTAGTAGTAGTACAGTAGTAGTAGTAGTAGTCAGTAGTAGTAGTAGTAGTAGTAGTAGTAGTAGCAGTAGTAGTAGTAGTAGTAGTAGTAGTAGTAGTAGTAGTAGTAGTAGTAGTAGTAGTAGTAGTAGTACTGCTTTGAGAGCCTTGAAGGTGGAAAAGCGCTATAGAAAAATGTGACCATTACTATTTAGTAGTAGTTGTTGTTGTAGCAGTAGTAGTAGTAGTACTAATAGTCGTAGCAGCAGTAGCAGTAGTAGTATTAGCAGTAGCAGTAGTAGCAGCAGTAGTAGTAGTAGTAGTAGTAGTAGTAGTAGCAGTAGTAGTAGTAGTAGTAGCAGTAGTAGTAGTAGTAGTAGTAGTAGTAGTAGCACAAAGTTAAATTCTAGTTTTTTCATTATAAGTTCTCTTCTCTGGTCGTGTAAAAGTAAAATGCTCTTTCCTCTTTGTCTCTTTGTCTCTTTGTCTTTGTCTCTTCGTCTCTTCGTCTGTTGCGTTTGAAGTTTGGTGATAAAAAACGGAAACAGCATCGACGCCGCGGTTCTGTACGACTCGTATGAAGTGGAGTATCTCCCAAACGAAGGCCTGCTCAGCTCCTCCAGGTTCCTCTTCATCGAATTCACCACAGACGCCACAGCGACCTCTACTGGTGTGGCCCTCAGATACCAGGGTGAGCGCACACACACACACACACACACACACACACCTCGACACACACACACCTCGACACACACACACACACTCGACACACACACACACACACACACCTCGACACACACACACACACACACACACACCGACCAGTCCAAACAAAACATTGTAGAATCCCAGTAGTTTAATCTGAGCTGGAGCTAGGTTAGAATTCTTAGGTGGAATTTGCTGTTTAAAGGTTGTATGGAGGATTTTTTTTTGTTTCAAATTGTCAATGATAGATTATAGATGCAGTAGCCTTGTAATTATGATGACCAAAAAAAAGAGAATAAAAATTCATCAACTCTGGACGTGGTGGGGCCAGATAAACATTTGCCAATAGATAACGACACTGCCTCGTTATCTGTGAGCTGACAGGCTGTCAATCAAACTCCCTACGTTTCTAGTGTAACTGACTTGCCTGCGCTGCCGGTACGTGGTTTACGTACGACTGTCACGCAGTCCACAGACGCAAGACGCACAGACGCTGTTTACTCCACCAACGCAACAGTTCTTAGCGGCTTTTTTGACCTATATCTTCCTCGCAGTTCGCACAAAGTTTGTTGCGATGGCGACAAGAATCCAGGAGCAGTTCGCCGCAAAAGAAAGTCCGTTTTTGAGGTCACTGAAAGAAGAAGACAAGGGGAAAAGCAGCAAAGCCAAACTAAGGTGATTCTTGAAGATTCATTCCAGCGATGGTGCGACTGAAGCAGACGAAGGGTCTAAAGACTGAAGCACTGGTCCACAAATTACTCCTGGACAGGAAACTTCTGCTTATTATGAAAACGTACTTTATTTCCAAGAGTGAGACAAACGTTTTTCAGGACACGAAAGCGATATCCTATGTCTGAAAACGTAATTTTCAAGGCAAAGAAAGAGTCCGCTTGCTGCTGCGTGTTGTAGCTAGTTCATTCGCACGGAATCTCCGCGCACCCTTCTCTGCACCGCTCCCCTCTCCTCTCCCCGCTCCGCTCTTCTGCTCCTTGGTTCAGTCCTGTTTTAGACCTACTTCAGTCCTGGTTCAGCTCTGGTTTAGTCTTGGTTTAGACCTGGTTCAGTCCTGGTTTAGTCCTGGTTTAGTCCATATAAAAACTTCATCATCTTCACAGTTATTTTGTTGAGAGTAACTGTTAAAAGTGCTGTAATAGTCGTGTCATATTTTACATTTTAAACACAGTAATATTATAATGTAAAAAAATCACTTTGAAACGACAGAAACACGTCATAAATAAATAACACATTACAGTTTTAAAGTCACTTAATCAAAGGTGTTCCTGCTGTATCTCGTCCGTTGAAAATAACCCCTGTGGATGTGTTTCTGTGCTCTCAGCGTTCGCTCCGGGCCACTGCTACGAGCCGTTCGTGAAGTACGGGAACATGACGAGCAGCGACCCCTCCTGGGCGGCGGGGGCGGTGGTGGAGTTCTCGTGCGAGGCGGGCTACACTCTGGAGCAGGGCTCGGTCAGCATCGAGTGCACCAACCCCGACGACCCGCAGTGGAACGACACCGAACCCGCCTGCAGAGGTCAGACCAGGTTATGTTAGGACGATTCATGCTTAAAAATCAAAACGTAAACTAAATGGAAATCACTGAAAAATGTAATAAAAGTGGAACTAAAAACACCAAAACTCCGCCGTTTTCTGATCTACTCTGTTATAATCAGTGTTGGGAAGGTGATTTTTAAAATGTAATCCCCTACAGATTACAGATTGCAGATTACTCACCCCAAAATGTAGTTTGTAACGTAATCCATTAAAGTACTTAAAGTGAGTAATGTAATCTGAATACTTTGGATTACTTGATATTGTCATGCTTTTTAGTTTAGTTCTGGTTTTAGTCCTGGTTTAGTCCTAGTTTAGTTCTAGTTTAGTCCTAGTTTAGTTCTGGTTTAGTCCTTATTTAGTTCTAGTTTAGTCCTAGTTTAGTTCTGGTTTAGTCCTAGTTTAGTTCTGGTTTAGTCCTAGTTTAGTTTTGGTTTTAGTCCTGGTTTAGTCCTAGTTTAGTTCTGGTTTAGTCCTAATTTATTTTTGGTTTTAGTCCTGGTTTAGTCCTAGTTTAGTTCTAGTTTAGTTTTGAGTTTAGTCCTGGTTTAGTCCTGGTTTAGTCCTAGTTTAGTTCTGGTTTAGTCCTAGTTTAGTTTTGGTATTAGTCCTGGTTTAGTCCTAGTTTAGTCCTAGTTTAGTTCTGGTTTTAGTCCTGGTTTAGTCCTAGTTTAGTTCTGGTTTTAGTTTAGTCCTGGTTTATCCCAAAATGTGAAAACTGAAAATTACCGCCCTGTAATCCATTTATTTCAACAAAGTAACTGTAATCCAATTACCACTCACTGAAACAGTAACTGTAACTGAATACAGTTACTCATAATTTGTACTCTGATTACATAACTCTGGTACATGTAATCTGTTACTCCCCAACACTGTTAATAATGTTGTTTCCTCATCACAAACACATCTGGAGTTGTGTGAAGGTGACTTTTAAAATGTAATCCCCTACAGATTACAGATTACTCACCCCAAAATGTAGTTTGTAATGGAATCCATTAAATTACTTCAAGTGAGTAATGTAATCTGAATACTTTGGATTACTTGATTTGTTGTAGAGAAGCAAAGACGAGGAAATCGTAACATAAGAAGTTTTGTCTGATAAAAGAAAATAAAAAAGTCCAGACTTTACTTAAACATATTCAAAATATTATTGATAAAAGACGAAGAGACACGTCCACGCAGCAGGATTTAGTCCTGTTAAATCCTGTTTTAGACCTGGTTTAGATTTGGTTTAGATCTACTTTAGATCTAGTTTAGACCTGGTTTTAGACCTGTTTTAGTCCTGTTTTAATCCTATTTTAGTCCTGCTTTAGACCAGGTTTAGACCTGGTTTTTGTCCTGGTTTAGTCCTGGTTTAGACCTGGTTTTAGACCTGGTTTAAACCTGGTTTAGACCTGGTTTAGACCTGGTTTTAGTCCTGGTTTAGACCTGGTTTAGACCTGGTTTTAGTCCTGGTTTAGACCTGGTTTAGATCTGGTTTTAGTCCTGGTTTAGTCCTGGTTTAGACCTGGCTTAGACCTGGTTTAGACCTGTTTTAGTCCTGGTTTAGACCTGGTTTAGACCTGGTTTTAGTCCTGGTTTAGACCTGGTTTAGACCTGGTTTTAGTCCTGGTTTAGACCTGGTTTAGTCCTGGTTTAGACCTGGTTTAGACCTGGTTTTAGTCCTGGTTTAGACCTGGTTTAGACCTGGTTTTAGTCCTGGTTTAGACCTGGTTTAGTCCTGGTTTAGACCTGGTTTAGTCCTGGTTTAGACCTGGTTTTAGTCCTGGTTTAGACCTGGTTTTGGTTTTAGTCCTGGTTTAGACCTGGTTTAGACCTGGTTTTAGTCCTGGTTTAGACCTGGTTTAGTCCTGGTTTAGACCTGGTTTAGACCTGGTTTAGTCCTGGTTTTAGTCCTGGTTTAGACCTGGTTTTAGTCCTGGTTTAGACCTGGTTTTAGTCCTGGTTTAGACCTGGTTTAGTCCTGGTTTTAGTCCTGGTTTAGACCTGGTTTAGACCTGGTTTTCGTCCTGGTTTAGGCCTGGTTTAGATCTAGTTTAGACGTGGTTCTGGCAATGAGTGGAATTACCGGAAAAAAAAAAAGCCCAAAATGTGAAAACAGGAAAATCCCTCTGTGTAATCCATTTATTTCAACAAAGTAACTGTAATCCAATTCCCACTCACTGAAACAGTAACTGTAACTGAATACAGTTACTCATAATTTGTACTCTACATTCAAACAATGATAAAACGAGGCTGCTTCTGTATCATAATCATAATGCAAGTTAGACATTATGATGTTCCGGACTAGTCAGGCTGGCGCCACCTAGTGTCTCCGCTCAATTTCATTTCTCTCCGGTGACTAGATCAGGAATCAGAATACAGCAGATGGTTCGCAAAAACCTCGGAAGTGCAAGTTCGGGCACCAGCCAATCAGCAAAGAGCCATATATTCAGTGTTGTTAATGATTCCCGAGATCGAGGATTTAAAACTGGAACAAAGAGAATGTTTGGTGAATTTTATCAAGGGGAAAGACGTTTTTGTCCTTCTTCCTATGAGATTTGGGAAAAGCTTAATTTACCAGTTAGCCTCTTTTACATACATCACGACCAAATAACAGCGATTGGTTAAATAAAAAAAGTACACGCCTACTGTCGAGCGAATGAATCCTAATGCTGCGAGGTCACATGGTTTCTACGAAGTGAAACCGGCTGAAGAATCAGGCTAGTCTCAGACCTCTGCTTCAGGAGATGTTCTCTAACCAGACCTCCTCTACTTTTAGTTGAACACCCCTGATATAGTCTGTGTGTGGCCTCCACCGTGGAGTCTTTTTTCACATTTGAGTCTGTATGCTCAACAGTTTGGAGATGGGGATGTACAATGGTAATAGGCATTTAATCAATGAAATTTAAACTTGTGAATGAAACAAAAAACACAACTCCAGGTCTGTTTGTGATGAAACAACATTATAACACAGATCAGAGTGTCGCTAGTGTAAAATGTCCCTTTAAACCCTCTTGTGTGTGTTCTCTTGTGTTTGTTGTGTGTCTGTTGTGTCTGTTGTGTGTGTGTGTTGTGTGTGTGTGTGTCTTGTGTGTGTGTGTGTGTGTGTGTGTGTGTGTGTGTGTGTGTGTGTGTGTGTGTGTGTGTGTGTGTGTGTGTGTGTGTGTGTGTGTGTGTGTGTGTGTGTGTGTGTGTGTGTGTGTGTGTGTGTGTGTGTGTGTGTGTGTGTGTGTGTGTGTGTGTGTGTGTGTGTGTGTGTGTGTGTGTGTGTGTGTGTGTGTGTGTGTGTGTGTGTGTGTGTGTGTGTGTGTGTGTGTGTGTGTGTGTGTGTGTGTGTGTCTTGTGTGTGTGTGTGTGTGTGTGTGTGTGTGTGTGTGTGTGTGTGTGTGTGTGTGTGTGTGTGTGGAGCAGCCGTGTGCAGTGGGGAGATCACAGACTCTGTGGGCGTCGTCTTGTCTCCAAACTGGCCTGAAGCTTATGACCGAGGACAAGACTGTATCTGGGGCATCCACGTGGAGGAGGACAAGAGGCTCATGATCGACATACAAGTGTGAGTACTACTGCAAATACTACTAATACTACAAATACTACGACATAACAACAACATACTACAACATACAAGTGTCAGTACTACTACTGATGCTACTGCAGATACTAGAACAACATACAAATACAAGGGAGGAGGACAAGAGGCTCATGATCGACATACAAGTGTGAGTACTGCTGCAAATACTACTAATACTGCAAATACTACGACATACTATACAACATACTACAACATACAAGTGTCAGTACTACTACTGATGCTACTACAGATACTGGAACAACATACAAATACAAGGGAGGAGGACAAGAGGCTCATGATCGACATACAAGTGTGAGTACTACTCTAAATACTACTAATACTACTAATACTACGACATACTATACAACATACAAGTGTGAGTACTGCTGCAAATACTACTAATACTACAAATACTACGACATACTATACAACATACAAGTGTGAGTACTGCTCTAAATACTACTAATACTACTAATACTACGACATACTATACAACATACAAGTGTGAGTACTGCTGCTAAATACTACTAATACTACTAATACTACGACATACTATACAACATACAAGTGTGAGTACTGCTGCAAATACTACTAATACTACTAATACTACAACATACTACACAACATACAAGTGTGAGTACTGCTGCAAATACTACTAATACTACAAATACTACGACATACTATACAACATACAAGTGTGAGTACTGCTCTAAATACTACTAATACTACTAATACTACGACATACTATACAACATACAAGTGTGAGTACTGCTGCAAATACTACTAATACTACAAATACTACGACATACTATACAACATACAAGTGTCAGTACTACTACTGATGATATTACAGATACTAGAACAACATACAAATACAAGGGAGGAGGACAAGAGGCTCATGATCGACATACAAGTGTGAGTACTGCTGCAAATACTACTAATACTACAAATACTATTACATACTACGACATACTACAACATACAAGTGTGAGTACTGCTGCAAATACTACTAATACTACAAATACTACGACATACTACAACATACTACAACATACAAGTGTGAGTACTGCTGCAAATACTACTAATACTACGACATACTACGACATACTACAACATACAAGTGTCAGTACTACTACTGATGCTACTATAGATACTAGAACAACATACAAATACAAGGGAGGAGGACAAGAGGCTCATGATCGATAAACAAGTGTGAGTACTACTGCAAATACTACTAATACTGTAAATACTACATATACTACAGCATACTACACAACATACAAGTGTCAGTACTACTACTAATGATACAGCAGATACTAGAACCACATACAAATACAAGGGTGGGGGACAAGAGGCTCATGATCGACATACAAGTGTGAGTACTGGAAATACTACTAATACTGCAAATACTACAAATACTACACAACATATAAGTGTGAGTACTGCTCTAAATACTACTAATACCACTAATACTACTAATACTACGACATGCTATACAACATACAAGTGTGAGTACTGCTCTAAACACTACAAATACTACTAATACTACAACATACTAAACAATGTACAAGTGTGAGTACTGCAAATAGTATACCAAATACAAGTACTACTAATACTACAACATACTACAACATATAAGGGAGGAGGACAAGAGGCTCATGATCAATACACAAGTGTGAGTTCTACTGCAAATACTACTAATACTACAACATACTACAGCATACTACACAACATAAAAGTGTGAGTACTAATATGACAGCAAATACTACAACTACATACAAATATAAAGGAGGAGTACAAGATGTTCATGACCAATGTACAAGTGTGAGTACTACTGTCCTAGAAATACTATTCTACATACAAGTACTTCAGATACTACAACATGCAAAGGAAGAGGACAAGAGGCTCATGATTGATATACAAGTGTGAGTTTTACTGCAAATACTACTGATACTACAAATACAACAACATACAACTGTGAGTACTTCAAATACAAGAGAGGACAAGAGGCTCATGATAGATATTCAAATGTGAGTACTATAAATACTACTAATACTATACTACATACAAGTACTACAAATACTACAACATAGGCTCATAATCAATATACAATGTGAGTACTACTAATACTATACTACATACAAGTACTACAAATACTACTAATACTACAACATACTATGCAACATACAAGTCTGAGTACTGCAAATACTACTAATGTTATACTACATACAAGTACAACAAATACTACAACATACAAGGGAGGAGGACAAGAGGTTCATGATTAATATTCAAGTGTGAGTACTGCTAATACTACAATAAATACTACAAACACATACAAATATACAAGTGGAAGAAAACACAGACGCTTATACTACAATATACAAGTGTGAGTATTACAAATATTACTAATACTTTACTACATCACTGTTGGGCAAGTTACTTTAAAACTGTAATGTGTTATTTATGACTTGTTATTGTCGTTTCAAAGTGATTTCTTACGTTACAATATTACTGAGTTTAAAATGTAAAATATTACGTTACTACTGCAGTACTTTTAAGTTACTCTCACCAAAATAACTGTGAAGATGCTGAACTTTTGTACCGTATATGGACTGAACCAGGACTAAACCAGGACCAAAGCAGGACCAAAGCAGGACTAAACCAGGACTAAACCAGGTCCATACCAGGACTAAACCAGGACTACACCAGGACTAAACCAAATCCAAACCAGGACTGAACCAGGACTAAACCAGGACCAAAGCAGGCCTATACCAGGACTAAACCAGGACTAAACCGGGACCAAAGCAGGACTAAACCAGGACTATACCAGGACTAAACCAGGAGTAAACCAGGACTAAACCGGGACCAAAGCAGGACTAAACCAGGACTATACCAGGACTAAACCAGGAGTAAACCAGGTCCAAACCAAGACTACACCAGGACTAAACCAGGAGTAAACCAGGACTAAACCGGGACCAAAGCAGGCCTAACCAGGACTATACCAGGACTAAACCAGGAGTAAACCAGGTCCAAACCAAGACTACACCGGGACTAAACCAGGTCCAAACCAGGACTAAACCAGGATTAAACCAAGACCAAACCAGGACTAAAACAGAACTGAACCAGAGTTGAACCAGGACTGAATCAGGACAAAATCAAATCTAAACCAGGACTAAACCAGGACCAAACCAGGACTAATCTTGTTCAGCTGAGGTTTGCCCCGTGGTGCGTGGAGTTCTTTCGCCCGCGGTCACCTGACGGTCTACGCGGGCGCTTCTCCGGCGTTTCACCGCTGCTGATATCGCAGTGATTTTTGCGAATTTGCACGAAGAAAAACGAAAAACCCACCACTTCAATCCAGGTTAGAAAATGCATTGTAACGCATGTTTCTGACATTTGTACCGAGGAAAATATTAAAATTTTTCTGTAACGCCACATTACTGCGTTACAGCAAAAAGCAACACACTGCATACACACATTACAAATATTACTGCGAATACTACAGCGTACACGTGTGAGTACTTCAAATACAAAGAGAGGGGGGCGAGACTCTGGGTCTGAAGTGAAACAAAATCCATGTTAATCAAACCTGTTGCCGTTGAGGCGTTGTGAAAAGCTCGTCTCTAATCAAACACATCTCCTCTCGTTCTTGAAGTGTCCGTATCTTGTATCTTCTCTCCATCTTAATCATTCAAACGTCTTTATGTTCAAACAGAACCCTCCAGCTCTCCTCCTCCTCCTCCTCCTCCTCCTCCTCTTCCTCCTCCTCGGTTATTAAATATTACATCGCGCGCAGCAGGTCTGATAAGAAACCGCAGGAGAGGGAAGGTCACAGGTTAATTGGCTGAAAACTCATTAGAGCGAAGTGTTAAGTTCGTGCAGCTTTTCCGCTCCGAGCTGTAAACACTAGTGCTGAGAATCATTAAGAAGTTACCGATACGATACATACCCCGATACACAGGCCACGATACGATATATATCCAGTGTTGGGGAGTAACAGATTACATGTACCGGAGTTATGTAATCAGAGTACAAATTATGAGTAACTGTATTCAGTTACAGTTACTGTTTCAGTGAGTGGTAATTGGATTACAGTTACTTTGTTGAAATGAATGGATTACACAGAGGGATTTTCCTGTTTTCACATTTTGGGCTAAACCAGGTCTAAACCAGGTCTAAACCAGGACCAGGTAAACCAGTAAACCAGGTCTAAACCAGGACTAAACCAGGACTAAACCAGGACTAAACCAGGTCTAAACCAGGACTAAACCAGGACTAAACCAGGTCTAAACCAGGTCTAAACCAGGTCTAAACCAGGACTAAAACCAGGACTAAACCAGGTCTAAACCAGGACTAAACCAGGACTAAACCAGGTCTAAACCAGGTCTAAACCAGGACTAAACCAGGTCTAAACCAGGAAATAAACCAGGTCTAAACCAGGTCTAAACCAGGTCTAAACCAGGTACTAAACCAGGTCTAAACCAGTCTAAACCAGGACTAAACCAGGTAAACCAGGTCTAAACCAGGACTAAACCAGGACTAAACCAGGTCTAAACCAGGATAAACCAGGTAAACCAGGTCTAAACAGGACTAAACCAGGTCTAAACCAGGACTAAACCAGGTCTAAACCAGGACTAAACCAGGTCTAAACCAGGACTAAAACCAGGTCTAAACCAGGTCTAAACCAGGACTAAACCAGGACTAAACCAGGTAAACCAGGACTAAACCAGGTCTAAACCAGGTCTAAACCAGGAAACTAAACCAGGTCTAAACCAGGTCTAAACCAGGAAACCAGGACTAAAACCAGGTCTAAACCAAACCAGGTCTAAACTAAACCAGGACTAAACCAGGTCTAAACCAGGTCTAAACCAGGTCTAAACTAAACCAGGTCTAAACCAGGACTAAACCAGGTCTAAAACCAGGACTAAACCAGGTCTAAACCAGGACTAAACCAGGTAAACCAGGACTAAAACCAGGTCTAAACCAGGACTAAACCAGGTCTCTAAACCAGACTAAACCAGGTCTAAACCAGGACTAAACCAGTCTAAACCAGGTCTAAACCAGGACTAAAACAGGACTAAACTAAACCAGGTCTAAACCAGGACTATCATGCTGTGCGGGCCGTGTCTCCTCGTCTTTTATCAATAATATTATCAATAATATTTTTAATACGGTTCAGTAAAGTCTGGGCTTTTTATTTTCTTTTAGCAGATAAAACATCTTATGTTACGATATCCTCGTCTCTGCTCTTCTACAGCAAACCAAGTAATCCAAAGTAATCAGATTACATTACTCACTTTAAGTAATTTAATGGATTACGTTACAAACTACATTTTGGGATATGTAATCTGTAATCTGTAGGGGATTACATTTTAAAAGTCACCTTCCCAACACTGTACATACCTCGATACACAGGCCACGATCCGATACATATCTCGATACAGTGCACTTTCGATTCGATATGATATATTTCAAATGGATTCGATACGGTTCAATAAAAAATAAAAGGCTAAATCATGTCTGTGATACTAAAAGTCTTTGTTAAACCACTTCTTCTTGTGCAAAGTTCATATGAAACACAAACATTTTAATCCTCAAAACAGTAAAAATATCAAATGTGTCGCATAAATGAGTTTCACTTTCACTCCACAAGCCACAAAACTGTAGCTCTGTAACAAAATAATTTAGTAAAACACACAAAAACATACTCCTGGTGATATATCGATACAGCAGCCCACGATATCGATACTGTATCATCACATTAAACGACACGATATATCGATATTCTGATATTTTTGCACACCCCTAGTAAATACATCAGGAAACACATACACACAGACCGGACGTGAGCGGCGGCGGCGGGGACTGCATGTATGTCTGTGGCGGGATGTTCAGCGGTTACCATGGTGACACAGTGACAGGCTGACAAAGGCGCGTTCAGATCACGGGGTCAAAAAAAAAAAAAAAACGCCGCTATTCGGACGCCGTGGACGAGTGGCAGAGAAATACTTGACGCGCGTCCGTTGCCGTGGAAACAAGCGCCCGGTCCTGGTCTTTTCCCGAAAACGGTGGCGGACCAGACTGAGAGAGACTTGAGTGTTTTTATGACATAAATAATCATCAGCGGAGGAGATCAGGTCGACGACTGCGGCGCGTTTATATTTATACTCCACTAATGACACTGGTCCAGTCCTGGTCTAGTCCTAATCTAGTCCTGGTTTAGTCCTGGTCTAGTTCTGGTCCTGGTTTAGTCCTGGTCTAGTCCTGGTCCAGTCCTGGTCCAGTCCTGGTTTAGTCCTGGTCTAGTCCTGGTCCAGTCCTGGTCCAGTCCTGGTTTAGTCCTGGTCTAGTCCTGGTCCAGTCCTGGTTTAGTTCCGGTCTAGTCCTGTTCCAGTCCCGGTCTAGTTCTGGTCCAGTCCCGGTCTAGTCCTGTTTCCAGTCCCGGTTTAGTTTACTTGGTCCAGTCCGGTCTAGTCCTGGTCCAGTACTGGTTTACTCCTGGTTTAGTCCTGGTCCAGTCCTGGTCTAATCCTGGTCTAGTTCTGGTTTAGTCCTGGTCCAGTCCTGGTCTAGTCCTGGTCCAGTCCTGGTTTAGTCCTGGTCCAGTCCTTGTCTAATCCTGGTCTAGTTCTGGTTTAGTCCTGGTCCGGTCCTTGATCCGGTCCTGGTCTAGTCCCAGTTTAGGCCCGGTCTAGTCCCGGTCCAGTCCTGGTCTAGTCCTGGTCTGGTCCTGGTCTAGTCCTGGTCCTGGTCCCTGGTCTAGTCCTGGTCTAGTCCCGATCTAGTCCTGGTCTAGTCCTGGTTTAGTCCCAGTCTAGTCCTTTCCAGTCCTGGTCCAGTCCTGGTCCAGTCCTGGTCCAGTCCTGGTCCAGTCCTGGTCTATTTCTGGTCCAGTACTGGTCTACTCCTGGTTTAGTTCTGGTCTAGTCCTGGTCTAGTCCTGGTCTTGTCCTGGTCCAGTACTGGTCCAGTCCTGGTCCAGTCTTGGTCCAGTCCCGGTCCAGTCCTGGTCTAATCCTGGTCCAGTCCTGGTCTAGTCCTGGTTTAGTCTCGGTCTAGTCCTGTTCCAGTCCCGGTCCGGTCCCAGTCTTAGTCCTGGTCTCAGTCCTGGTCTGGTCTTGGACCCGGTTTGGTCCTGCACAGCACCGAAATCACGTCAACAGGAAACAGGCTGTTATCCTTTTTTTTTTTTTTTTTTTTTTTTTTTTTCCATTCTTCATTTAAACACAAAATCGAAAACTGAAAAAACGAATCATTATCTGTTTTTTCATTTTGGTTTTGGAGACAAATAATGAAGAAAACTGTTTTTTTGTTTTCTTATTTTTGGTTTTATATTGAAAAACGAATGAACGAATGACACACGGGTTTTTAATGTTCACACTGGAGTCACATACAAGTCGCATTTAATTGGAAATGTGAACGAACTCGCAAAAACATCGGATTTCACATAAAAAATAAAATAAAAATCCAAATTAAAGGTTGTATGGAGGATTTTTTTTGTTTCAAATTGTCAATGATAGATTATAGATGCAGTAGCCTTGTAATTATGATGACCAAAAAAAAGAGAATAAAAATTCATCAACTCTGGACGTGGTGGGGCTAAACATTTGCCAATAGATAACGACACTGCCTCGTTATCTGTGAGCTGACAGGCTGTCAATCAAACTCCCTACGTTTCTAGTGTAACTGACTTGCCTGCGCCGCCGTTACGTGGTTTACGTACGACTGTCACGCAGTCCACAGACGCAAGACGCACAGACGCTGTTTACTCCACCAACGCAACAGTTCTTAGCGGCTTTTTTTACCTATATCTTCCTCGCAGTTCGCACAAAGTTTGTTGCAATGGCGACAAGAATCCAGGAGCAGTTCGCCGCAAAAGAAAGTCCGTTTTTTGAGGTCGAAAGAAGAAGACAAGGGGAAAAGCAGCGAAGCCAAACTAAGGTGATTCTTGTAGATTCATTCCAGCGATGGCGCGACTGAAGCAGACGCAGGGTCTAAAGACTGAAGCACTGGTCCACAAATTACTCCTGGACAGGAAACTTCTGCTTATTATGAAAACGTACTTTATTTCCAAGAGTGAGACAAACGTTTTTCAGGACACGAAAGCGATATCCTATGTCTGAAAACGTAATTTTCAAGGCAAAGAAAGAGTCCGCTTGCTGCTGCGTGTTGTAGCTAGTTCATTCGCACTGAATCTCCGCGCAACCTTCTCTGCACCCCTTTCCTGCTCCTCTCCCCGCTGCCCGCCACTGCCCCGATCTCCGCTCTCTCTCCTCTCTGCTCCTCACTTCTCCGTCTCCTCCTGTCCTAACCAACACTGTAGTTAGTTGTTTACAAGTCATGTGCAGCGCTGTAAACAAACCTGTTTCTGGCGTAAGGAGGAGGAGGGAGGAGGCGTTTCTACGTAGGAGCTGTAGGGGAGGGGGGGTGGTTTCACGCATGCGCAACATTTGAAAAAGGACAAACAGTCGCTGGATTTCTCGTTCCTTGGAAAATCCTCTATACAACCTTTAAGCATTAAGCCCTGCAGTCTGAACTTAGCCTAAGAAACTAAAACACACATAAAACTGGAGGAACTGGGGCCGTGACAAACTGCCCGTCCTGCTCTGCCTCCGTCCCACGAGCCTCTGTCCAGGTCCGATAATTCACCCATGTGTAAAAACGGCGTCTGCAGCAGAACTCGGCAGAACTCATTTGCATATACGACATTTAAAGCGTGTGTGTTTGTGTGCGTCTGTGTGTGTTCGTGTGCGCGTTCGTGAGTCCGTGAACACCTTTCCCGTGCACCGTGACAGAGACAAATGAGACCCGGAGAATGAAAAGAAGTCTGTCAACATAAGTAATTACTGTTTATTTAGTCGCGCGTCGTTTTTGCGGGTAGAGATGTTGACAGTCGAGAACGACAGCGAGAACTCTCTGTGTTTATCTCAATTATCTCTGAAACAAAACTGCTTTCACACTACGAGATTAAAGGTCCCGTATGACGTCAAAACGGACTCTTGTGAGATTTAAGACGTGTTGTTACCTCGTCAAAAACAGACCCGGAGTTGTGTTTTGTTTCATTCACACATGTTTGAGCAACTCTTTATTATTACTACATCTACATCTCCAAAGCTCAAAATGCTCTGTTCCACCTTGTGATGTCATGAAGTGGTAGTTTTCAAGTCAATCAGCAGAGATTGGCAGTTCCAGGGCTGAAATTATCCAAATGATTCTATAGTGAAGGGGTGTGGATTTTAAAAACACAGAGGAGCACTTCCTGTAGTGTTGTAGTCAAGACTAATCGAGACCGAGACCTGTCCAAGACCACAGAGACCAGAACAAGACCACAGAGACCAGAGACCTGTCCAAGACCACAGAGACCAGAGACCTGTCCAAGACCACAGAGACCAGAGACCAGAACAAGACCACAGAGACCAGAGACCAGAGACCAAGACCAAACCAAGACCACAGAGACCAGAGACCTGTCCAAGACCACAGAGACCAGAGACCAGAACAAGACCTCTGAGGGTCCAGACCGAGACAAGACCGAGACTTTTAAAGGTTGAGATCGAGACAAAACCGAGTCCATGGCCCCTTGCCTTCGAGACCGAGACAAGACCGAGTCCAAGCGCCTTCGAGACCGAGACAAGACCGAGACAAGATCGAGTCCAAGCGCCTTTGAGACCGAGACAAGACCGAGTCCAAACACGTTCAAGACCGAGACAAGACCGAGTCCAAGCCCCTTCGAGACCAAGACAAGACCGAGACAAGACCGAGTCCAAGCGCCTTCAAGACCGAGACAAGACCGAGTCCAAGCGCCTTCGAGACCGAGACAAGACCGAGTCCAAGCGCCTTCAAGACCGAGACAAGACCGAGTCCAAGCGCCTTCGAGACCGAGACAAGACCGAGTCCAAGCGCCTTCGAGACCGAGACAAGACCGAGTCCAAACACCTTCGAGACAAAGACAAGACCGAGTCCAAGCGCCTTCGAGACAAGAGACAAGACCGAGTCCAAGCACCTTTAAGACCGAGAAAAAGACCGAGACAAGACTGAGTCCAAGCGCCTTCGAGACCGAGACAAGACCGAGACAAGACCGAGACAAGACCGAGTCCAAACACGTTCAAGACCAAGACAAGACCGAGTCCAAGCCCCTTCGAGACCGAGACAAGACCGAGTCCAAGCGCCTTCAAAACTGAGACAAGACCGAGTCCAAACACGTTCAAGACCGAGACAAGACCGAGTCCAAACACGTTCAAGACCGAGACAAGACCGAGTCCAAACACGTTCGAGACCGAGACAAGACCAAGACAAGACCGAGACAAGACCGAGACAAGACCGAGTCCAAACACATTCAAGACCGAGTCCAAGCCCCTTCGAGACCGAGACAAGACCGAGTCCAAGACCGAGATTCAAGACCGAGACAAGACCGAGTCCAAGCCCCTTCGAGACCGAGACAAGACCGAGACCAAACCCCTTCGAGACCGAGACAAGACCGAGTCCAAATGTGCTCAAGTCTGAGACGAGACCAAGACCAGGGCTCATACTGGGGTATCATTAAGAAGTTGCCGATACAATACATACAATCGATACATTGGCCACGATACGATACATGTGTGGATACAGAGTCTAAATCATGGCTGATACTAAAAGTCTTTTTTATATTCAACAAAACACAATAATCAACATAAAAACAAAAGACAAAAAACGTAGAGCAACATTAACAACAAACATGCAAATACACGACACCGACACAAACTGAGTTAAATAAAACAAAAGTAATGTGTTAGTGCAGCATAAAAACACCGCTAGGCTCCCTTACATTGATATATTTTTGCCCATTTATAATTGAAATTTTTTCTCCATTTTTTAGTCACTATACTTTACTAACTAATATTATTTTCACCATCATCATTTCCTTTCATCATCTTTTACAATTTATTACAACCTTAAAGCATAATTTTAGTCATTTAGTCATTTCCTTTTTTTTTTTTTTACTAGTCTAAAAGTCTTTGTTAAACCACTTCTTGAAACACAAACATTTTAAACATCAAAACAGTGAAAATGTCAAATGTGTCGCATAAATGAGTTTCCTTCCTCTGAACAAACAACAAAACTGTAGCTGGAACAAAATAATTTAGTCAAATATACCAGAAAATACTGATATAATAGCGATATATCGATACAGCAGCCCACGATATCGATACTGTATCATCACATTAAATGATATGTCGATATTTTTGCACATCCCTGAGAAAGATCGTGGAAAAATGGTCTACAGCTCTAACTTCCTGTATTACCCCATGACATCACAAGGTGGAACAGTGTTTTCTCAGTTTAAATCTGCAGGTTTGTGTGTTAAAAATGTGTGAATGAAACAAAAAAACACAACTCCAGGTTTGTTTGTGACGAGAAAACAACATTATAACAAACAGAAGTTTAGAAAACAGCTTCAATCCATGTATCATTCGTTCATTTGTTTTCAATATAAAACCAAAAATAAGAAAATGAAAAAACAACAGTTTTCTTCAAAACCAAAATGAAAAAACGGATAATGATTGTTTTTTCAGTTTTCGATTTTGTGTTTAAATGAAAAATGGAAAAAGCCGTTTCCCGTTCACGTGACTTCAGTGACTGCGATGCCGGACTTTTGCACCACGTACGGACTGAACCAGGACTGATCCAGGTCTGGGACCAGACCGGGACCAGAGCGGGACGAAGACCAGACCAGGACCAGAGCGGGACTGAGACCGAGACCAGACTGAGACCAGACCGGAGGCTCAGAGCCCAAGGCAGGGCCAGAGCTAGAAGCAGAGGCTCGGAGTCAAAGCTCGGAGTCCACTCTGGTCCCGGTCTCAGTCCCGGTTTGGTCCCCCGGTCTGGTCCCGGGTCTCAGGTCCCGGTCTGGTCCCGGTCTGGTCCCGGTCTGGTCCCGGTCTGGTCCCGGTCTGGTCCGGTCTCTGGTCCCGCTCTGGTCCCGGTCTGGTCCGGTCTGGTCCCGGCTGGTCTCGGTCTCAGTCCCGCTCTGGTCCCGGTCTGATTCGGTCTGATCTCGGTCTCAGTCCCAGTCTGGTCCCGGTCTGGTCCCAGTCTGATTCCGGTCTCTGGTCCCACTCGGTCCCGGTCGGTCCCGGTCCCGGTCTGGTCCCGGTCTGGTCCCGGTCTGATTCCGGTCTGGTCCCGTCGGTCCCTGGTCTGTTCTCGGTCTGGTCTCGGTCTCAGTCCCGGTCTGGTCCAGGTCTGGTCCTGGTCTGGTCCCGGTCTGGTCCCGGTCTGGTCCCGTCTGATCCCGGTCTGGTCCCGGTCTGATCCCGGTCTGGTGACGATCTGGTTCCGGTCTGGTCCCGGTCTGGTCTCGGTCTCAGTCCCGCTCTGGTCCCGGTCTGGTCCTGGTCCCGGTCTGGTCCCGGTCTGGTCTCGGTCTCAGTCCCGGTCTGGTCCCGGTCTGGTCCCGGTCTGGTCTCGGTCTGGTCCCGGTCTGGTCCCGCTCTGGTCCGGGTCTGGTCCCGCTCTGGTCCCGGTCTGGTCCCGGTCTGGTCTCGGTCTCAGTCCCGGTCTGGTCCCAGTCTGGTCCTGGTCTGGTCTCGGTCTCAGTCCCGGTCTGGTCCCGCTCTGAAAATTTTAGTTTTTTTCATTTTCTTATTTTTGATTTTATATTGAAAAACGAATGATACACTGATTCACTTCTCTGTCTCTTCCTCTTTTTCTCACTCTTTCTCTTTCTTTCTTTCTTTCTCTCTTTCTTTCTTTCTCTCTCCATATTGTCTTGTGGTGTGGATCTTGTTGGCAGCTGGTCCCTTAGGCCCAGGCTCAGACTCCTCCTGTCTCCTCTCCTCTCCTCTCTCTTCTCTCCTCTCTCTCTCTCTCTCTTTCTCTCCTTTTCTCTTTCGTGTTTCTCAAATTGAACCAAATCTAATTATCGTCTTTGGTCTGCGCAGCTCGGATAGATTTTGCTCCAGATGCCCCGCCATCGACATGAGCCCCGATTCGCTTAATCACAACAAATTTGACTTTGGTGGGAAAATGAATGCGTCTGCTGCTGCTGCTGTCGGTGAGAACAGGAGAGGCAGATCAACGGAGAGAAAGAAAGAACAGAGAGGAGAAAGAAAGAGAGGAGAAAGAAAGAACAGAGAGAAGAAGGAAATAATGAGGAAAGTGCTCGGGTTTTGGCTCAAATACACATGAAGGAGAAGGAGGAGAAGAAGTTAAAAGAAGGTGGAGTAGAAGAATGAAGAGAAGGAGGAGGAGAAGAAGGAAAAGAAGGAGAAGGAGGAAGAAAAGGATGAGGAAAGGAGAAGAAGGAGGAGAAGGGAGAAGAAGAGAAGGAGGAGAGGAAGGAGGAGAGGAAGGAGAGAAGGAGAAGAGAGGAGAGAGAAGGAGAAAAGGAGAAGGAGGAAAGGAGAAGAGGAAGAAGAGAAGAAGGAGAAGAAGGGGAGGGAGGAGAAGAAGGAGAAGGAGGAAGAGAAGAAGAAGGAGGGAGAGAAGAAGGAGAAGAGAAGAAGGAGAAGGAGGAAGAAAAGGATGAGGAAAGGAGGAGGAGGAGGAGAGAAGGAGAAGAGAAGAAGAAGAGGAAAAAAAAGGAGGAAAGGATGAGAGAAAGGAGAAGAGAAGAGAAAGGAAGAAAAGGAGGGAAGGAGAGGGAGAAGGAGGAAAGAAGAAAGGAGATGAGAGGATGGAGAGGAGGAGAGAGAGAAGGAGAAGGAGAAGAGGAAGAAGGAGAAGAGAGAAGTTAAAGAAGGTGGAGGAGAAGAAGAAGAGAGGAGGAGGAGGAAGAAGGAAAGAAAAGAAGAAGAAAGGGAAGGAGAAGGAGAGAAGGAGAAGAGAAGAGGGGAGAAAGGAGAAGGAGGAAAAAGAAGAAGATGAAGAAAGGGATGACGAAAGGGAGGGAGGAGAAGAAGAAGAAGGAGGAAGGATGAGGAGAAGGAGAAGAAGGAGAGAAAGGAGGTTGAGGAGAAGGAGGAGAAGGAGAAGGAGGAGAAGAAGAAAAGAGGAGGAGGAAGGAGGAGGAGGAGAAGAAGAAGGAGGAGAAGAGAGGAGAAGGAGGAGAAGAGGAGAGGAGAGAAGAGAGAGAAGAGAAGAAAGAAAAGGAGGAAGGAAGAAAAGGAGGGAGGAGAAGAAAGAAGGAAGAAGGAGAAAGAGAGAAAGAGGACGAAACGAAATCTGAACTTAAACAGACACAAGACTGAGGCTGAGTATCAGATACGATTCACACCTCGATACAGTGAGCTTTCTGTTCAATATGATATATTTCAAATCGATTTGATACGGTTCAATAAAAAATAAAGTTTAAATCATGGCTGTGATATTAAAGTCTTTGTTAAACCACTTCACAAACACAAACATTTTAATGATCAAAATGTGTCACATAAACGAGTTTCCTTCCACAACAAAACTGTAGCTGTATCTAAATTATTTAGTAAAATATACCAAAAAAATACTTTTGTATGTATCGATACAGCGGCTCACGATATCGATACTGTATCATCACATTAAACGATACGATATATCGATATTTCAGACTGTAGCACTCAAATAAAAACATAACATTTTCCAGTGCTTTTTTGATAACAACACTGAAAACCGCAAATGTTTTTATTATTGTCATCCATTCCCGCCCCCTGTCTGCCCCTGTCTGCTCCTGTCTGCCCTGCTCCCCTGTCTGCCCCTGTCTGCCCCTGTCGCCCCTTTGCCCCTGCCTCCCCCTGCCCCCCCTGTGCTGCCCCTGTCTCTCCTGCTGCCCCTGTCTGCCCCTGTCTGTGTCTGCTCCGTCTGCTGCCTGCCCCTGCCCCCTGTCCCCTGTCTGCCCCTGCCTGCCCTGCCCCTGTCTGCTGTCTGCCCCTGTGCCTGCCTGCCCCTGTCTGCCCCTGTCTGCCCCTGTCTGCCCCTGTCTGCCCCTGTTCGTATCATTGTGACTGGTCCGTTTCCACATCAGTGCAGATAATGCGATGCCCCCGGAGCCTCCGACGCCCCTTTTCCCTTTTCCCGCTAATGCTGTCATTTTAAAAATACATGAGGCGAGAGGAGGAGAAAAAGAGCAAAAAGTGGAAGAGAGAAGAGCTGGAGATTCTGGTGACCATTAGCAGACGTACATTTACAGTTCAGGGGCAGATAGGCCTTCGTAAAAAAAAAGCGATAATGAAATTCCAAACTCAATTTCTGTGACTTGAGACTCAACAGAACGGAATTTTCAGCATTAAATCATATTACCGTAATTTTCAGACTATAAGCCGCAGTTCTTTTTCGCACGCTTTGAACCCCGCAGCTTAAACAACGACGCGGCGAATGTATGGACGGATTATTTGTCCATTTGTGTATTCATATATACAGTGGTCCCTCGTTACGGTCTAAAAATAACCGGCACGATAGGTGAAATCAACTTTATATTTTACAATTATTCTATCTGTTTTAAGTGTGTAAAACTCCACTGCATAAACTTTATACACTTTTCTCACATACGACAGGTGCAGCTCTTTTTACTTCCTTCTTCAAACTTATCGCTGCTGTCGTCCTTTTGTTCTTTTTCTCCTTATTTTTGTAATGAACGGAAGATTAATTTATTCCGTAATGGAGCCAGACTCCTGTCTGGAGACTCGAACCTGTGCAGGACAGGACCGCACCTGCCCGTTAACCCGAAATTATATCAAACTAAACCAGGACTAAACCAGGTCTAAACCAGGACTAAACCAGAACTAAAACCAGGTCTAAACCAGGTCTAAACCAGAACTAAAACCAGGTCTAAACCAGGTCTAAACCACCAGGTCTAAAACCAGGTCTAAACCAGGACTAAACCAGGTCTAAAACTAAAAGGTCAAAACCAGGCTAAACCAAACTAAACCAGGTCTAAACCAGGACTAAACCAGGACTAACCAAACCAAAATATAAACCAGGAACTAAACCAGACTAAAACCAGGGTCTAAACCAGGTCTAAACCAGGACCCAAGACTAAACCAGACTAAAACCAATCTAAAACCAAGCTAAACCAGGTCTAAACCAGGACTAAACCAGGACTAAACCAGAACTAAACCAGGTCTAAACAGGTCTAAACCAGAACTAAAACAAGGACTAAACCAGGACTAAACCAGAAAAACCAGAACTAAAAACTAGGTCTAAACCAGGTCTAAACCAGGACTAAACAGGACTAAACCAGAAACTAAAACCAGTCTAAACCAGTCTAAACCAGACTAACCAACTAACCAGGTCTAAACCAGACTAAACCAGGTCTCAACCCAGAAAAGCCACGACTAAAACCTAAATCAAAACCAGACTAAACCAGGACTAAAACCAGGTCTAAAAACCAGTCTAAACCAGGCTAAACCAGGTCTAAACAGGATTAAAGCCACGACTAAAACCAGGAAAAATCAAAATTAAAACCGACTAAACCAGACTAAAACCAAGTCTAAAAGGTCTAAAAACCAGGTCTAACCAGGACTAAACCAGTCTAAACCAGGTCTTAAACCAGGTCTAAACCATATGACACTAACAGTAGGTGGACATACTAGCAGCAGTGTCTCATAAAAATCATTTCCTCTATCAAATAATATTGTTAATCTGTTAATAAAAATGGTTTTTTGTGTTTTTAGCAATAAAATTCTTCATCTTTGCGTCTCTACAGTAAAACAAAAGTCTGTTCATGGACTTGGACTCAACACACAATTTGAAAAGAACAAACAAGAATTTTCAGGATGTGCACTACAATATTAGTTTTAAAAAAAAAGACAATATTAAGTAATCCAAAGTATTCAGTTACATACTCACTTAAAGGTTGTAGGGGATTTTAAGGAAGAGAAATACAGCGACAGTCCTTTTTTACTCTAGAAACAGCTTGTTTACATTAAGTTCGTTCAGAATTACTGTGAAGTTTCTTCTAGAATAATTTAGCGACCGACGTGTCAGTTTTTAGACCCTTCGTCCGCTTCAGTCGCGCCGTCGCTGAAGGAATCTCAGATCACCTCAGTTTGTCTTCGCTCCTTTTCTCCTTCTTCTCTTCTTCTTTCACGACCTCAAAACCGACTTTCTTTTGCGGCGAACCGTCGGGGATTCTCTCGGCGTCGCGACAAACTTTGTGCGAATTGTGAGGAAGCGACAGTTTGAAAAAGCCTCTTAAGAATCCGCGTAAACCACCGTAATCCGCGCGCCGGCGAGTCAGTTACACTAGAACGTAGGGAGTTTGATTGACGACCTGACAGCCAATAGGAAATGAGGAGCCTCGTTTTCTATTGGCTGATGTTTATCTCGTTCACTGCTTCCACAGTTGATAGATTTTCATAGTTTTTTTTTTTTTTGGTCATCATAATTACAAAGCTGCTTCGTCTCTGTAATGGTATTTTAAACTTTCATTGACAATTTGAAACTAAAAAAAAAAATCCTCCATACAACCTTTTGTATGGAGGATTTTTTTGTTTGTTTAAATTGTCAATGAAAGTTCAAAAAATAGAAATATAGAGACGCAGCAGCCTTGTAATTATGATGACCAAAAAAAAAAAAGAATGAAAATCCATCAACTGTGGACAGGGTGAGGGCAGATAAACATCAGCCAATAGATAACAAGGCTACCTCATTTTCTATTGGCTGTTAGGTTGTCAATCAAACTCCCTACGTTTCTAGCGTCAACGACTCGCCGGCGCGCGGGGATTACGTGGTTTACGTTTGCCTCTCACGCACCGATGCCATTTACTCAACCAGCGCAGCGGTTCTTGCCGTCTTTTTCGAACTGTAGCTTCCTCTCAGTTTGCACAAAGTTTGTTGTAATGGCCGACAAGAATCCACGACCAGTTCGCCGCAAAAGAAAGTCAGTTTTTGATGTCGCGGGAAGAAGAAGAGAAGGGGAAAAGGAGCAAAGCACAACATTTAAAAAAGGGCAAACAGTCGCTGCATTTCTCTTTCCTTGGAAAATCTTCCATACAACCTTTAAGTAATTTAATGGATTACGTTACAAACTACATTTTGGGGTGAGTAATCTGTAATCTGTAGGGGAATACATTTTAAAAGTCACCTTCCCAACACTGTCCACTGGAAACAGAATTTGACAATAAAACATAAACACAGAGCTACAACAAGAGCTGCTACTAGAAATAATTTTGTTACGCTTGGTCAGTCTCTTCTTGTGCCAAAGGAGCCAGACTGTGAAACTGCAACCGGCTGATTTAAAATTGGAAACCAACAGCAACGAATAAAAATAAATAAAGTAACCAAAAATGGACTCGCTGAAAGTGTAATAATGCAGTTTCCTTACCCCTCGCCTCTGTGTCCGCTGCAGGTTGAACATCGGGGTGAACGACCTCTTGACCTTCTACGACGGAGACGACCTCACGGCGAAGGTCCTGGGCTCTTACGGCGGCTCCAAGTCCAGGTTCAAACTCTACACCTCCACCGCCGACGTCACCATCCAGTTCCAGTCCGACCCGGCGACCAACGTCTACGGATACGGAAACGGATTCGTGGTGCACTTCTTTGGTGAGGAATCCCAAATGTTAGACTTTATTGATCCACAAGGGAAATTATTTGGACACAATAGCCCGACGAATCCACTCTGGTGTCTCTCTGTATGTTTTTATACGGGGACAGGGATGTCAGTCTGGTCCCCACTCCCTCCAGTACGTCTGATCGGATTTGTTTATTTCAGTGACACATGTAGTAGTAGTAGCAGTTTATTTTCATCATAAAAAAACAATGAAGAGAGAGACATTAAAGGGCCCATCTCATGCATGCAACTTTTCAGAGCTTTCTACCTTCTAAGAGTGATGTGTGGGCCTTGCATTTGTCGCCGAAGTGGTTTTTAGATTGATTTGGCGTTTTTTTTAACAAATTGCAGAAACGAAACTTAAAACCGCATCGCTAATTTGCATAAACTCAGCGAAGATAAAACTACAGCTCTTGTGTCGCTGATGCGGTTCAACTTCTGTCAGATTAAAAGACATGACTCAGGTGAATACAGGTTAGTGTGACCAGATTTGCGTTTGTCAAAACCAGGACACCGTACGGGGGGAGGGAGGTGGGGACTCGTCATCGACATTGCGCGACTCTCACCTGGCAAAACTTTTCCCGCTGGACACCGAAACGTATGTGCTGCTTTATACACTGTGCACATGGACTCACACTTGTCCCGAACGCAACGGAAAGTGTGGAATTTCTTGTACAAATCATCGTTGCACATCGTTCGCATTTGCACTTCGGTACGTTGCAGGCTGACCGACATGTACGGACACATTTGGTCACGCTACGCACAGCAACCTACATTCGGTTTGTTGATTAAAATGAACGTAATCGATGAAATTCTTAACGATCAATTATCGATTAATCGACTAATCATGCCCATCCCTAGTGTACACGATATAATAAGTTGATCTACTAGTGTTTTTTAATACTTTACCAATCAGTAATGTTCAGCTTCGTGCTCCTCAAAGTCCTCGTCCGATTCCGGGTCCAACACATGCGGCTGAACGCGCTGTATCTCCATGATGAATAAAAGTTTATTCCTGTCGCGATCAGGGTCAGTCTGTCTCCCCTCCCTCATGAGATGGCGAAAGGGCGACTCACTCAGAGCCTACGTCACGTTTGGAGGGCGGAGCCTGTGCTTTCTCAGGACGGGCGGGGGAGGAGCAATAGTCGGTCTTTCATAGTTCCTTGTCCCAGATTTCATAACTATTGTGTAGTGGATGTTCCAAAACCCAAACTGTGCTTGTTTATGTGCAGAAGATACAATGTGAAATTAGTTATTTTACATGAGATGGTCCATTTAAATGAATAGTGTGGAATAAAATCTTCTGAGTCATACGCAGGTAAACAGAATCGTTTTGAGTCTGGATTTAAACAGCGTCAAACTAGAAGTCCTGTCTCACATGTTCAGACTGTTCCAGGTTTTAGCTGCATGAACCTGAAACTCTGACTCCCCTTGTTTAGTCGTGACTCTTGGCACCAGCAGGAGGCGGGTCCCTGAAGTCCTCAGAGTGTGAGATGGTTTATATGACACTAACAGGTCACAGATGCTCAATCAATCAATCAAACTTTATTTATAGAGCACTTTTCATACAAAAATGCAACACAAAGCTCTTGTTCTTTTGTGCTCTGCCATGGATAGACTTGTACAAAAATAGAGCCGTTTTAAAGACGATTCTCTGAGCCACAGGGGGCAGTGCAGAGACTTGAGCAGCTGAGACACTTAGACAGTGGACATTTGATTTTTGCTGTGTTTTTTAGATGGTAAAAGGCTGCAGATGTTATTGATTTGATGTGGCTGTTAAAGTTCAGTTAAAGATCAAAGTCTGAGTCCATTATTACCCTGAGATTTCTCTCTTGATTTGAAGGTTTTCGAGAGAGAGACTGGAGGAGACTGTTTTATACACTCACCTGCTTCTGTAGCCCGTCTACCAGTGTCAGAGCGAGCATTTCACACCGAGGCCTTCAGTCGTGCTCCGTCTGAAACAATCCACTCCTCAAGAACTATTTTATGGTTATAAAAGTGTCTTATTCTACAGAAACACAGAATAAAGAGCCATGGAGATTCTGTGCACAAAGAAGTGAGGAGAGGGGGTGTTAAACCAGGACTGTTTAGTCCAGACGGGCCTGAAGGTGCGTCTGTGTAGACTGTCGGGTGACTGAAGACGAAAGGACCGCGCCTGGACCGTGCTCCACTGCGCTGCATGGGGCTCAGTGCAGCTGTCGAGACACTCACTCTGTCTCGCTCTCTATCAGCTCTAAAGGGTCGTTCACACCAAAGCGTCAACGCGTCCAGTTTCTATGTAAAGTCGATGTGGACGCGCGACTAGAGCGTCCTGCGTTTTTGCGGCGTCAGCGCGGCGCGAATCTGGCGTCGTCGCGGTGCGTCTTGAGCGTTTTGGCGTCAGCGCTCTAGACGCGCGTCCAAGGCGTCAGCGTCAAGAAGTTGAAAATGCTGAACTTTTCGTGTCAGACGCGCCGCGTCAACCAATCAGGGACGAGTATCCAGAGACGCAGCGACGTTATTATCAGGAAGAAAAACCCGAGAACCAGAACGAGAACCACAAACATGAACGGAGAATAAATATATACACCACAATCACCGAGACCGATCACGAGGAATACACCAGGACCGGACCAGGATTAAACCAGGACCGGACCAGGACAGACAGACCAGGACTAGACCAGGACTACAGGACTAAACAGACCAGACCAGGACTAAACAGAAGACCAGACTACAGGACTAAAACAGGACTAGAGCAGGACTAAACCAGGACCAGACCAGACCAGGACTAGGACCGACCAGGACTAAAGGACAAGGAACTAAAACCAGGACTAAACGGACCAGACCAGGACTAAACAGGACCACTAGACAGACTAGACTAAACAAGGACTAGACCGAGACTAGACGAGACTAGACTGAGACTAAACAAGGCTAGACCGGGATATTAGACCAGGACTGATCCAGTGTCATTAGTGGAGTATAAATATAAACTTACGCTCCAGTCGTCGAGTCGATCTCCTCCGCTGATGTTTTATGTCATAAAAACACTAAAGTCTCTCTCAGTCTGGTCTGACATTGTTTCGGGAAAAGACCGGGACCGGGCTCTTGTTTCCAGGGCAACGGACGCGCGTCAAGTATTTTTTTCCCGTTCGTTGACCGCGTCAAAAACGTCGGGGGCGTCTAAACTCAAATGCAAAGGCTCCAAATAGAGACGTCAAGGCGTTTTTTGATGCTTTGATGTGAACGGCCTTTAAGATTAGACCTGGTGTAGTCCTGGTTTAGACCTGGTTTCGTCCTGGGTTTAGACCTGGTTTAGACCTGGTTTAGACCTGGTTTAGTCTGGTTTAGACCTGGTTTAGAGTCCTGGTTTACCTGGTGTTAGTCCTGGTTTAGACCTGGTTTAGACCTGGTTTAGACCTGGTTTAGACCTGGTTTAGACCTGGTTTAGTCCTGGTTTTAGACCTGGTTTAGACCTGGGTTTTAGTCCTGGTGTTAGTCCTGGGTCCTTAGTTAGTCCTGGTTTAGTCCTGGTTTAGACCTGGTTTAGACCTGGTTTAGTCCTGGTTCAGTCCTGGTGTAGTTTACCTGGTTTATGTTTTAGTCCTGGTTTAGTCCCGGTTTAGGTCCTGTTTAGACCTGGTTTAGTCCTGGTTTAGTCCCTGGTTTAGTCCTGGTTTAGTCCTGGTTTAGTCCTGGTTTAGTCCCAGTTTAGTTTTGGACCTGGTTAGTCCTGGTGTAGTCCTGGTAGTTAGTTCCTGGTTTAGTCCTGGTTTAGACCTGGTTTAGACCTGGTTTAGTCCTGGTTTAGTCCCTGGTTTAGTCCTGGTTTAGGTTTACCCGGTTTAGTCCAGTTTAGTCCCAGTTTAGACCCGGTTTAGACCTGGTTTAGACCTGGTTTAGACCTGGTTTAGACCCGGTTTAGACCTGGTTTAGACCTGGTTCCTTCTTTGGCTGGTTCGCTCTGACTGTCCAATCACGGCTCTAAATCCGGTGACGTCTTTATTCTTTATTCTTTATTCTTTATTCTTTTTTCTTTATTCTTCATTCAGTCTGAGGCGACAAACAGAATCAAAAGTTACACACTGCACCTTTTAAATTTGACTCAGAAAGTCAGACGTGTCCCATAAATAAACACATTTGTAGTGGAAATATACGGGCAGTTACAGAGGAAATGTGTAGAGAGGAAAAAAAAAAAAAGAAAAAAAGAAAAAACCCTTTGGCCAAGATGAATTTGAAGAAGGTGCAGTTTGTTTTATTGGAGTGAAAATGGAAAACGTAAATGGTTTTGTCGGAGGGTTCGGCCTGGTCCTTCATCAGGCCCAGAGCAAACACACACATCAGATAAAACCAATGTGTTTAACGAGCAAAAAGAACGAGGGAAGAAGAGGGAGGGAAGGAGGGAGAGAGAAAAAGGGAGAGAGAGGGAGAGAGAAGAGAGAGGGAGAGAGAGAGGAAAGGAGAATAGAGGAAACGAGAGAGAGAGAGGAGAGAGTGGGAAATAGAGCGAGGAAAGAATGTGGAAAGTAGAAAGAAAAAGAGAGAGAGGAGAGAGGGGGAGAAAGACAGAGAGAGAGAGGGGGGAGGGAGTGAGAGAGAGAAAGAGGATGAGAGGAGGAGAGAGGAAGAGGACGAGAGGAGGAGAGAAAAGAGAGAGGAAGAGGGGGAGAGGAGAGAGAAGAGAGGAAGAGAGAGAGGAAAGAGGAAGAGGAGAGAGGAGGAGAAAAGAGAGAGGAAGAGGGGGGAGAAAAGAGAGGAAAGAGGATGAGAGGAGGAGAGAAAAGAGGAGGAGAGGAGGAGAAAAGAGAGAGGAAGAGGACGTGAGGAGGAGAGAAAAGAGAGAGGAAGAGGGGGAGAGAAAGAGAGAGGAAGAGGACGAGAGGAGGAGAGAAAAGAGAGAGGAAGAGGACGAGAGGAGGAGAGAAAAGAGAGAGGAAGAGGAGAGAGGAGGAGAGAAAAGAGAGAGGAAGAGGGGGAGAGAAAAGAGAGAGGAAGAGGATGAGAGAGGAGAGAAAAGAGGAGGAGAGGAGGAGAGAAAAAGAGAGAGGAAGAGGATGAGAGGAGGAGAGAAAAGAGAGAGGAAGAGGACGAGAGGAGGAGAGAAAAGAGAGAGGAAGAGGGGGAGAGAAAAAAGAGAAGAAGGGAGAGAGGAGGAGAGAAAAGAGAGAGGAGAGAGAGGAAGAGAGAGGAGAGAGAGGAGAGAGAAAAGAGAGAGGAAGAGGACGAGGAGGAGGAGAGAAAAGAGAGGAGAGGAGAGAGAGAGAAGAAGAGGAGAGGAAGAGAGAGGAGGAGAGAAGAGAGAGAGAGGAGAGGAGGAAGGAGAGAGAGGAAGAGAGAGGAAGAGGGGGAGAGAAAAAGAGAGAAGAAAGGACGAGAGGAGGAGAGAAAAGAGAGAGGAAGAGGACGAGAGGAGGAGAGAAAAGAGAGAGGAGAGGGGGAGGAGGAGAGAAAAGAGAGAGGAAGAGGAGGAGAGAGAAAAGACATAAAGAGAGAGAGGGAGGGAGGGAGTTATAGAGAGGGAGAGAAAGAAGAGAGAGGAGAGATGGAGGACTACAGAGAAAAAGAGAGAGAAGGAGACAGAGAAAGAGAGAGAGATGGAGAGACTACAGAGAAAGAAGAGAGATGGAGAGACTACAGAGAAAGAGAAGAGAATGGAGAGAACTACAGAGAAGAAAGAGAGAGTACAGAGAGAGAGAAAGAAAGAGAAGAGAGAGAGAGAATACAGAGAAAGAGAGAGAGAGGAGAGACTACAGAGAGAAAGAAAGAGAGATGGAGAGACTACAGAGAAAGAGAGAGATGGAGAGACTACAGAGAAAAGAGAGAGATGGGAGAGACTACAAGAGAAAAAAGAGAGAGAAGAGGAGAGACTACAGAGAAAAGAGAGAGAGAGAGAGAGAGATGGAGAGACTACAGAGAAAGAAAGAGAGAAGGAGAGAGACTACAGAGAAAGGAGAGAGAGATGGAGAGAACTACAGAGAAAAAAGAGAGAAGGAGAAGACTAAGAGAAAGAAAAGAGGAAGGAGAGACTACAGAGAAAGAAGAGAGAGAAGAGAGAGACTACAGAGAAAGAGAGAGAGATGGAGAGACTACAGAGAAAGAAAGAGAGAGAGAGAGAGAGAGAAGAGAGAGAGATGGAGAGACTACAAGAAAAGAAAGAGAGAAGGGAGAGAGACTAGAGAGAAAGAGAGAGAGATGGAGAGACTACAGAGAAAGAAAGAGAAGAGAGAGACTAGAGAGAAGAGAGAAGAGAGAGAGAGAGACTACAGAGAAAGAGAGAGAGAAGGAGAGACTACAGAGAAAAGAGAGAGATGGAGAGACTACAGAGAAAAAGAGAGAGAAGGAGAAGACTACAGAGAAAAAGAGAGAGAGATGGAGAGACTACAGAGAAAGAGAGAGAGATGGAGAGAGACTACAGAGAAAAAAAAGAGAGAGATGGAGAGACTAAGAGAAAGAGAGAAGATACAGGAGAGACACAGAGAAAGAAAGAGAGAAGAGAGAGACTACAGAGAAAGAGAGAGAGAGGAGGAGAGACTACAGAGAAGAAAGAGAGAAAGAGATGAGATGAGAGAAAGGAGAGAGGACTACAGAGAAAGAAAGAGACGAGAGACTACAGAGAAAGAAAGAGAGAGAGAGAGACTAGCAGGAGAGAGACTAAGAGAAAGAAAGAGAGATGTGAGAGACTACAGAGAGGAGAGACAGAGAGACGACTACAGAGAAAGAGAGATGGGAGAGACTACAGAGAGAAAGAGAGAAGGAGAGAGACTACAAGAAAGAAAGAGAGATGAAAGAGAGAAAGAGAGAGAGATGAAGAGAGACTAAGAGAAAGAAGAGAGGACTACAGAGAAGAAAGAGAGAGAGACTACAGAGAAAGAAGAGAGAAGGAAGAGACTACAGAGAAAGAAAGAGAATGAGAGAGACTAGCAGAGAAAGGAGAGAGAGAAGAGGAGAGAGACTACAGAGAAAAAAGAGAGATGAAGAGAGACTAGAGAGAAAGAAAGAGAGATGGAGAGACTACAGAGAAAGAGAGAAGGAGAGAGACAGAAGAAAGAAAGAGAGATGGAGAGACTACAGGAAAGAAGAGAGATGGAAGACTAAGAGAAGAAAGAGAGATGGAGAGAGACTAATATAAAGAGAGAAGAGAGAGACTACAGAAAAGAAAGAGAATGAAGAGAGATAGAGAGAAAGGGAGAGACAGAAAGAGACTAGAGAGAAAGAAGAGAGAAGGAGAGAGACTACAGAAAAGAAAGAGAGAGAGAGAGACTAGAGAGAAGAGAGAGAGACAGAAAGAGACTAGAGAGAAAGAAAGAGAGAAGAGAGAGACTAAGAGAAAAAGAGAGAGATGGAGAGAGACTTACAGAGAAAGAGAGAGAGAGAAAGAAAGAGAGAGAGAGAGACTACAGAGAAAGAGAGATGGAGAGAGACTACGGAAAGAAAGAGAGATGGAGAGACTAGAGAACGAAAGAAGAGATGGAGAGACTACAGAGAAGAAGAGAGATGGAGAGACTACAGAGAAAGAAAGAGAGAAGAGAAGACTACAGAGAAAAAAAGAGAGATGGGAACTACAGAGAAAGAGAGAGAGAGAGATAGAGAGAACAAGAGAAAGAGAGAAGGAGAGACTACAGAGAAAGAAAAGGATGGAGGATACAGAGAAGAGAGAGAGACAGAAAGAGACTAGAGGAAAGAAAGAGAGATGGAGGACTACAGAGAAAAAGAGAGATGGAGAGACTACAGAGAAAGAAAGAGAGAAGGAGAGAGACTACAGAGAAAGAAAGAGATGGACAGACTACAAGAAAGAGAGAGAGATGGAGAGACTACGAGAAAGAAAGAGAGAAGGAAGAGACTACAGAGAAAGAAAGAGAGATGGAGGAGACTACGAGAAGAAAGAGAGATGGAGAGACTACAAGAAAGAAAAGGATGGAAGACTAGAGAAGAGAGAGAGATGAGAGATACAAGAAAGAAAGAGAGAAGGAAGACTACAGAGAAAGAAAGAGAGATGGAGAGAGACTACAGAGAAGAAAGAGAGATGAGAGACTACAGAGAAAAAAGAGAGATGGAGACTAGGAAAGAAAGAGAGATGGAGAGACTACAGAGAAAAGCAGAGAGACAGAGAAAGACTACAGAGAAAAAAAGAGAGATGAGAGACTACAGAGAAAAGAGAGAGAGAGAGACAGAGAACGACAGAGAAAGAAGAGAGAGAGAGAGAAAGAGACCTAGGGAAAGAAAGAGAGATGGAGAGACTACAGAGAAAGAGAGAGATGGAGACTACAGAGAAAGAAAGAGAGAAGGAAGAGAGACTAAAAGAAAGAAAGGAGAGATTGCAGAGACTACAGAGGAAGAAAGAGAGATGAGAGACTACAGAAAGAAGAGAGAGGAAGAGAGACACAGAGAAAGAAGAGAGAGAAGGAGAGAGATACAGAAAAAAAAGAGAGATGGAGAGAAAAAGAAGAGAGAAGGAGAGAGACTACAGAGAAAAGAGAGAGAGATGGAGAGATAGAGAGAAAGAGAGAGAGAAGGAGAGAGACTACAAGAAAGAGAGAGAGAGATGGAGAGACTACAGAAAATGGAGAGAGAGAGATGGACTACAGAAGAAAGAAGAGAGATGGAGAGACTACAGAGAAAGAAAGAGAGATGGAGAGACTACAGAGAAAGAAGAGAGAGATGGAGAGAGAGAGATACAGAGAAAGAGAGAGAGATGGAAGACTAAAGAGAAAAAAGAGAGAGAAGGAGAAGACTACAGAGAAAAGAGGATGGAGAATACAGAAAAAAGAGAGAGATGGAGAGACTACAGAGAAAGAAAGAGAAGGAGAGAGACTACAGAGAAAGAAAGAGAGTTGGAGAGACTAAGAGAAAAAAAAGAGAGATGGAGAGACTACAGAGAAAGAGAGAGAGTTGGAGAGAAGAGAAAAAAGAGAGAGATGGAGAGACTACAGAGAAAGAAAGAGAGATGGAGGACTACAGAGAAAGAGAGAGATGGAGAGACCACAGAAAAAAAAGAGAGAGATGGAGAAACAGAGAAAGAAAGAGAAAACTAGAAAGAGAGAGATGGAGAACTACAGAGAAAGAGAGAAGGAGAGACTACAGAGAAAGAAAGAGAGTAGAGAGAAAGAGAGAAGAGAGAGAGAGAAAAGAAAGAGAGAGACTACAGAGAAAGAGAGAGTGGAGAGAGCTACAGAGAGAAAGAGAGATGGAGAGAGACTAAGAGAAAGAAAGAGAGATGGAGAGACTACAGGGAGAGAAGAGATGGAGAGAGACTACAGAGAAAGAAGGAGTGGGAGAGACTCAGAGAAAGAAAAGAAGATGAGAGACTACAAGAGAAAGAGAGAGAGAGATGGAAGACTAGAGAGGAAAGAGAGAGAGATGGAGAGACTACAGAGAAAGAAGAGAGATGGAGAGACTACAGAGAAAGAGAGAGAGAGATGGAGAGACTACAGAGAAAGAAAGAGAGATGGAGAGACTACAGAGAAAAAAAGAGAGATGAAGAGACTCAGAGAAAGAGAGAGAGATGAGAGAGACTACAGAGAAAGAGAGAGAGATGGAGAGAGACTACAGAAAGAAGAGAGAAGAGAGAGAGACTACAGAGAAGAGAGAGATGGAGAGACTACAGAGAAAGAAAGAGAGATGGAGAGACTACAGAGAAAAAAGAGAGATGGAGAGACTACAGAGAAAAAGAGAGAGGAGAGAGAGAGAAAAAAGAGAGATGGAGAGACTACAGAGAAAAAAAGAGAGACAGAGAGAGACTACAGAGAAAGAAAGAAAGAAAGAGATGGGAGAGACTACAGAGAAAGAGAGAGAGGAGATACAGAGGAAAGAGAGAGAGATGGAGAGACTACAGAGAAAAGAGAGAGAGATGGAGAGACTACAGAGAAAGAGAGAGAGATGGAGAGAGACTACAGAGAAAGAAAGAGATGGAAGACTACAGAGAAAGAAAGAGAGAATGGAGAGAGACTACAGAGAAAGAAGAGAGATGGAGAGAGACTACAGAGAAAGAAAGAGATGGAGAGACTACAGAGAAAGAAAGAGCAGAAAGAAAGACTAGAGAGAAAGAAAGAGAGAAGGAGAGAGACTACAGAGAAAGAAAGAGATGGAGAGACTACAGAGAAAGAAAGAGAGACAGAGAGAGACTACAGAGAAAGAGAGAGAGATGAGAGACTACAGAGAAAAAAAGAGAGATGGAGAGAGACTACAGAGAAAGAGAGAGAGATGGAGAGACTACAGAGAAAGAAAGAGAGATGGAGAGAGACTACAGAGAAAAAAAGAAAGAGATGGAGAGACTACAGAGAAAGAAAGAGAGATGGAGAGAGACTACAGAGAAAAAAAGAGAAAGAAGGAGAGAGACTACAGAGAAAGAAAGAGAGATGGAGAGAGACTACAGAGAAAGAAAGAGATGGAGAGACTACAGAGAAAAAGAGAATGGAGAGAGACTACAGAGAAAGAGAGAGAGATGGAGAGACTACAGAGAAAGAAAGAGGAGAGAGACTACAGAGAGAAAGAGATGGAGAGACTACAGAGAAAGAAAGAGATGGAGAGAGACTACAGAGAAAGAAAGAGAGATGAGAGAGAGAGACTACAGAGAAAGAAAGAAGAGAGATGGAGAGAGACTACAGAGAAAGAAAGAGATGGAGAGACTACAGAGAAAGAAAGAGAGACAGAAAGAGACTAGAGAGAAAGAAAGAGAGAAGGAGAGAGACTACAGAGAAAAAGAGAGAGACTACAGAAAGAAAGAGAAGAGAAAGAGACTAGAGAGAAAGAAAGAGAGAAGGAGAGACTACAGAGAAAGAAAGAGATGGAGAGACTACAGAGAAAGAAGAGAGATGGAGAGAGACTACAGAGAAAGAGAGAGAGATGGAGAGACTACAGAGAAAAAAAGAGAGATGGAGAGAGACTACAGAGAAAGAGAGAGAGATGGAGAGACTACAGAGAAAAAAAAGAGAGATGGAGAGAGACTACAGAGAAAGAAAGAGATGGAGAGACTACAGAGAAAGAGAGAGATGGAGAGACTACAGAGAAAGAAAGAGAGAGATGGAGAGACTACAGAGAAAGAGAGAGAGATGGAGAGACTACAGAGAAAGAAAGAGAGATGGAGAGAGACTACAGAGAAAGAAAGAGATGGAGAGACTACAGAGAAAGAAAGAGAGATGGAGAGACTACAGAGAAAGAAAGAGATGGAGAGACTACAGAGAAAGAAAGAGAGAGATGGAGAGACTACAGAGAAAGAAAGAGAGAGATGGAGAGACTACAGAGAAAGAAAGAGAGACAGAAAGAGACTACAGAGAAAGAAAGAGAGACAGAGAGAGACTACAGAGAAAAAAAGAGAGATGAGAGAGACTACAGAGAAAGAGAGAGAGATGGAGAGAGACTACAGAGAAAGAAAGAGAGAAGGAGAGACTACAGAGAAAGAAAGAGAGACAGAAAGAGACTACAGAGAAAGAGAGAGAGATGGAGAGAGACTACAGAGAAAGAAAGAGAGAAGGAGAGACTACAGAGAAAGAAAGAGAGATGGAGAGACTACAGAGAAAGAAAGAGAGATGGAGAGAGACTACAGAGAAAGAGAGAGAGAAGGAGAGACTACAGAGAAAGGAAGAGAGATGGAGAGACTACAGAGAAAGAAAGAGAGATGGAGAGAGACTACAGAGAAAGAAAGAGAGACAGAGAGAGACTACAGAGAAAGAAAGAGAGAGACTACAGAGAAAAAAGAAAGACAGAGAGAGACTAGAGAGAAAGAAAGAGATGGAGAGAGACTACAGAGAAAGAAAGAGAGACAGAGAGAGACTACAGAGAAAGAGAGAGAGATGGAGAGACTACAGAGAAAAAAAGAAAGACAGAGAGAGACTAGAGAGAAAGAAAGAGATGGAGAGAGACTACAGAGAAAGAGAGAGAGATGGAGAGACTACAGAGAAAGAGAGATGGAGAGAGACTACAGGAAAGAAAGAAAGAAAGAAAGAAAGAGATGGAGAGACTACAGAGAAAGAAAGAGAGAAGGAGAGACTACAGAGAAAAAAAAGAGATGGAGAGAGACTACAGAGAAACAAAGAAAGAAAGAGAAAGAAAGAGATGGAGAGACTACAGAGAAAGAAAGAGAGATGGAGAGACTACAGAGAAAGAAAGAGATGGAGAGACTACAGAGAAAGAAAGAGAGATGGAGAGACTACAGAGAAAGAAAGAGATGGAGAGACTACAGAGAAAGAAAGAGAGATGGAGAGACTACAGAGAAAGAAAGAGATGGAGAGACTACAGAGAAAGAAAGAGATGGAGAGAGCTATTTCCTCCTGAATCTCATTGCAGAGGAGTAAACACTGGGATCTCTCTGTGTGGTGCAGGTGTGGAGGAGTTTGTTTGATCTCGACCCGTTTTCAATTAAGTCTTCAGTGTTTGAGGAGCCGAGACTTTAAATATGCTCCAGTCACACACAGAGCTCAACTAACAGAGGCTGAAGTCACAGACGGAGCGGACGACTCGGCTGCTCTAATATACAGATTATGAGGATTTAATGGGATTTTTCCAAGATATTTGAGCAGAATATGTCTCGCCCCAGTACAGATATATTCTATTACCATCGAATTATAAAGATTTACTGAAGAATTTGCATGTGTGGAATAACTTCGGACCAATGCAAACTGCTTAAAATCAACAAGTTTTGCAGTTTTTGTGTTTTAAGACAGTCAAAATTAGAGATACCGTATATTTTGGGCTATAAAGTGCACCGGATTATTATGGATTACCACACCGCTGCCTTGTTGGTTTAAGATTTGGTGATGGAGCAGATTTATGAAGCTGGTGGAGAGTGGGCGAGACATTTCCACAGTCATTTTGCCACAGAACAGCATTAACCGGAAGTTCTGCGAACCTAAAGCGAGGCACTTGCGGCCGCTGTGAAAAAGGTCGATTTGAACCAGAGCTCAGAAGATCCAGTCTGCGCTCACTTCCTTGACCGTGTCCGTAGGCGCAATATCACTAATGTTGAATTCTCTCATCTATTTTCATACATAAATTGCACTGGATTATAAGGCGCATTAAAGGTTGTATAGAGGATTTTCCAAGGAACGAGAAATCCAGCGACTGTTTGTCCTTTTTCAAATGTTGCGCATGCGTGAAACCACCCCCCTCCCCCACAGCTCCTACGTAGAAACGCCTCCTCCCTCCTCCTCCTTACGCCACAAACAGGTTTGTTTACAGCCGGTGCACATGACTTGTAAACAACTAACTACAGTGTTGGTTAGGCAAGACGGAGAAGTGAGGAGCGGGGGGAGGGGGGGCGCGGACATTTCGTTCGTGGACGAGAAGTGAGGAGCAGGGAGAAGAGCGGATCGGGCAGCGGGGAGAGGAGCAGGAAAGGGGAGCAGAGAAGAGTGCGCGGAGATTCCGTGCGAATGAACTAGCTACAACACGCAGCAGCAAGCAGACTCTTTCTTTGCCTTGAAAATTATGTTTTCAGACATAGGATATCGCTTTCGTGTCCTGAAAAACGTTTGTGTAGCTCTTGGAAATAAAGTACGTTTTCATAATAAGCAGAAGTTTCCTGTCCAGGAGTAATTTGTGGACCAGTGCGTCAGTCTTTAGACCCTGCGTCTGCTTCAGTCGCGCCATCGCTGGAATGAATCTACAAGAATCACCTTAGTTTGGCTTCGCTGCTTTTCCCCTTGTCTTCTTCTTTCAGCGACCTCAAAAACGGACTTTCTTTTGCGGCGAACTGCTCCTGGATTCTTGTCGCCATTGCAACAAACTTTGTGCGAACTGCGAGGAAGATATAGGTCAAAAAAAGAACTGTTGCGTTGGTGGAGTAAACAGCGTCTGTGCGTCTTGCGTCTGTGGACTGTGTGACAGTCGTACGTAAACCACGTACCGGCGGCGCAGGCAAGTCAGTTACACTAGAAACGTAGGGAGATTGATTGACAGCCTGTCAGCTCACAGATAACGAGGCAGTGTCATTATCTATTGGCAAATGTTTAGCCCCACCACGTCCAGAGTTGATGAATTTTTATTCTCTTTTTTTTGGTCATCATAATTACAAGGCTACTGCATCTCTATAATCTATCATTGACAACTTGAAACAAAAAAAAATCCTCCATACCACCTTTAAGCGAAACAAACGGACGACACATGAGACTGATCCTTAGTCCAGGCGTATGGCAAGTCAAACTCTTCACATTTACGCCTAACACCTAATTTGACGTATATTACAAGCTTATCTGACAGTTAAGTTCTTATTTGACACGTCGAATTGTTATTTGACACATCAAATTATTCTTATTTAACGCGTCAAATTATTGTACATTATGATAATGATCTCCTCCCACCGTTTTTCCCAATCAATGAATTCAAAGTGCTTTCAGCCAATCACTGACCAAGAGTCCAGAACAGTCCAACACCGATGTCCCTATACGCATTCTTTACTCTTAAAAAATAAACCTTACACTGTGTAAATTGTCATCTATCAAATTTAAAACGCTTGTCGTGCACCTCAGCGTATTTATCTTTTCAGTCTGTCGCTCATTAAGTAACAGATTATTTTATTGTCTGTATACGATTGTCAAAGGAGGACAATATGAAACACAAACTCAGCAGTGGGAGATCATTATCATATGTAATTTGACACGTTAAATAAGAATAATTTGACGTCAAATAAGAACTTAATGTGTCAAATTGTTATTTGACGCATCACATAAGGTGTTAAACGTGTTAAATACATGTGTAAATGTGAACAGTTTGAACATACAGGTGTCCACAATCCATTGGCAGATCGTGGCGTAATTCGCTCGGCGTTGTCTCTCTGTCTTGGTGAATGTGGGTGGATCATTTAAGTTATTTATTTTATTTTTTTTCCTACAAGGACGACTCAAATATATATTGAATAATAATGTGTTTAATGCAGCTTTGTGCACATTTGTTTACGTTTTACAGAAACAAAACTTAAAGCCACATGGCTCATTTGCATAAACTATAAGCGCTGAAAAAAAACAGCTCACTCTTGATGCGGTTCAGCTTCTGTCGGACTCTGCAAGGCTCTTAACTACGGCCACCGTAATGCTCCGATAATCCATCAAGTGGTGCGGCTTCGTGGTTTACCAAAGTCGTACTAAAACATTTTGACAGATTTTTGAGCGCCGTGTACTACATAAAATCGGTTCGAGGTCAATAAACACAACCAGAATTAATACATAAGGTGCACCGGATAATAAGACGCACTGTCGATTTTTGATCAAATTAAAGGATTTTAAGTGCACCTATAAAATACGGTACATATGTTACTGGCCTTAATCATTAACTTTTCTGGTTTAGGGTCCGTCAGATGTTTTTCTTCATGGAGATGTTATTGCTTTGTCTGGAATGTTTCACAGTATGGCATTAAACCTTTCGATCTTCAAGGAGACCTAACCAGGTCAAGTTACAGGTTAGATCTGTGGAGAGGCGACTCCCCTCACAGTCAGAATGCCTGTTTTTTTAGATATTTTTGAGCAGTACAAAAAGTGAAAGTAGAGCTGTTTAATGTCACACTGTGGATCATTCCAAGCAGAGCAGTGGCACATCCATCCCGGTGGTGTACGAGAGCGGGGTTTGTTTTTCTGTGTTTTTACCCTCCGTGTTCTGTGTGTTTTTCAGAGGTGGCGCGTAACGACACCTGCCCCGAGCTGCCTGAGATCTCAAACGGCTGGAAGAGCTCGTCTCACCCCGACCTGGTGCAGGGGACCGTGGTCACGTACCAGTGCTACCCCGGCTTTCAGCTAGAGGGCGCCGAGCTGCTCATGTGCCAGTGGGACCTGACGTGGAGCGGAGACCTGCCCAGCTGCCAGAGAGGTGAGCGGGACAGCGGAATATCACTCATGATAATAAATCCGTTATATAATAAAATGATAATAATGTAATGGGCAAGAATCCACATTCAACCTGTAACCTGAACTCATGGTCTCTGTGTGTCACTCAGTTTCTCTCTCTTGTGTTCAGCTGATAGGGCAAACACCTACACAGGGTTTCCACAGTCATGGAAATCCTGGAAAAGTCATGGAAATTGTAAATGTCATTTTCCAGGCCTGAAAAAGCAATGGGATTTTATAAATTCTATGAAAGTTTTGGAAAAGTTCTGAACGTCTGCGCCTTTTGTTTAAAAGAGACGACAATAAATGCACTGACAGGATTTTGAATGTTAAAAAACTATAATCCCAAACCATAAGTAAAGGGTTGACACTTCATATTTAGCCCTGAAAGTCTGATCAATTCTACACATGCAGTTGCTGTAAAGTCATGGAAGATTCACTTTAGGTCATGGAAAAGTCATGGAAAAGTTCTGAAATTTTGTCAGTGAAAAAAAGTGGGAACCCTGCTTACAGCTCATGATCTTGTGGCAAGTTCGCAAAAATAATTTATCCTTTTCTCAGTTCAGAGTCGTTAAATTGTCCTAAAAACTTATGCGTAAAGGCTAAACTAACATCACACAACTCTGAGCTTGGCAGTGTGGCCCATTCACTTATAATGACGGGGTACCTGGTCTCTGAACATTTTGTATCTCCTTTTTGTCCCTCTTTTCTCACTATAAAGTAGTGTCTAAACCATAGACTGCATAAAAATGTGGTCTAAGTGACTGTGGTGCCACCCATAGTGTTAAGTTCCAGCCGAATGAAGCTCATCATGGCTTGCAGTTATAGTGGCAAATATGGAGTTGAGTTCTATATTTGGAATTTTGAAATATTTGGAAGCAGTTACCGAGAGGGTTGCAATGGATTTTCAGTAAAATGTGAATTGGAGCCAGAGTCAATGGAGCAGACTTGCTACTTAACACAGTGGCTAGTGGGCTATATTTACATACAGTCTATGGTATTATCTCAAAAAACACTTTTGTCGCTCTTGTGTCTCTGTACAGTAGTCTCTAAACTCTCTGTTTTTGTCCCGCTCTTCTCTCCTTACTGTATTCTCTAAACTCTTGTTTTTTTGGTCCCTCCTGTGTCTCCGTACAGTAATCTCTAAACTCTTTCTTTTTGTCACTGTCGTCTCTCTGTACAGTAGTCTCTAAACTCTCTTTTTTCTGTCCCTCTCGTGTTTCCGTACAGTCGTTTCTAAACTCTTTCTCTTTTTGTCCCTCTCATGTCTCCGTACAGTCGTTTCTAAACTCTCTCTTTTTGTCCCTCTCGTGTCTCCGTACAGTCGTCTCTAAACTCTTTCTCTTTTTGTCCCTCTCGTGTCTCCGTACAGTCGTCTTTAAACTCTTTCTCTTTTGGTCCCTCTCGTGTCTCCGTATCGTCGTCTTTAAATTCTTTCTCTTTTTGTCCCTCTCGTGTCTCCGTACAGTCGTCTCAAAACTCTTTCTCTTTTTGTCCCTCTCATGTCTCCGTACAGTCATTTCTAAACTCTTTCTCTTTTTGTCCCTCTCGTGTCTCCGTACAGTTTTGTCTCTAAACTCTCTCTTTTTGTCCCTCTCGTGTCTCCGTACAGTCGTCTCTAAACTCTTTCTCTTTTTGTCCCTCTCGTGTCTCCGTACAGTCGTCTCTAAACTCTTTCTCTTTTTGTCCCTCTCGTGTCTCCGTACAGTCGTCTCTAAACTCTTTCTCTTTTTGTCCCTCTCGTGTCTCCGTACAGTCGTCTTCTAAACTCTTTCTCTTTTTGTCCCTCTCGTGTCTCCGTACAGTCGTCTTCTAAAACTCTTTCTCTTTTTGTCCCTCTCGTGTCTCCGTACAGTCGTCTTTAAACTCTTTCTCTTTTTGTCCCTCTCGTGTCTCCGTACAGTCGTCTCTAAACTCTTTCTCTTTTTGTCCCTCTCGTGTCTCCGTACAGTCGTCTCTTAAACTCTTTCTCTTTTTGTCCCTCTCGTGTCTCCGTACAGTCGTCTTTAAACTCTTTCTCTTTTTGTCCCTCTCGTGTCTCCGTACAGTCGTCTTTAAACTCTTTCTCCTTTTGTCCCTCTCGTGTCTCCGTACAGTCGTTTCTAAACTCTCTCTTTTTGTCCCTCTCGTGTCTCCGTACAGTCGTCTTTAAACTCTTTCTCTTTTTGTCCCTCTCGTGTCTCCGTACAGTCGTCTTTAAACTCTTTCTCTTTTTGTCCCTCTCGTGTCTCCGTACAGTCGTCTCTAAACTCTTTCTCCTTTTGTCCCTCTCGTGTCTCCGTACAGTCGTCTCCTGTCCAGACCCGGGTAAGGTGGACCACAGCCGCAGAGTCCTGTCCTCCTCTCACTTCACCGTGGGATCCAGCGTTCAGTACGTCTGTGACAAAGGCTACAGTCTCCATGGCAACAGCCTCCTGACCTGCTACAGCCGGGGGAGCGGCGGTCCGAGGTGGAGCCAGAGGCCGCCCACCTGCACACGTACGTTTGTGGAATATTTTACATTTTATTAGCTCTGTCTGCAAGCGAGACTGAAGAAAAACCAGACTGTGTCCACATTATCCCTCTGTACCTTTCTCCGTTTCAATCCAGTCCACTTTATTTAAATAACATGACAGTTTCTAAAGTCCTGCACAGACAATTTAAGACAATAAGGCTGCGTTCAGACTGCAGCCTGAAGTGACACAAATCTGATTTTTTTGGCCCCTATGTGACCTGGATCTGATATGAACGACACAGATCCGATTTTTTCAAATGCGACCCAGGCCACTTCGATATGTGCTCCTGAAACTAGGGCTGGGTATCATTAAGAAGTTGCCGATACGATACATACCTCGATACGGTGCACTTTCCGGTTCGATACGATATGTAAATCATGGCTGTGCTACTGTGTGTGTCTTCGTTAAACCACTTCTTCTTGTGCAAAGTTAATATGAAACACAAACATTTGAATCGTCAAAACAGTGAAAATGTCAAATGTGTCGCATAAATACGTTTTCTTCAACAAAACTGTAGCTCTGTAACAAAATAATTGAGTAAAACATACCAAAAAAAAATACTCTTGGCGATATATCGATGCAGCAGCCCACGATATCGATACTGTATCATCACATTAAATGATACGATATATCGATATTTTGATATTTTTGCACACCCCTACCTAAAACTGATACATATCTGATCTTTTGACATGTGACTTCAGTCTGAACGGCCAAAGTGCATTCATCCACCTACACGTTATCAACAAGACACAAACGTCACTATTCTGCACTGAAGTAGGTGAAAATTGTTAATGAACTCCATGTCACTGAAGTGAAGCACATCACCACTCACCACTCTTGGCTCCGTCTCCACATCCACACGTTCCTTTCAACAGGACGTCGCTGCCGCCACAAAACACCACGACCAAAAACCTCGTCCTTCTCCTTCTCAATCTCCTCCTTAAAACAAGTAAGTTGTTCATGTTCTGGCTCCGGTACGAGAGGAACTTTAAAATCTCCAGGTGCTCGATGCTGCGTCCATGTTTGGACAACTTCTGTAAACACAGAGCGATGTCATCATGTCCTCCACTGCTCATGTGGGACACTTTTGGGCCATTTAATGTTCACACTGGAGTCACATACAAGTCGCATTTAATTGGAAATGTGAACGACCTCGCAAAAACATCGGATTTCACAAAAAAATCCGAATTGAGCGTTAAAGTCCTGCAGTCTGAACGTAGCCTAAAAAAGAGTAAATCATAAATGGACCCAGTCAAGCAGAAGTATACAGCAAGGCCAGGACTGATTCAGAGACCAGTCCGAGACCAGACTGGGACCAAAGCGTGATTGAGACTGGGACCAGAGCGGGACTGAGGCCGGGACCAGACCGGGGCTGAGACCGAAACTGAGACCGGGACCAGGCCGGGACCAGACTGGAACCAGACCAGAGGCTCAGAGCCCACAGCAGGGCCGGAGCTCGAAGCTGAGGCTCGGACCCCGCGGAGGCTCAGAGTCAAAGCTCGGAGTCCGCCCTGGTCCCGCTCTGGTCCCGCTCTGGTCCCGCTCTGGTCCCGCTCTGGTCCCGCTCTGGTCCCGCTCTGGTCCCGCTCTGGTCCCGCTCTGGTCCTGGACCTGGATCAGTCCTGGTTCAGTCCATATGCAGTGTAAAAGTCCGGCATCGCAGTCACGTAAGTCACGTAAACGGGAAACTGTCATTTTCCGTTTTTTCCATTCTTCATTTAAACACAAAATTGAAAACTGAAAAAACGAATCATTATCTGTTTTTTCATTTTGGTTTAACGAAGAAAACAGTTGTTTTTTCGTTTTGTTATTTTTGGTTTTATATTGAAAAACGAATGAACGAATGATACACGGATTCAGCTGAAGTGTGTGTTTTCTTCCGGTCGATGTAAATACGTTTGTGTCTCTGTCCAATCAGAACACTTAAATAAAGACGATTTAACGAGTTTTCCGTGTAAACCTCATTCTGAATTATTATTTCCATGTAAACAGAACTATTTAATTCAGAGCAATTCACTCGGAATTAAAAACAGCTTCTCCACAACAAGTTCAGCCTTTGTGATTTGCTAATTGTGATTAATTAAAAGACGTGTCAGAGGTTTTTCCTGTTCTTTCACGTTCGGACGGATCCGTTCGGTGACAGAGCGTTTTGGCCGATATTAAAAGCCTTTATCTCCCGTTTCCTGTGGGCACTTCCTTTGTCCTGTTTAATGAATCATGATCCTTCAGTGTCTCTCCGAAGTAGGTGAGGCTCTATATGAAAAATGCAAATGAGCCGAAGGAAATGGCGTCTGAATAAGTTGGACGTGAAGTTATAGCGGCGAGTACAATAAAGATGGAGGCAGGAGGGCGAGGAGCGGAGGGAGGTCAGGTGCGGGGAAATATTATTACGTTTTTACACTAATTGAATCGATAAAACCATTGAAAACTACACTTTATAAAATAACACTATAAAGGATGTTGGAAAAGGAGGTGTACTGTGTGTTAAATGCGCACTGCGGAACTTTTCTGGTACCGTCACACTAGTTAAAGCATTTAAAGTGATGGTATGGAACTTTCTGGACTTGAAAACCGAGTCAGCTGCATGATTCAATGGAAATAAACAAGATAAAACCATACTTTGGAACATTCTCCATGGCGATACGTGCAGTGTTGGGGAGTAACAGATTACATGTACCAGAGTTATGTAATCAGAGTACAAATTATGAGTAACTGTATTCAGTTACAGTTACTGTTTCAGTGAGTGGTAATTGGATTACAGTTACTTTGTTGAAATAAATGGATTACACAGAGGGATTTTCCTGTTTTTACATTTTGGGCTATATTTTTCTGTAATTCCACTCATTGCCAGACACTAAACCAGGTCTAAAACCAGGACAAAACCAGGTCTAAACCAGGTCTAAACCAGGTCTAAACCAAGTCTAAACCAGGTCTAAACCAGGTCCAGGAAAACCAGGATTAAAACCAGGTAAACAGGACTAAATCCTGGTCTGGTCTGGACGTGTCTCCTCTTCTTCTATCAATAATATTTTTAATATGTTTAAGTAAAGTCTGGGCTTTTTATTTTCTTTTATCAGGTAAAACATCATTTGTTACAATGTCCTCGTCTTTGCTTCTCTACAGCAAATCAAGTAATCCAAAGTATTCAGATTACATTACTCACTTTAAGTAATTTAATGGATTATGTTACAAACTACATTTTGGGGTCTGTAATCTGTAGGGGAATACATTTACAACCAAAAATAAGAAAACGAAAAAACAACAGTTTTCTTCGTTATTTGTCTCCAAAACCAAAATGAAAAAACGGATAATGATTCGTTTTTTCAGTTTTCGATTTTGTGTTTAAATGAAGAATGGAAAAAACGGATAACGGCCGTTTCCCGTTTACGTGACTTCAGTGACTGTGATGCAGAACTTTTGCACCGGGTACAGACTGAACCAGGACTGATCCAGGTCCGAGACCAGACCGGGACCAGAGCGGGACTGAGACCGGGACCAGAGCGGGACTGAGACCGGGACCAGACCGGGACTGGGGCGAACTCCAAGCTTTGACTCCGAGCCTCAGCTTCGAGCTCCGGCCCTGTCGTGGGCTCTGAGCCTCCGATCTGGTCCTGGTCTTGTCTCGGTCTTGTCTCTGTCTCAGGCCCGCTCTGGTCCCGGTCTGGTCCCAGTCTCAGTAGCGCTCTGGTCCCGGTCTGGTCCCGGACCTGGTCCATTTGAACCAAAAGCTCTTAGTTCGGTTCGTTTTCGTTGGTGTGAAAGCGTCAGTTTGATGCTTTGCACCACCTCGGAACCAGCCGCGGTTCTTGAGCACGGAGGACCAGAGCAGCCCGTCCGGACCTGTAGTCCACAGAACATTCTCACTTTCCCCGCACGGAACCAGCGCGGAGACGATGACACAGAACCACTCGGACCGCTGGTCTCGGACTCAGTTCCGCTCTGATCCCGCTCTGGTCTCGGACCTGGATCAGTCCTGGTTCAGTCTGTACCCGGTGTAAAAGTCCGGCATCGCAGTCACTGAAGTCACGTAAACGGGAAACGGCCGTTATCCGTTTTTTCCATTTTTCATTTAAACACAAAATCGAAAACTGAAAAAAAGAATCATTATCCGTTTTTTCATTTTGGTTTTGGAGACAAATAACGAAGAAAACTGTTGTTTTTTCGTTTTCTTATTTTTGGTTTTATATTGAAAAACGAATGAACGAATGATACATGGATTAACCAGGTCTAAAGCAGGACTAAACCAGTGTCAGTGGAGTTTACATGTTTACACGCCGCAGCCACCGAGACGATCACCTCTGCTGATGATTTTATATCATAAAAACACTAAAGTCTCAGCCTGTTCTGCCACTTAAGTTCATATGTGAGTCAAGGCAGATGAGTGAATACTTTTACAGTATAGTGTATCTGTGAAGCATATCGTATTTCATTAGGGGTGTTTTTATTGTCAAAGATTAGAAGAAAAGAAGAAGTTTAATCCCACACTATAAAATATTGTAGACAAAGTAGGACGTCAGAAATATGGAAAGTTTCTGCATTGGACCCAAAATCCACATGATTGTAATTATTCTTGTTGTTGTTGTAGGAGGCGGAATACAAAACCAGCTCGTGTTTTGAACAATGAAGCTTCTACCGATTTCAAAATGGAGGTCACAATATTTTCGACCCCGAGGACATTAAAAGCATTAACGAAACCAGGCTAATTACAGCAGCAGCAGCGTTTCAGAGTCACATTTTGAACAATAACAGCCCATTACTCCCCCCGGATCAGCGCCCTTTAACACGGAGAGCCGAGTAAATACACGGAGAGGCGCCGCAGGTCAAAGGTCGCACCGCAATAGGGACTTGTTGGCTATTTTTTTGTTGTTTTGTAATAATAATACTTTTATGTCCTTTGTTATTATGGGTGTGGGTAAAGGACAAAGCACTGAAACTTTTTAAAATGACTTTTTAAAGTAGAATTAAAGGGCCCATGTGACTCTATTTTCTGATCCATGTTGTAATGTTGTTTCCTCGTCCCAAACAGACCTGGAGTTTTTGTGTTTTGTTTCATTCACACGTGCATATTTAGACTGAACTCTTTTCTCAAATTGAAAACCTTGTGATGTTCCACCTTGTGATGTCATGTGGTGACACAGGAAGAGCTCCACTGTGTTTTAAAACTCCAAACACCTTCACTAGAATCATTTGGATCATCTCAGCCCTGGAAATGTGAATCTCTGCTGAACTAAAGGAAAATTACCGCTTCATGACATCACGAGGTGGAACAGAGCATTTTGAGCTTTGAAGATGTAGACAGACTAATAATAAAGTGTTACTCAAATGTGTGAATTACCACGTTTAAATGAGAGCTTTAATTCAGATTAAAAATAATTTAATTTGTAAAAAAATATTATTCCGCTTTAAAAAAAAAAAAATGTAAACATTAAATTCCTAATGATTATTCAGAAATAAACTTAATTACAAATTAATGCTCACAAAAGTCCATTTTGTGTAATATGGGACCATTAAACAGAGCCACCAAAAAAAGTAACCATGTCCATGTACTTCAGGCTCCTGGTTTGGCTTTTCAGACGTGTCAGCTAAATATTGGTATCGGAAAATATCGGTTGTAGGGCCAAATATTGAATATATTGAATATCCATCCATTTTCTTTCACTTCATCCGGGGCCGGGTCGCAGGGGAAACGTTCTAAGAAGGGATTCCCAGACTTCTCTCTCCACACACACTTGCTCCAGCTCCTCTGGAAGGACCCCGAGGTGTTCCCAGGCCAGCCCAGAGACACAGTCCCTCCAGTGTGTCCTGGCTCTTCCCCGGGGCCTCCTCCAGGTGGGACATGCCCGGAACACCTCCCAAGGGAGGCGTCCATGATGCATCCGGAACAGATGCCCGAGCCTCAGCTGCTCCTCTCGACGTGGAGGAGCAGCGGCTCTTCTCCGAGCTCCTCCTGTGTGACTGAGCTCCTCACCCTGTCTCTAAGGCTGCGTTCAGACTGCAGCCTGAAGTGACCCAAATCCGATTTTTTGGCCCCTATGTTCCTGTATCTGATCTTTTAATGACAGTCTGAACGACACAGATCCGATTTTTTCAAATGTGACCCAGGACACTTGGATATGTGCTCCTGAAACTGATACATATCTGATCTTTTGACATGTGACTTCAGTCTGAACGGCCAAAGTGCATTCATCCACCTACACGTTATCAACAAGACACAAACGTCACTATTCTGCACTCAAAGTCGGAGAAAATTGTTAATGAATGAAGCACATCACCACTCACCACTCTTGGCTCCGTCTGCACATCCACACATTCCTTTCAACGGACGTCGCTGCCGCTGCCCCACAAAACACCACGACCAAAAACCTCGTCCTTCTCCTTCTCAATCTCCTCCTTAAAACAAGTAAGTTGTTCATGTTCTGGCTCCGGTACGAGAGGAACTTTAAAATCTCCAGGTGCTCGATGCTGCGTCCATGTTTGGACAACTTCCGTAAACACAGAGACGCTCGCTGAGGTTGACGTCGTCGTGTCTCCAGTGTCACATGCGGGACACTTTTGGGCCGTTTAATGTTCACACTGGAGTCACATACAAGTCACATTTAATTGGAAATGTGAACGACCTCGCAAAAACATCGGATTTCACAAAAAAATCGGAATTGAGCGTTAAGCCCTGCAGTCTGAACGTAGCCTAAGGGAGCGCCCAGACACCCTGAGGAGGAAACTCATTTCAGCCATTTTTATCTGTGATCTCATCCTTTCAGTCTTTACCCAGAGCTCATGACCATAGGTGAGGGGAGGAACGGAGATTGACGGTAAATTGAGAGCTTTGACTTTCGGCTCAGCTCCCTCTTCACCGCAACGGCGACCACATCACTGCCGACGCTGCACCGATCCGCCTGTCAATCTCACGCTCCGTCCTCCCCTCACTCGGTAACAAGACCCCGAGACACTTGAACTC
>NW_026571541.1:34297492-34307492 GCF_026225935.1 Boleophthalmus pectinirostris
CCAGAGAGAGAGAAGAGAAGGAGGGAGGAGAGAGTAAGAGGAGAGAGCAGCTCCACACTCGGAGAGGAGAGAAGAGAAGGAGGGAGGGAGAGAAGGAGGGAGAGAGAGAGAGCAGCTCCACACTCTGCCACCAGCAAGAACGGAGAGAGAGAGAAGAGAAGGAGGGAGAGAAGGAGGGAGGGAGAGAGAGAGAGCAGCTCCACACTCTGCCACCAGCTACAGCGGGGAGATGGAGAGAGAGAAGAGAAGGAGGGAGAGAAGGAGGGAGAGAGGGAGAGAGAGCAGCTCCACACTCTGCCACCAGCTACAGCGGACGGAGAGAGAGAAGAGAAGGAGGGAGGAGAGAGTAAGAGGAGAGAGCAGCTCCACACTCTGCCACCAGCAAGAACAGAGAGACGGAGAGAGAGCAGGGGGGAGCAGAGAGGAAGAGAGAAGAGAGGGAGAGAAAGAAGGAGGGGAGAGAGGAGAGAGAGAAGGAGGGAGGAGAGATGAGAGAGAGAGAGAAGAGGAGAAGGAGAGAGGAGAGAGAGAAGGAGAGAGAAGAGAGGAGAGAGAGGGAGAGAGAGAGAGAGAGAGGAGAGCAGCTTCACACTCTGCCACCAGCAAGAACGGAGAGAGAGAAGGAGGGAGGAGAGGGAGGAGGGAGAGAGAGAGAGAGAGAGAAGGAGAGAGGAGAGAGAGAAGGAGAGAGAAGAGAGGAGAGAGAAAGGAGAGGAGAGAGAGAAGGAGAGAGAGGAGAGCAGCTCCACACTCTGCCACCAGCAAGAACGGAGAGAGAGAAGAGGGAGGAGAGATGGAGAGAGAGGGAGAGAGAGAAGGAGAGAGGAGAGAGAGAAGGAGAGAGAAGGAGGAGAGAAGAGAGGAGAGGAGAGAGAGAAGGAGAGAGGGAGCAGCTCCCACTCTGCCACCAGCAAGAACGGAGAGAGAGAAGGAGGGAGAGAGAGAGAGAGAGCAGCTCCACACTCTGCCACCAGCTACAGCGTACGGAGAGAGAGAAGAGAAGGAGGGAGGAGACAGAAGGAGGGAGAGAGGGAGGAGAGAGAGAGAGAGCAGCTTCACACTCTGCCACCAGCAAGAACGGAGAGAGAGAAGAGAAGGAGGAGAGAGAGGAGAGAGAGAGAGAGAGAGAGAGAGCAGCTCCACACTCTGCCACCAGCTACAAAGAACGGAGAGAGAGAGGAGAGAGAGAGAGAGAGAGAGGAGGAGAGAGGGAGAGAGAGAAGGAGGAGGGGAGAGAGAGAGAGGAGGAGGGAGGAGAGAGAGAGAGAGAGAGAGAGAGAGAGAGAGAGAGGAGAGAGAGAGAGAGGAGGAGAGAGAGGAGAGAGAGGGAGAGAGAGAAGGAGGAGAGAGGGAGAGAGAGAAGAGGAGAGAGGAGAGAGAGAGAAGGAGAAGGGAGAGAGAGGAAGGAGGAGAGAGGGAGAGAGAGAGAAGGAGAGAGGAAGAGGGAGAGAGAGAGCAGCTCTACACTCTGCCACCAGCTACTGCGGAGAGAGAGAGAAGAAGGAGGGAGGGAAGGAGAGAAAGAGGAGAGAGCAGCTCCACACTCCCACCAGCAAGAATGAACGGAGAGAGAGAAGAAGGGAGGAGAGAGAAAGAGGAGAAAGAGAGAGAGTAGCTTCACACTCTGCCACCAGCAAGAACGGAGAGACGGAGAGAGAGACGGAGGGAGAGAGAGAGGGATGGAGGAGAGAGGAGAGAGAGAGAAGAGGAGGAGAGAGAGAGAGAAGGAGGGGGAGAGAGGAGAGAGAGAGAGGAGGAGAGAAAAAAGAAGGAGGAGGAGAGAGAGAGAAGAGGAGGAGAGAGAGAGAAGGAGGAGGAGAGAGAGAAAAGGAGGGGGGAGAGAGGAGAGAGAGAGAGGGAGGAGGAGAGAGGGAGAAAAAGAGGAGGAGGAGAGAGAGAAGGAGGGAGGAGAGATGGAGAGAGGAGAGAGAGAGAGAAGAGAGAGGAGAGAGAGGAAGGAGAGAGAAGAGAGGGAGAGAGGAGAAGGAGGGAGAGAGAGAGAAGGAGAGAGAGGAGCAGCTCCACACTCTGCCACCAGCAAAGAACGGAGAGAGAGAAGGAGGGAGAGAGAGAGAGAGAGGAGGAGAGAGAGAAAAGGAAGGGGGAGAGAGGAGAGAGAGAGAGAGAGGAAGGAGGGAGAGAGAGAGAAAGGAGGGAGGAGAGAGAGAAGGAGGGAGGAGAGAGAGAAAAGGAGGGGGAGAGAGGAGAGAGAGAGAAGGAGGGAGGAGAGAGGAGAGAAAAAGAAGGAGGGAGGAGAGAGAGAAGGAGGGAGGAGAGAGAGAAGGAGGGAGGAGAGAGAGAGAGAGAGAGAAGGAGGGAGGAGAGAGGGAGAAAAAGAAGGAGGAGGAGAGAGAGAAAAGGAGGGGGAGAGAGAGAAAAGGAAGGGGGGAGAGAGGAGAGAGAGAGGAGGGAGGAGAGAGAGAGAAAAAGAAGAGGGAGGAGAGAGAGAGAAAGAGAGAGAGGGAGAGAGCAGCTCCACACTCTGCCACCAGCAAGAATGGAGAGACGGAGAGAGAGAAGGAGGGAGAGAGAGACAGAGGGAGGAGAGAGGGAGAGAGAAGGAGGAGAGAGAGACAGAGGGAGGAGAGAGGAGAGAGAGAAGGAGAGGAGAGAGAGAAGGAGAGCAGCTCCACACTCTGTCACCAGCTACAATGGAGAGAGAGAGAGAGAGAGGAAAGAGGGAGGGAGGAAAGAGAGGGAGAGGGAGAGGGGGGAGGAGAAAAAAGGGAGGAAGGAAAGAGGAGAGGAGAGGGAGGAAAGAGGAGGAAAGAGGAGGAAAGAGGGAGAGGAGACGAGGAAGGTAGAGTGAGGGAGGGAGAGACACTCTGAGCCACAATGAAACAGAGGAGGAGGAGAGGAGAGAGGGAGAGGAGGGAGGGAGGGAGAGAGAGAGGGAGAGAGAGAGAAGGAGTGGAGGAGAGGGAGGGACGAGAGGGAGAAAGAGGAGAAGGGAGCGAGGAAAGAGGGAGGGAGGAGCGAGCAGCCTCCAGTCTGAGCCACGATCAAAACAGAGAGAAGGAGGGAGGAAAGAGAGAGATGGGAGAGGAGGAGAAAGAGAAAGGTGAAAAGCAAGAGGGGAGGGAGATAGACAGAAGAGAGAGAGGAGGAAAGAGAGAGTGACACAGAAAGGAGAGGAGGAATAGGGGAGAGGGAAGAGTGAGGATGAAGGAAGAAAAGAGAGGAAGAGGACGGAGGGATGGAAGACTGAGTGAGGAAAAGAGAGATGGAGGGAGAGAGAGACATGTAGAGGGAAGACTGAGAGAGGGAGAGAAGAGAAAGAGAGGATGGAACGTCTGGAAGGAGGAAAATCTCTTTATAAAAAACGTTTGTCATTTTACCTTTTCTCCACTAGAGGGAGTCCTGCCTCACACTCGTTTACTGATTCTCTCTCTTCTTTTCTCTTCTCTCTCTTCTCAGCCAATTCAGAAAGTGATGAACGCAGACTAGACGGTAAGAAACATAAATATATCCACTGTCTCTCCTCTTTCCCACATATTCTCTGACTTTTCTTGTCTTTTCTTTTCTTTTTCTGTTCCAGTTTCGTCTCTGTCTCTGCGTTTGGACGGAGCTCAGATTCTGTTGGTGATCTTCGTCCCGGTCGCTCTCATCCTCCTCACCATCACAGCCGTCTACCTCTACTTCTTCAAGTACGGACTAAATAAATAAAACTGTTTATATAATCGAGAAAAAAAAAAAAACTCCTAAAGAACAAAGAGTTGATTAATCCATTAAAATCCGCTTTATTTCTATCGCACATTTTACAAACAGTTTCCAAAGTGCTGCACAAAATAATAATAAAACAATAATAAAATGATCAAAATAAACCCTCAGATTTAATCATATTAGTCTTAAAATAATAAAACCAGTAAAATAAAATAAGAGCAAAATCATAGAATAACAATAAATAAATAAATAAGGCCAATAAAATACATACATACATTTACAAATATTAAAATAAATAAAAGACACAGAATAATGAATGATTAAGATTAATTTATTCTAACTAAGGGTTTAGTTTAAGGTTGTAGTTATAATAAATAATATAATAAATTTCCCTGTTGGATTGGAGGTCAAATAAAAAAAGAAAAAAAGGCCAAAAAAAATTGCAAAAAAAAAAGTTGGACATTTCTTACCATTACATTAGACAGACTAGATTAAAATAATTAAACTTTATTGTCTGTTATGGAAATGTATTTACTAGACATGTAATAGTAAACAAAAGACAAAAAAAAGAAAAAATACATTATCTGGTTTTAAATTGTATACTTGTGCTGTTTTTATTTTATTTTTTGTGTTTTACTTTGGCAGAAATATTCAGTTGACAAAAACTTTGGCAAAAAATTCTACAAAATTAACACTGATATAAAAGAAAAACATCAAGTTTTACCTATTTGAAATTATGTTTACATCTGTTTTATTACGTCTCATGTTCTCTTCTCTTAATGTTGTTTTCTCTTTGTGTTTGTGTGTGTTTGTGTGTTTTGTGTGTTTTTGTGTGTTTTTGTGTGTTTTGTGTGTTGTGTTTTTTGTGTGTTTTGTGTGTGTGTTTTGTGTGTTGTGTTTTTGTATCTGTGTTTGTGTGTTTTTGTATGTTTGTGTGTGTTTGTGTGTGTTTTTGTGTGTGTGTTGTGTTTTTGTGTGTTTTGTGTGTGTTTGTGTGTGTGTTTTGTGTGTGTTTTGTGTTTTTGTGTGTTTTTGTGTGTGTGTGTTTTTGTGTTTTTTGTGTGTTTTTTGTGTGTTTTGTGTGTGTGTTTTTGTGTGTGTGTGTTTTTGTGTGTGTTTTTTTTTGTGTGTTTTTTGTGTTTTTGTGTGTGTTTGTGTTTTTGTGTGTGTTTTTTTGTGTGTGTTTGTGTGTGTGTTGTGTGTGTTTTGTGTGTGTTTTTTGTGTTTTTGTGTGTGTTTTTTTGTGTGTGTTTTTGTGTGTGTTTTTTTTGTGTGTGTTTTGTGTGTGTGTTTTTGTGTGTGTTTTGTGTGTGTTTTGTGTTTTTGTGTGTGTTTTGTGTGTTTTTGTGTGTGTGTTTTTGTGTTTTTGTGTGTGTTTTGTGTGTTTTTTGTGTGTTTTTTGTGTGTGTTTTTGTGTGTGTTTTGTGTGTGTGTGTGTTGTGTGTGTGTGTGTTTGTGTGTTTTGTGTGTGTTTTTGTGTGTTTTTGTGTGTGTTTTTGTGTGTGTGTTTTGTGTGTGTGTGTTGTTTTTGTGTTTTGTGTGTGTGTGTGTTTTTGTGTGTGTGTTTTTGTGTGTTTTTGTGTGTGTGTGTTTTGTGTGTGTGTGTGTGTGTTTTTTGTGTGTATTTTGTGTGTTTGTGTGTTTTTCTGTGTGTATTTTTGTGTTTTTGTGTGTTTGTGTGTGTTTTCTGTGTGTATTTTTGTGTTTTTGTGTGTGTTTGTGTGTGTGTTTTTGTGTGTTTTTGTGTGTGTTTGTGTGTGTGATTTTTGTGTTTTTGTGTTTTGTGTGTGTTTTTTTTTTGTACACAGAAGCCCGCTCAGACTCACAGTGTCTAAAAATCCTCCATATCAGAACATCAGCTCCGGATCGACCAACGACAACTCACTGTACGACACAACGGTGAGTCTGGAACTTATGAAAAATTTGCAAAGATTTAGTTTAGTTTTAATCTTATTTGCAGAAATCTTTGGTTATAAATTAGCAGTTTTAATCTCTAACCTGGGAAAGATGTTGTAAAAAAAAGATATTAACTTGTGTGATGAAACAGATCTGATGCTCACAACTCACAATCTCTTTATGTTGTTGCAGTAACTTCTAAAACATATAATTCTGATTCACTATAGAGCAGAGATGGGACGAGGTAAAATTTCCACAAGACGAGATACGAGACTGGGCCCACAAGAACGAGACAAGACGAGATTTTCACAGAATTCCTAATACGTACATTTCACAGTTCAGTTTCCAATTTTGGCCTCACAATGTTGCGATTTATTTCATTTTATAGTTTCGTTTGCATTCTAGTTCTGCTTTTTGGAACTGTAATGCTGCATTCAGACCAAAAAAAACACGCTGGACGCCTTTAGTTTCGACAGGTTTGTATTTGAGTTAGGACGCTCCTGTCTTAGGCCTGAAGTGACCCAAATCCAATTTTTTGGCCTCTATGTTCCTGTTTTTGATCTTTTAATGACAGTCTGAACGACACAGATCCGATTTTTTCAAATGTGACCCAGGACACTTGGATATGTGCTCCTGAAACTGATACATATCTGATCTTTTGACATGTGACTTCAGTGTGAACGGCCAAAGTGCATTCATCCACCTACACGTTATCAACAAGACACAAACGTCACTATTCTGCACTGAAGTAGGTGAAAATTGTTAATGAACTCTGTGTGACTGAAGTGAAGCACATCACCACTCACCACTCTTGGCTCCGTCTCCACATCCACACGTTCCTTTCAACGGACGTCGCTGCCGCTGCCCCACAAAACACCACGACCAAAAACCTCGTCCTTCTCCTTCTCAATCTCCTCCTTAAAACAAGTAAGTTGTTCATGTTCTGGCTCTGGTACGAGAGGAACTTTAAAATCTCCAGGTGCTCGATGCTGCGTCCATGTTTGGACAACTTCTGTAAACACAGAGACGCTCGCTGCGGTTGACGTCGTCGTGTCTCCAGTGTCACATGTGGGACACTTTTGGGCTGTTTAATGTTCACACTGGAGTCACATACAAGTAACATTTAATTGGAAATGTGAACGACCTTGCAAAAACATCGGATTTCACAAAAAAAATCGGAATTGAGCGTTAAGCCCTGCAGTCTGAATGTAGACTTAGACACCTTGGACAAACAGGAGAAAAACACTTGACGTGCGTCCAGGGCGTCAGCTGCAGTCTGCAAGTGCCTTATTTTCCCATTAGAGACAGTGGCTTTAGCGTATTTATTACAAAAAACACATCAGCAGATTTGATCGGCTCAGCGGTTTTGGCGTATACCGTATTTTTCGGACTACAAGTCGCTCCGGAGTATAAGTCGCATCAGCCAAAAAATTTGTAATGAAGAAGAAAGAAACATATAAGTCGCACTTTTTGGTGGAAATGTATTTTATAAAATCAGAGACCAGGAACCGACATTTTATTTTGAAAGTCAAGTTCTAGTAAAAACATTAGAAAAGAGAACAACAGACTGTTAACGTCACATATGAACAGTTCTTCAGATAAACTATAACATAAACAACAGAACAGAACAAGTTTAACAAACTCTCCATCTCACTCCAAATCACTAAATCCATTCAATTCTTCATCCTCGGTGTCACTGCTGAACAACTCCTCGACCTCCGGAGGTAAACAGAGCGTCTCTTCCTCTTCTGTGTCGCTGTCGTCAGACTCAGCATCAGTTCCAGTTAGAATTATTCTGGTCTTTCTGAATCCCGACAGGATGATTTCGGTGTCACTGAAGTCCAGACTTTGTCCATCCAGTGACTTCAGGAAAGTTTCATGGTGCATCCTCCCGGTGTCACAAGTTTCTCTCACTCCAAACTTTCTTTCTTTCTAAAAACAGGACTAAAACAGGACTAAACCAGGACTAAAGCAGGACTAAAACAGGACTAAAACAGGACTAAAGCAGGACTAAAATAGGACTAAAACAGGACTAAACCAAGACTAAACCAGGTCTAAACCAGGATTAAAACAGGACTAAAGCAGGACTAAACCAGAACTAAACCAGGTCTAAACCAGGACTAAAACAGGACTAAAGCAGGACTAAAGCAGGACTAAACCAGGACTAAACCAGGTCTAAACCAGGACTAAAACAGGACTAAAACAGGACTAAACCAGGACTAAAACAGGACTAAACCAGGACTAAACCAGGACTAAAACAAGACTAAAGCAGGACTAAACCAGGACTAAACCAGGTCTAAACCAGGACTAAAACAAGACTAAAGCAGGACTAAACCAGGACTAAACCAGGTCTAAACCAGGACTAAAACAGGACTAAAACAGGACTAAACCAGGACTAAACCAGGTCTAAACCAGGATTAAAACAGGACTAAACAAGGACTAAAACAGGAATAAACCAGGACTAAACTAGGACTAAAACAGGACTAAACCAGGTCTAATACAGGACTATATCAGGTCTAAACCATGACTAAAACAGGACTAAACAAGGTCTAAAACAGGACTAAACCAGGACTATACCAGGTCTAAACCATGACTAAAACAGGACTAAACCAGGTCTAAACCAGGACTATATCAGGTCTAAACCATGACTAAAACAGGACTAAACAAGGTCTAAACCAGGATTAAACCAGGACTAAAACAGGTCTAAATCAGGACTGAACCAGGACTAAACCACGATGAAACCAGGAATAAACCAGGTCTAAACCAGGATTAAAACAGGACTAGACCAGAACTAAACCAAGACTAAACCAGGACTAAACCAGGTCTTTTGACTTTACATAACTCTTTCGGAATTTCTATTTTCCCGTTCCTCACAACTTCTCCAAACTTCCATATAATTTCCTCTCAGTTATAACATGGAATTCCAAAGCTTTACCAAGTTTTTAATGCTCAATTTTGATTTAAACATTTACATAAAACGTTTAAAATGCTCTTCTACTTTTCCATCTACGTCCCAAAACTCTTTAGAATATTCCGTGTCATTCCTTCCCTCACTCCAAACTTTCTTTCTGCTGCTCGATTATCGTTTTCAGCTGCAGATTTCACGACTTGCAGCTTGAAATCTGCGAAATCCGATTTAGTTTTTGGGGGCGTTTGTGTTCAGTCTTCTCAGTCGTCTTTATAAGTTTGTTTAAATGTTTTATTTTGCCGCAAAAACACTCAAACAAACACAACGCCTTGACGCTCCGGTCTGAATGCAGCATAAGAGAGTTTAAACGAGACTAAACTTTATGTTATTAGGTTCTTTTTTTCAGACCTAGAGTGTTGTTTCATACCTGACAGTTTCGACTGCTCACTAGCGTCTTCCTCAGAGTCACGTGATGTTGCTGTGACGTGTCCGGTCAGCTGATTTAAACAGGTTTTGGCGCCGTCTTCCTACCGGTGGAGGCAGGACGACAGCGCCACCTGCAGTCCCACTTCCTCAGGACAGCATCCCAGGTGTGCGAGAGTAAAAAAGCCCCCTCGTCCCGGTTTACAGTCCCGTGGGCACGTTTCCGTATTTCGATTGCTTCTTTAATCCAGCGGCGATGTTTTTTTTTTATTTTTTTTTTATTAAAGACAGCAGAACATAACATTCAAAAAAACAAAACAAACATCAACGTTTAACAATTGCAATATTCAACATAAAAACAAAAACATAAAGCAACAACCACAACACCACAACAAATACAAAAAAGCCCCCCCATTTCCCCCCAACCGCCCACACCAACACAAAATCAAAACAATATAAATGTGATAGTGCAACATAAACACACCGCTAGGCTCCCGAACATTGATACACTGCGGCCAATTTATAATTGAAGTTCCTTTTGTCTCTCTTCCTTCCCTTTTTTTTTTTTTTTTTTTTTTAATTATAATTTTTTAAATGTATTAGTCCCTATACTCAAACTAATATTTATTTTCACCATCATCAGTTCCCCTCATCATCTTTCACCATCCGTCACAATCTCAAAAAACATAACCCTAAAGGCATTTCTTTTTATTAATTATTATTACTGTTATTATTATCACTATTATTCCTACTATTATTTCCACTACCTTTCATCACTATTACTATTTTTATTATTATTAATTATTATTACATCCATAATACCTATTATTATCTCTACTATTAATTACAATAATTACAACAATAATATTTCATTATTATTATTATCATTATCATTGGTAGTAGTGACAGTAGTAGTAGCAGTAGTAGTAGTAGTAGTAGTGACAGTAGTAGTAGTAGTAGTAGCAGTAGTAGTGTCAGTAGTAGTAGCAGTAGTAGTGTCAGTAGTAGTAGCAGTAGTTGTGAACAGTAGTAGTAGTAGCAGTAGTAGTAGTAGTAGTAGTAGCAGTAGTAGTGTCAGTAGTAGTAGCAGTAGTAGTAGTAGTAGTAGTA
>NW_026571541.1:34312492-34313493 GCF_026225935.1 Boleophthalmus pectinirostris
CTGAACCGGACCAAGACCGGACCAGACCGGACCAGGCGGACTCCGAGCTTTGACTCCAAGCCTCCACGGGGTCCGAGCCTCAGCTTCGAGCTCCGGCCCTGCCGTGGGCTCTGAGCCTCCGGTCTGGTCCCGGTCTGGTCCGGTCTGGTCCCAGTCTCACCGCATACGGACTGAATCAGGACGGATCCAGGTCCGAGACCAGACCGGAGCCAGAGCGGGACTGAGACCAGACAGAGCTGCTCCAGTTCTCCGCGCTCAGAACCGCGGCTGGTTCCGAGGTGGAGCAAAGCCTCCGACTGACGCATAACACCAATGAAAATGAATCGAACTAAGAGCTTTTTGGTTCAAATGGACAGGTCCGGGACCAGACCGGGACAGAGCGCTACTGGACCACCGGGACCAGAGCGGAGGCTCAGACCCACGGCAGAGCCGGAGCTCGAAGCTGAGGCTCGGACCTTCGCAGAGGCTCGAGTCAAAGCTCAGAGTCCGCCCTGGTCCCGTCCCCCTTCTGGTCCCGTCTGGTCTGGTCTCAGTCCCGCTCTGTCTCGCTCTGGTCTCGGACCTGGATCAGTCCCGGTTCAGTCGTATGCGGTGCAAAAGTTCGGCATCGCAGACACGGAAGTCAGTAAAGGGAAACGGCCGTTATCCGTTTTTTCCATTCTTCATTTAAACACAAAATCGAAAACTGAAAAAAACGAATCGTTATCCGTTTTTTCATTTTGGTTTGGAGACAAATAACGAAGAAAACTGTTGTTTTTTCCTTTTCTTATTTTTGGTTTTATATTGAAAAACGAATGAACGAATGATACACGGATTCTGCTCTGGTCTCCGGCTTCAAGAACCGCGGCTTCGAGGTGGAGCAAAGCTCCGACTGAACGCATTCAACCAATGAAAATGAATCGAACTAAGAGCTTTTGGTTCAAGGACCAGGTCCGGGACCAGACCGGACCAAAGCGCACTGAGACTGGGACCAGACCGGGACCAAAGCTACTGCGACTGGG
>NW_026571541.1:34318056-34382530 GCF_026225935.1 Boleophthalmus pectinirostris
TCTGGTTTAGTCCTGCTTTAGTTCTGGTTTAGTCCTGCTTTAGTTCTGGTTTAGTTCTGTCTGGTTTAGACCTGGTTTAGACCTGGTTTAGTGGTTTAGACCTGGCAGATGAGTCTGGTTTAATTTTACCGGTTTAGGGGAAAAAAAAAGGGTTCTGGTTAGTAGTAGCCCAAAATGTGAAAACAGTAAAATCCCTCTGTGTAATCCATTTATTTCAACAAAGTAACTGTAATCCAATTACCACTCACTGAAACAGTAACTGTAACTGAATACAGTTACTCATCATTTGTACTCTGATTACATAACTCCAGTACATGTAATCTGTTACTCCCCAACACTGATTATAAATATAAAATATTATTATTTAAAAAGTCCTGTTAGGGTAGAGTGACCACATTTACAAAATCAAAAAACTGGGACACTCTCGGTTTGGGGCGATTGGTAATAATAAAATTGCGAAACCCATTCATGACTAATATGAGTCACATTTTCTTTGTGTTTTGGTCATTTTTAAGCAGCTTGTCTGTATTTTACTTAATCAAATGACAGTTTATGCGTCTCTTTACTGTTGGCAGGTATGAATAATATGTCAAATTGGTCAAAAATAGAAACACCTGGGACATTTCTTGTATAAAACTTGGACAAATTAGTGCTGTCAAGCGATAAAAAAAATCTAGAGATTAATTAATTATGATCTGTAATTAATCTAATTAATTTCTTTTTTAATCTCACCAAAAAATTGCTGAGAAAAGCTTCACCTTGAGGTATTTTCATTTGAATTCATTATTACATTATTTTCACACTGTCATTAATGTTTTTATATTCAAATGATCATCATTATTATTACTGTTACTAATCTGCATAAATAAAGTCAACTTTACAACATATAAACATAAACACTCTAGAGCCACATCAGCCCGTTTGACATTATCATGTGTTTAATGCAGATTTGCACAAGTCTCACAGAAACAAAACTTAAAACCACATGACTCATTTGCATAAACTAAGATGAGAAAAGAAATAAAAGAATGTTCTAGTGTCGCTGATGCGGCTCAGCTTCTACTAAAGGACACGACTCAGTGGAATAAAGATGTTTTTTCTGTGACAGAGGGATGTTGATGTTGAAGTTGAGTCTGTTCTGTGTTTGTCACGATGTTTTCAGATCAGACATGTGCAGGTTTATCACAGATGCGGCGAGAACGGGAATGAAAATGACAATTCTTTGCGGGAGCGAGCGGAGCAGGACTGCACAGTGCGAGACTGTGTCCTAACAACACATAAAAACAGATTTTATAATAAGGCAACTCGCGAACAGAAACAGTAAAGTTAGAGATTCAAAATAAGATTAACGCGACTAAAAAACATAATGTGCTAAATATGACTGTAATTAATTAATTGCAATTAACGCCAATTTATATTAATGATAATTTGACACCCCTACGACAAATCAATAGTTTTGAATGAATCTGCTGGGACAAGGGACATAGACTCAAATCTGGGTCTGTCCTGAGCAGTGTTAGAGTTTGCAATTTTGGGGCTTTAGGCGAACTTAAGTTTGGGGCCCTCACTATAATGCACCATTTTTTGTTTTTGTTTTGTTTTTTAATATATTTATTGTCTGTTTTTCATTGTTCTCGACATGCACATCGCTATTTATTTGAATTATGGTGGATTGGAAACTTGTCTTATTAGTCAAGTATCTTACTTAGATAACCATTTTATTTTTTATTTTTTTGCTAGTACAATTACATTTTTGTCATATTGAGAGAAAATCAAATTGTTCTGAGGCCTTGGCTCTTGAGGATATATTGAGGGCAATTAGTTGGGGCCCCCTCCAGATTTGGGGGCCCTAAGCAGCTGCCTACTTTTGCCGAACGGTAGCACCGCCTCTGGTCCAGAGTAAACAGGGACCGCTAGTCATTTTACATTAGAAGTTTGAGTCGTTTTGGGAAAAGTAACCGCTCCTACCATATCTGTTAGTTGAGTTTGCACATGCTCAGTACAACTTTAGGTTTTAGAACTTAGGATACTGCGTCTACAGGTCACAATATCCTGGATAGTCTGAGAAAAACCCAGTAAGAGTCTCCTGGTTTCTGATCCAGGAGACCGAAATCAGGATTCTCCGTCTACATGGACACTCATAAAACCAAGATACTCAAAGAACCTGATCATAACCTGGATACTTGAGCGCATGTAAACACACTCAATATATTGCCCACCTCCAGACCCCCTCTTCCTCTTTCCTATAAAATATTATTATTTAAAAAGTCCTGTTATGGTAGAGTGACTAGATTTTCAAAATCAAAAAACCAGGACACACTCAGTTTGGGACGGTTGGTAATAATAAAATTGTGAAATTAAGTAAAATTGTTCAGTACTCGGCCAATTCATGACAAACATGAGTCAGTACAGTCACATTTTCTTTGTGTTTTGGTCATTTTTAAGCAGCTTTTCTGTATTTTACCTAAACAAATGACAATGACAGGTATAAATAATATGTCAAAATGGTCAAAAATAGAAACACGTGGGACATTTCTTGTATAAAACTGGGACAAATCAATAGTTTTGAATGAATCTGCTGGGACAAGGGACACGGGGCTCAAAACTGGGACTGTCCCGGGTAAACGTGGACGTCTAGTCACTCTGTTAGGAGTTTGAGTCGTTTTGGGAAAAGTAACCGCTCCTACCTTGAGTCTGCACGTGCTCAGTCCAGCTCCAGGTTTTAGAAATCAGGATACTGCGTCTACAGGTCACAATATCCTGGATACTCTCCGAAAAAACCCGGGTTTCTCATCACCGGGATTCTGGCTTATCTAGGAGACCGAAATCAGGATACTGCGTCTACATGGACACTCACAAAACCAAGATACTCAAAGAACCTGATCATAACGGTGATACTCGAGCGCATGTAAACACACTCACTGATTCATTATATTGCCCACCTCCAGACTCCCTTTTCCTCTTCCTCTTTCCTCCTCGTCCTCGTCCTTTCTCTCTTAAAGCTGGGCGCTGTATTATTTTTCTAACTCCAACAGAAAACGGTCCAGCGATGATGAACTCTTGTACAGTTTTTAATCTCTACGATCGGAGCTTCTGCGTCACGTGCGTCTCTGTGTGCCCACTCACCCGTGTGTCCTCGAAGAACTCTGCTCGGACTAAACGCAACCACACGACAACGCGACAACACGACAACGCAACAACACGACAACGCGACAACACGTTTAACTCTGATGTCACGTCCTGCTCCGTCAGCGGGTCGTTTTTGAACCGCGACACGTCTCACGGTGCGTCACTTTTCCGGTGGAGGGTCCGTCAAACGCTTTTCACCGTCGAGATGTTGTTGCTTCGTCTGGAATGTTTCACAGTGCGGCATTAAACCTTTCTATCTCAAGTTAAAGGTCAGATCTGTGGAGAGGCGGCCCCCGGCTCACAGTCAAAATGTCTGTTTTTTCTCAGAGGTGGAAACAATACAGAAAAACTGTGATTACGTAAAAGTATCTTGACTTTGCTTAATTCCTACTCAAGTAAAAATCTAAAAATCTGCTCAAGTAAAAGTAAAAAAGTACTTCTTACATAGTTACTTTCGATTATTTGGTGTAAAAAAAAAGGATGAGTCATAAATCTAATCCAGCACAAGTTGTTTTAATCAACATTTAGGTGATACACTGCAAACTTTGTTCAGTACAGAGTTTGCACTGAACATTGAATAATTCTCTCGAGAATTATTCAATTGTTTGTTTTGTTTTTTGTTTATTTATTTAGTGCTTTTCACAGACATATGTCATAAAGACACTTTCCACAGCATTATTCTTTCACTCCAGACCCAGTGGTGGTAAATTACTACTGTATTTTCCGGGCTATTAGGATTTGGATTATAAGACGCACTGTCATTCAATGGTCTATTTTCAAACTTTTTTCACAAATAAACCGCACTTTAAACGACTTTAAAGGAAACACAACAGTTGGATGGGTGAGTGGGACTTTGTTTGTGGCGTTCACGGTGACTCTGGGGTTTGTTCAGTTGTGGCGTGTAGGGAGGGTCAGCGTGTTCGCAGTGACTCAGGCTGCGTTCAGACTGCAGCCTGAAGTGACCCAAATCCGATTTTTTTGGTCTCTATGTTCCTGTATCTGATCTTTTAATGACAGTCTGAGCGACACAGATCTGATTTTTTCAAATGTGACCCAGGACACTTGGATATGTGCTCCTGAAACTGATACATATCTGATCTTTTGACATGTGACTTCAGTCTGAACGGCCAAAGTGCATTCATCCACCTACACGTTATCAACAAGACACAAACGTCACTATTCTGCACTGAAGTAGGAGAAAATTGTTAATGAACTCTGTGTCACTGAAGTGAAGCACATCACCACTCACCACTCTTGGCTCCGTCTCCACATCCACACGTTCCTTTCAACGGACGTCGCTGCCGCTGCCCCACAAAACACCACGACCAAAAACCTCGTCCTTCTCCTTCTCAATCTCCTCCTTAAAACAAGTAAGTTGTTCATGTTCTGGCTCCGGTACGAGAGGAACTTTAAAATCTCCAGGTGCTCGATGCTGCGTCCATGTTTGGACAACTTCTGTAAACACAGAGACGCTCGCTGTGGTTGACGTCGTCGTGTCTCCAGTGTCACATGTGGGACACTTTTGGGCCGTTTAATGTTCACACTGGAGTCACATACAAGTCACATTTAATTGGAAATGTGAAACGACCTCGCAAAAACATCGGATTTCACAAAAAAATCCGAATTGAGCGTTAAACCCTGCAGTCTGAACAATAGCATCAGTTGTTCAGTTGTGTCTAGAAGTGGCACATTGCACTCGCTTTTTCGTTCCGTTCCTCGTCGGCGTGGAGTGATGAGTGTGTCTGTGGGTGTTTTTCGCCGTGCGGTCGCTGTCTGCTCCGTGTGCGTTCGCGGCTTTGTAGTTTACTGAAGTCGTGCTGGGACGCCCGAGTGGATTCGTGTAGGGGGCGCTCTGGATTGTGGCGTGCGGTCGTTTTTTGATGGGGTCAGAGGCTTAAGAACGCGTCTAATAGCCCGGGAAAATACAGCATTGTAGCCACAGCTGCCCTGGAGCAGACTGACAGAAGCGAGGCTGCCAGTCTGCGCCTCACACACATACTCCACTTTCATACTAGGCACTGTGGGTGAAGTGTCTTGTCTAAGGACACAACGGCAGTTTTTTGCGACTGGTGCCCCACTTGTGGCTCCTGATTTTCCCAGTGTCTCCATCCAAGTCCAGACCAGACCCGGTCCTGCTGAGCTTCTGAGATCTGACGGGATCAAGGCTTTGACAAACCAATATGACCCCCTTCTTCTTGTATATTGTCCTCGATCTGTGGCTCAACAGCAGCATCATCCAAAGTTGATCCAAAACAGACTGACGATCTATTTTATATTTCTTTTTTTTTCTCTATCAGTCCGATTTTACTCACTAACGATGGTGGGTTCCAATGTAATGAAGTAAAATACTTGGGTCAAAATGTACTCAAGTAAAAGTAAAATGACCTATTTCAAAAACTACTTAAAAAATGACAAATTACTCATAAAAACTACTCAGTTACAGTAAAGTGAGTAAATGTAATCTGTTTTTTTAGGTGTTTTTGAGCTATAAAACCACTTGTAATTGTTGAGTGTTTTAATTAGAGCGACCAGATTTTTAAAATAAAAAACATCCCTAGTTTGGGTTGGTAATAATAAAATTTTGCATAATTAAGGAAAATTGTTCTGCACTTTGCACTAATGTGAGTCAGTACTGTCACATTTTCTTTGTGTTTTGGTCGTTTTTAAGCAGATTTTCTGTATTTTACCAAAACAAATGACAGTTTATGCATCTCTTTACTGTTGGCAGGGATTAAATTGGTCAAAAACAGAGACGCCTGGACATTTCTTGTATAAAAATGGGACAGATCACTGTTTTTGGATAAATCTGCTGGGACAGGGGACAAAACTGGGACTGTCCCAGGTCAAAAACAACGTCTGGTCACCCTAGATTTAATGCCATACTGTGGAACATTCCAGACAGAGCAATGACATCTCCATAGAAACAACCAAAAAGTTACACAGAGCACCTTTAAAAAGAAAGTTGTTTGACTCTAGGAAGGAAACTTGGCTCTATGTTTATGTATAATCTGTGTATCATTCATTTGTTTTTAAAACCAAAAAGAAGAAAATGAAAAAACAACAGTTTTCTTCATTATTTGTCACCAAAACCAAAATGAAAAAAACAGATTATTAGTTTTTTTCAATTTTGTATTTAAATGTATTTAAATTTAAAAATGGAAAAAAAGAAATAACAGACGTTTCCCGTTTACGTGACTTAAACTGTGATGCTGGACTGAACCAGGACTAAAACAGATCTAAACCAGCTCTAAACCAGGACTAAACCAGGACTACACCCTTTTCAGTTTTCAGGCTGGTCCCAGTCTCAGTTCCGGTCCCGGTCTTAGTCCCGGTATAAGTCCTGGTCTCAGTCCCGGTCTCAATCACGGTCACAGTCCTGGTCCTGTTCTTGGTCTCAGTCCCGGTCTCAGTCCTGGTCCTGTTCCCAGTCTCAGTCCTGGTCTTGTCCCAGTCTCAGTCCCGGTCTCAGTCCCAGTCTGGTCCCGGTTTCAGTCTTGGTCTGGTTCCGGTCTCAGTCCTGGTTTCAGTTCTGGTCCTGTCCCCATTCTCAGTCCTGATCTCAGTCCTGGTCTGGTTCTGATCTGGTCCCGGACCTGACTTAGTCCTAGTTCAGTCCGGCATCCATTTTTTCCATTTTTCATTTAAACACAAAATCAAAAACTGAAAAAATAAACAACAAACGAATCATTATCTGTTTTTTCATTTTGGTTTTTCTTATTTTTGGTTTTACACTGAAAAACAAATGAACAAATGACACACGGATTATAAATGACAGAAAATGGACTGAAAGTGTATCGTGTTTGGTTAAAGAAATCTCCATTCTGAATCCTGATCCACAAACGTCGAACCTTCTCGTTATTTCTTCTTTCTTCGTCTCCACAAATCTGACATTTTCAAGTTTGAAGTGTTTGAAGTAATCGGGTTTGAGGAACGACACTGCTTTCTGAAACTATACTGTAAAAAATAAACCGCTTTTGTTTATTTATACTGACAGAGAAGACGCTGAACTTTACGCCGTTTTTTTGTTTCACGTGGATACGCCGAGAAATTAACCGTAAACCAGGTCAAGAATTTTTATTTCCAGCCCCAACTTGACCCAACCCTGCTCTTTTTGCTTGTAACTTAATTAAAAGTTAAAGTTAAAAATCCACTCCAAATGTGTTTATCAGTGTTTAGGATAAAAAGTAGTAATTAAGATATATTTGTACTCATTTAATGTGAGTACTCGTTAATGGGAATCAGTTTTACCGAGCAATAAGTAAAAGTATTCAGGCCAAACTAAGTAATGACGAAGATCACAGGCTTTTATTTTGAAATGTTGGAAATGCAGTGAAAGTCAAGATGTTGTTAAGGTCCTAAGATTTACTCTTTTGAGCTTTAAGTCGTGTTATAATGTTGTTACCTTCTCAGAAACAGACCTGGAGTTGTGTTTTGTTTCATTCGCGCATGTTTAAGTAACGTTTTATTTTTATTGTCGACGTCTACAAAGCTCAAAATGCTCTTCAAGTTTTCAAGTTAACAGCTCCTTTTACCTTTAGTATTGGTTATTGGTTAGTATTATTAGATTGGCGACAGATCTTTTTCACAACGGCTGTAGGTTTGTAGAACTTCCGGTTATTGTTTTTCTGTGGTAAAATGTGTGTGTAAATGAAGAAGACTTTATCCACAACTATCAAGGTAAGAAAGACGAAAACTTAAAGGAAACGACAACGACACATTGGTGACACACTGAGCAAAACTAATGTTACGGTCATGAATAAAACAGAAGTAACTTGTTAACTTTTTAATTTTATGATGATTGCTGTATTTTTCGGACAGCAAGTCGCAACAGCCAAAAAATGCATAATGAAGAAATAAAAACATATATAAGTCGCACTTTCTGGGGGAAATTTATTTTATAAAATCAGAGAACAGGACCCGACATTTTATCTTGAAAGTCAAGTTCTAGTAAAAACAATAGAAGAGAACAACAGACTGTTAACGTCACATATGAACAGTTCTTCAGATAAACTATAACATAAACAACAGAACAGAACAAGTTTAACAAACTCTCCATCTCACTCCAAATCCACGGTATGTGACCACACCAGAAGCTCAGCAGGCTGGGCCTGGGTGGGACTTGGATGGGAGACCATAAGGAAATCCAGAGCCACAGTGAGGAGCCAGTGGCAAAAAAAAACAAAGCTGTCGTTGTGTCCTTAGGCAAAACACTTCACCCACATTGCCTAGTATGAAAGTGGTGTGAGTGTCGGTGGTGGTTGGAGGGACCGATGGTGCAGACTGGCAGCCTCACTTCCATCAGTCTGCCCCAGGGCAGCTGTGGCTACAGTAGTAGTTTACACCACTGAGTGTGGAGTGACTGAATAATGAACTGTAAAGCACTTTGGGGATCTTGAAAGGCGCTAGATAAATGCAATCAATCAATCAGATCACTAAATCCATTCAACTCTTCATCTTTGGTGTCACTTCTCCCAGTTTGGTTCAGTGTCACTAAGGCGTCGTCGTCGTTCTCCTCAAGTCTCTTAAGTTTTCGTCTTTCTTATCCTGATAGTTGTGGATAAATTCTTCATGTTAGAATGTTTATTCTTTGTGGACCTTGTTGGTTGTAGATTTGGTGATGGGGCAGATTTATGCAGCTGCTGGAGAACACGACACACATTTACACACACATTTTATCACAGAAAACCTTTAACTGGACGATCTGCAAATCTACAGCTGGACACTTCCAGCCTTTGTGAAAAAGGTTTAGGTTAAAATGATCCAAATAATTCTAGTGAAAGTGTGGAGGTTTTCCTGTACTTTAACATGACATCACAATAAAACAAAACACAACTCCAGGTCTGTTTGTGGTGACGAAACAACATAATAACAGATCAAAATACAATGTAATATGGGCCTTTTAAAATGCCAATAATTCGTGTCCTTAAAGCTGGGAACTCGATTTTCAAACTGAGAAAGGAGGAATTGTGCGTGTCTCTCGTTTCTAATTGTCACAAACTCTTCACTCGTATTCACGTGCATGACTTTCTTGGTTTATTTCAGATTTATTTAGTATAACTGTTTGTAATATTTGACTTTCTGGTGGGACACGAGGAAACGCAGGTGTGACATACGTCGAGGTGATTCTGTAACTGTTACCTAGCAACAGTAATGTCAACACGGACCGAAACGAGTCCAAAAGGTGAAACCGTTATGATTAAACTAATAAAAAATGAATGAGAAAAAAATGAAAGAGAAATGGAGAATCAGAAATAAAAAGGTGAGAAGGTGGAGGAGAAACGAGGACAAGACCAGAGGAACGCAGAGAAGGAGATCTGGGTTAGACCTGATCAAGACCTGGTTTAGACCTAGTTGAGACCTGGTTAAATCCTGGTTAAGTCCTGGTTTAGACCTGGTTTGTTGTGGTTAAGTCCTGGCTAGTTTAGATCTGGTTAGGTTCTGGTTTAGACATAATTGACACCTGGTTAAGTCCTGGTTAGGTCCTGGTGTAGACCTGGTTTACGCCTGTTAAGTCCTGGTTTAGACCTCATTTAGACCCTGTTAAATCCTGGTTAAGTCCTGATTTTGACCTGGTTTTGGTGTGGTTAAGTTCTGGCTATTTCGATCTGGTTGAGTTCTGGTTTAGACCTAGTTTAGACCCTGTTAATCCTGGTTTGGAGCTGGTTTAGACCTGGTTTTGACCTGTTAAGTCATGGTTTAGACCTCGGTTAGACCCTTAAATCCTGGTTTAGACCTGGTTTTGACCTGGTTTTGGTGTGGTTAAGTTCTGGCTATTTAGATCTGGTTGAGTTCTGGTTTAGACCTAGTTTAGACCCTGTTAATCCTGGTTTGGAGCTGGTTTAGACCTGGTTTGACCTGTTAAGTCCTGAGTTAAACCTGATTTTGACTGGTTAAGTTCTGGCTAGTTTAGACCTGGTTGAGTTCTGGTTTAGACGTAGGTGAGACCTGGTTAAGACCTGGTTAGGTCCTGGTTTAGACCTGGTTTAAGCCTGTTAAGTCCTGAGTTAGACCTGGTGTTGATGTGGTTAGGTCCTGTTTAGTTTAGACCTGGTTAGGTCCTGGTTTAGACCCAGTTTAGACCCTGTTAAATCTCAGTTAAGTCCTGGTTTAGACCTGGTTAAGTCCTGGTTCAGACTTGGTTTAAACCTGTTAAGTCTTGGTTTGGACCTGGTTTAGACTTGGGTTTGACATGGTTAAGTCCTGGTTAGTTTAGACCCGGTTAAGTTCTGGTTAAGACCTGGTTTAAAATGAGTTTAGACCTAGTTTCAAAGTGGTTAGGTCCTGGTTTTTAGACCCAATTTAGACCCAATTTAGACATAATTTAGACCTGGTTAAGACCTGGTTTCGATCTGGTTTACACTTGGTTTTGATGTGATTAAGTTTAGACCTGGTTAAGTCCTGGTTAAGTCCTGGTTAAGTCCTGCGTTAGACCTTTCTTTCCACAAACTACCACTTAACGAAGATAAACCGATGATAAATATTGACCACACGCTCGATCCACCAAACCAAGTCAGAATTATAATATAAATAAAAACATGAAACCCTGTCCTCTGCGCTCTAACACTCTTTTCGTGTCATTGTGTTTCCGGGAACTTTTACAGGACGAGGTCGAGTCCCCAGCTTTAAAATGAATCGTCTCTTTTCACAAACAGAATCCATGTGGTGGTTTGAACGGCCACAGTAATAATAATAATAATAATAATAATATTGAGCTATTTTTGATCCACTGTACTTAACTTCACCAACATCTTCAATAAAAAGAATTGTAGAAAAATGACTCGACTCTTTCTTTTGTTGTAAATTACAGCACAGAGTCTCAGCAGAGCACGGGAAGAGACATTTAAAGATCCTAACGGAGCAGAAAAGCACAAATAAAGAGATGAAGAAGAGGAGGAAGAGAGAGGAGGAAGACGGGGACCAGTTAGACTCGGTTTAGACCTGGTTTAGATCTGGCTTAGACCTAGTTAAGACCTATACCTAGTTTGGACCTGGTTATGTTGTTGTTTAGACCAGGTTTAGATCCAGTTTAGACCTTGTTAAGTCTTGGTTTAGACCTGGTTTGGATCTAGTTTAGATCTGGTTAGGTTCTGGTTTAGACGTAATTGACACCTGGTTAAGTCCTAGTTAGGTCCTGGTGTAGACCTGGTTTATGCCTGTTAAGTCCTGGTTTAGACCTCATTTAGACCCTGTTAAATCCTGGTTAAGTCCTGATTTTGACCTGGTTTTGGTGTGGTTAAGTTCTGGCTATTTAGATCTGGTTGAGTTCTGGTTTAGACCTAGTTTAGACCCTGTTAATCCTGGTTTGGAGCTGGTTTAGACCTGGTTTTGACCTGTTAAGTCATGGTTTAGACCTCGTTTAGACCCTTAAATCCTGGTTTAGACCTGGTTTTGGTGTGGTTAATTTCTGGCTATTTTAGATCTAGTTGAGTTCTGGTTTAGATCTAGTTTAGACCCTGTTAATCCTGGTTTGGAGCTGGTTTAGACCTGGTTTTGACCTGTTAAATCCTGAGTTAAACCTGATTTTGACTGGTTGACTTGGACCTTGTTAAGTCTTGGTTTAGACCTGGTTTGGATCTAGTTTAGATTTGGTTAAGTTCTGGATGGTTCAGACCTGATTTCGACCTGGTTTAGACCTAGTTTAGACCTGGTTATGTTGTTGTTTAGACCAGGTTTAGATCTAGTTTAGACCTTGTTATGTCCTGGTTTAGAACTAGTTTAGATTTGGTTAAGTTCTAGTTGGTTTAGACCTAATTTAGGCCTGGTTAAATCCTGGTTTAGGTCTGGTTTAGACCTAATTTAGATTTGGTTAAGTCCTGGCTGGTTTAGACTTAATTCAGACTTGGTTTAGACCTAATTTAGGCCTGGTTAATCCCTGGTTTAGACCTAATTTAGATTTGGTTCAGACCTGGTTTAGACCTGGCGTAGACCTGGATAAGTCCTATACCTAGTTTAGACCTGGTTATGTTGTTGTTTAGACCAGGTTTAGATATAGTTTAAACCTGGTTAAATCCTGGTTTAGACCTGGTTTAGATTTGGTTAAATTCTAGATGGTTTAGACCTAATTTTAGTCTTGGTTTAGATAAGATGGTTTAGATGTTAGATATTTCCTGGTTTTTAGACCTGGTTAAATCCTGGTTTAGACCTGGTTTAGACCTGGTTAAATCCTGGTTTAGACCTAGATTAGACCTGGTTAAATCATATACCTAAAATGGTTATGTTATTGTTTTGACCAGGTTTAGATCTATTTTAGACCTGGTTAAATCCTGGTTTAGACCTAATTTAGAATTGGTATAGACCTGGTTTAGACCGGGTTAAATCCTGGTTTAGACTTTGTTTACATGTGGTTTAGACTTGGTAAAGTCCTGGTCTGTACCTGGTTTAGTCCATTTTTTCTCTTATGGCAAAGAGCCCAGTTGTCATGAGTTAAAATGGAGCAGGTCTTTCATTTTACAGCTCAGGTGGTTCATCATTATTAAAATATAAATAAAATAAAATTATACATGAGGGTTTCCGGTTTGGAGACCACAGGATCTCATCTCTGCTGTTTGCAGATGATGTTGTCAGGACCTGCAGCACTGGGGAGGTTTGCAGCCGAGTGTGAAGCAGCTGGGATGAAGATCAGCTCTTCTAAATCCGGGGACATGATTCTCAACCCTCTGGAGAGTTCCTGCCTCAGGTGGAGGAGTTCATGTATCTCGGGGTCTTGTTCTCGAGTGAGGGGAGGACGGAGCGTGAGACTGACAGGTGGCGTAAGGTCCAAACATTTGTGAAGCCATAGTTGTTCCACCTTTTAAAATGCCTCAAAAATAAAAGAATCCACGGAGAGCGAACCAAGTGCGATTCAATAACTCTTTACTGAGGATTCACATTATTAGGACAAACAAATACAAACAAAAAGGGGAACTTTAACGTATAGGAGACAGGAGGTCAAAAAACTGTCTGGCTCCACTCCAGCCTCTCCTGCTGCACCTGCACACGTCTTCAATATGGAGCCGTAGACCACAAAATAATACAAAAATTAAATGCTACTTAAATAAACTTATGATTTCTCACCAATGCATCCACGGTCACCCTCCCCCCAGTACCTTAAGGAACTCCTCACTCCCCAGACCCCCTCACGCTCCCTCCGCTCTCTGCAGCCACCAACACTCTCCAAACCCCCAGAACCAAACTTTGCACCATGGGAGATCGGGCCTTCTCCTCTGCTGCTCCAAGGCTTTGGAATCCTCTCCCCGACCACCTGAGAGCCCCACAATCTATTTCTGTTTTTAAACAAAATCTTAAAACACACCTTTTTACTAAAGCCTTTTGTTAATTGTATTTTTATTCTTGTTTTATCTTATAAATTCCTGCACTGGTTTTAGCTTGATCCACTGTTTCTGATGCACCTTTTTACTCATTGTTTTTACCTGTAGCACTTTGAGATTATTTTATGTAAAGTGCAATATAAATAAAATGTATTATTATTATTATTATTATTATGATTAATATTAGCAATAATTAATTGAAAGAAAAATATAAATAGATTAAATTATTTTGTAACAAATAATCAACAAATAATCATATTAACCATAAAGAATTAGCAAAATACCAAAAATTATGCATTTTAAGTAAATATTAAATCAAACAAAATAAGAATAATTATCTCAGTAATGAAAAAACTACAAAACTGGGTTTAGGCTCCCACAGGTGGATCGGTGCCGCGTCGGCAGTGATGCGGTCGCTGTATCGGAGGGAGCTGAGCCGAAAGACAAAGCTCTCGATTTACCGTCAGTCTACGTTCCTCCCCTCACCTCTGGTCATGAGTCTGGGTAAAGACCGAAAGGACGAGATCGCGGATACAAGCGGCCGAAATGAGTTTCCTCCGCAGGGCGACTGGGCGCTTCCTCAGAGACAGGGTGAGGAGCTCGGAGTAGAGTCGCTGCTCCTCCACGTGCAGAGGAGCAGATGAGGTGGCCCGGGCATCTGTTCCGGATGCTTCCTGGGCGTGTCCCGCTGGAAGGACGCCCTGAGGAAGACCCAGGACACGCTGGAGGGACTACGTCTCCGGGCTGGACTGGGAACGCCTTGGAGACCCCTAAGAGGAGCTGGAGGAAGTGTCTGGGGTGAAGGAAGTCTGGGAGTCCCTGCTTAGACTGATGCTGGGTAAGTGACGGAAAATCAGTGTTGGGAAGGTGACTTTTAAAATGTAATCCCCTACAGATTACAGATTACAAATCCATCAAATTACTTAAAGTGAGTAATGTAATCTGATTACTTTGGATTACTTGATTTTCTGTAGAGAAGCAAAGACGAGGAAACTTAACTGTATTAAAAATATTATTGATAGAAGAAGAGGAGACACGTCCACACAGCAGGATTTAGTCCTGGATTTAGTCCTGTTTAGATCCTGGTTTAGATCTGGTTTAGATTTAGACTGTTTAGACCTGGTTTAGATCTAGTTTAGACAGACCCTGGTTTAGATCTAGTTGAGACCTGGTTTTAGTCCTGGTTTAGTCCTAGATTTAGTTTAGACCTGGTTTAGTCCTGGTTTAGATCTAGTTTAGATCTTTTTAGACCTGGTTTTAGTCCTGGTTTAGTCCTGGTTTAGATCTAGTTTAGATCTAGTTTAGACCTGGTTTAGACCTGGTTTTAGTCCTGGTTTAGTCCTGGTTTAGATCTAGTTTAGACCTGGTTTAGTCCTGGTTTAGATCTAGTTTAGACCTGGTTTAGATCTAGTTTAGACCTGGTTTAGATCTGGTTTAGATCTAGTTTAGTCCTGGTTTAGTCCTGGTTTAGATCTAGTTTAGACCTGGTTTTAGTCCTGGTTTAGTCCTGGTTTAGATCTAGTTTAGATCTGGTTTAGATCTAGTTTAGACCTGGTTTAGATCTAGTTGAGACCTGGTTTAGTCCTGGTTTAGATCTAGTTTAGACCTGGTTTTAGTCCTGGTTTAGATCTAGTTTAGATCTAGTTGAGACCTGGCTTAGACCTGGTTTTAGTCCTGGTTTAGATCTAGTTTAGACCGGGTTTAGTCCTGGTTTAGTCCTGGTTTAGTCAGAGACCTGGTTTAGATCCTGGTTTAGTCTGTTTAGATCTAGTCCTGGTTTAGTCCTGGTTTAGTTTCCAGCAATGAGTGGAATTACCAAAAAATAAATAAATTAAATTAATTAAATAAAACATAAAAATAATGTGAAAACAGGAAAATTCCTCTGTGTAATCCATTTATTTCAACAAAGTAACTGTAATCCAATTCCCACTCACTGAAACAGTAACTGTAACTGAATACAGTTACTCATAATTAGTACTCTGATTACATAACTCCAGTACATGTAATCTGTTACTCCCCGACACTGCAGAAAATGGATGATACATGAGTATAATCGAGTAATATAAGTGCAAAAATGTCCACGCTTAATCTAAATAAATCTTTCTACTAATTACAACGTGACGATTATTACGTTGCCTTTTATATTGTGCAAAAATCTCCTCCTTCTCGCGTTGCCTGTTGATTTTTTTGGTTGAGTCAAATCCCAACAATCGCCCCTCGTCACAAATTAGTTTTCTTCTTCAACCGACTTGATAAACAAACGCTACAACCCGACGCCTCCTCTGCGGTTGTGTTACGAGTCACGCTGCGTAATTACAGTTGTTTAATGGCGACTGGAGCGTTGTTATCATTCCATTAAAAGCTACCGCGTCCCGTTAATAGACCCGCATTAATAATTAAAACAGCCAAACGCGAGCACGAGGCGGAAAAAAAAAATCCATTCAAAGTCCACGGGGTTTGGACAGAAGAGCACTGCCGCCATCTGCCGTTCGTACGCGCGCATTGCAGCAGGTGACAATTATCAAGACAGAAGCGCTAAACAGGAACTCATCAGACTTAATGACGACTTACGCAGTAAAAGCACGAGTTTACGCGATATGCACTGTCAAAAAAAGCATAGATTTAATCGTTTTTGGCGTGATATTTTGCATTTACGGCGTATTTTGTTACGATAATGAATTATTTTGACTTAGATTTCGACTTTAACGAACTTTATTGATCCACAAACGAAATTATCTGGACACAGTAGCTCACTAATCACAATATAATATAATAATAAAGCGAAAAAAATATATAAATAGTCATAATAAATTTAAAATAAGTAGCAAAAAAGAGCAAAAGGCAGCTATTTGTTAAATCGGACGTATGTTATTGCGTTGATGTAAATGTAGATGTCAAAATAAAATAGAAAAATAAGTCATAAAATATAAAATGTCAAGAAAATAGTGCAAAAATGACGATTATTGACAGGACAGGTGATAGGTTGGAGTAAAAGGCCTCGTCCGAGATTATTGTAAATAAAGTGTTTGGAGAAAAAATGAAGGCGGTTTGTAATTATTATATAAAAAGTGAGGAATTTTTATTTAAAATAGAGTTGCAAATGTGAAATTTCCAGCTGAACACCGCCCGAGGCTATGGCGATTTCCTCCGAGATGAGATCGGAAGTGGGTTTGACGGAACGAAGATTAGATTTTTTTTAATTTTATTTAATAAGAAGAGCGCGCTGGAAATGAAACAAAACGGCGTCAAATCTCTTAAATAACTGGGATTAATAATAAATTGCAAATATGGAGTTAGGAACGCGGTTCGTCTTGTTTCCACGTCGTAAATGGAGCTTCGGAGATTAGCATATCGGCACGAGAGCGCATGCGCAGCCGGCGGTTCGCGATTGCGCCAACAGCGGAGGATGTTGCTAGCAGCCAGGGTAGATGCACAGGCTTTTTCACAACAATAACATCCACAAAATTTGCATCTCCATCAGCTCTTTTTTCTGGATTTACCGCGCGGATCGCTGTCGGACACCGTGCCCCGGGAGACACCGCTTCGCCCCGGGGTTCTCTGCGCTCGGAAGCGGCTTGTGTTGACAATGGGAGCGCAGGGCTGTGGAGGTTTGCAGGGCTCCTTCTTTTTGCAGGAGCAGAAACAAGAATCATGGCTGGCGAGCTAGGCCGCACGTCGGATTCCCAGCGCAAAGCGTCCGCGTTTCCATTCTAAATACTGTATTTTTCGCGTGGCACTAGCATGTGAACTGAGGCGCCGCTGGCCTGCGTTACGATTCCACGGTTTTCTTCATTCGCGGTGACGTTCGGAGCCGCCAGCACAGCACTCGGAGCCCGGAGCTTCACAACCTTGACGTCTCGCCTTTCGTCGCTAGCCTCTTTAGCCTGCTAGCTTCAGAGGAGCATCAAAACTACACACCAAGCTCGTTTTCGGCACGCTTTTGTCCTGGATTAGCGCTCGTTTCGGTGCGCAAAGGGGGATTTTACGCACGGAGAGGTTGTGCGTCTGAATGAATGTGGGCCAAAATGGATACCCCTACAATTGTGTACGATTTGGATACATCGGGGGGCTTAATGGAGGTAAGCCTGATCTGCTACTTTTAGGCCCAAGAACAACAAAAATACAGAGTTGATTTTGTAAACTTACAGCAGCTTTTCGGTACAATTCCTTCTCGGGAAACGTTGCGACTCGGCGTATTCTCTCAAAGCTGGTGTGACTACAGCGAGTTGGCATAATTTTACAATGGAGGCCAAAGCTTATAGCACTGCACACTGAAGTTCTAGCATGGAAGTGGGCAGGGGGAAGACCTCCATGTTTGATTGAACCCGCAGTTTCTTTATGTCCAAAAATTCAACCGATTATCTCATTGCAACTTGTACAGCTCCATGCGTTTTAATTTTACTGCTCTGGTTTAGCGTTTTTTGCAAGCTGGAGTTAATTACTTGCTTAATATTTTAACTAATTTACTTAAAATACTATGTCAGCTTTTCAAAAATGTGTTACTAAAATGGTATGTTTTATAAAGTGTCAGAATAAGCTTGCCAAAATAGAATAAAACACGTTTGAAATCATGCCAAACCCGCCCTTGGATCACTTCAAAAAGGCTGGCCATGGGTGACATTTTGAGGACTTTTTTTCCCCCCATTCAGAACTAAGCTGGCATATTTTGTCTTAAATTCTCAATCGCTATGGTAACGGTCCACATATTTTACCACTCTGAACTGAAAGAAACCCATAGGGACAGGTGGAACTTTTGCAGGTTTTAAAACTACAGTACAGGCTTTTCTGTCCATGGTTTTCAGAATTTATGAAAAGTTAGAAAAGTTAGGGCCGTTGTCATGGCAATTAAGAATTCAAAATAATACATTACATCTTCTGAATGATTTAAAAAGTCCTCAAAATGGCCCTCATAGAACAGGAAGCTAAAAACCCAACCCTGTGACTAATAGAGTACCAGCTTGGATGATTGGAATACTCGTTAAAGTTACATTGTGTAACTTTTCTGGTCCGTCAGACGCTTTTCTCTATGGAAGTTTGTCTAGAATGTTACACAGTATGACATTAAAACATTTCTATCTTCACGGAGACCAAACCGGACCAAGTTACAGGTCAGATCTGCGGAGAGAAAACCTCATCAGAGTCAGAATGTCTGTTTTTCTAGGTGTTTTTGAGCAATAAAACCTGTAATTTCAAAAAATGTAAGGTAGATCTGTTTAATGTCACACTGTGGAACATTCCAGAGAGCAACAGCGTATCCATAGCGACAACCAGGTGATGGACGCCCTGCCAAAAAGTTACACAGTGCGCATTTAAAACTGCCCAAAGATTGCAAATTACGTGAATGTATATTATTTATTGATTATTTAACCGTTTTCTTTTCGTTTCCGTAGCAAATCCAAACCCTCCTGGCGCCGCCCAAGTCCGACGAGGTGGAGAAGAGGAGCCGGAAGTTGGTTCGAGATGTCCGGAGAAGCGGGAGAGCCACAAACCACGACACTTGTGACAGCTGCCGAGAGGGAGGGGACCTGCTCTGCTGTGACCACTGTCCCGCAGCGTTCCACCTGCAATGCTGGTACACACGAGCACAAAGATTATTATTGCTCTTATGACGCGGGCGATGGGCTGTAGGGCTGTCAAAAGTTTAAAAAAATCAGATACGAATCGAGACTAAAACTAGAATCGCAACTAGATACTAATTTGAGCAGCTTTTGATACTAAAAAAGTCACATTAACGGGACAGAAATGAACCTTTTTTGAATAGTTTTAGAAAGATCTTGAGCTGTGTGAGAATAAAAAAAAGAACTTACTACGATTTAATGTTAAAATTCATCTTATATTGTCTAAAGAAAGAGTCCATTTTAGAAATTATAGTACCGTGGCAACACTACGAGACAGTAGATATAGATACACAGGGAGTTTCCTCTTCAGTTTGTGTGGGAAGGAAAAGACATAAAGACAGATATTGTGACTAATTGCTGCTGTTAATGGCAGAGGAGTGGAAGCAGAACTTATAGCTATAACTTAACGCCGTAGTATAGTAACTTTAGAGCCAAAAAAAACAAACCAACAAGCTAAAAGCATGTTGTTTTTTTGTTTGTTTTGGTTGTGTTTGTCTGAAAAACTTCGAAAAAAAACCCTGCGTCCTTACTGTGAGCCCGTTCGCATCGACTTCCTGCTTGTTTCCATGGAAATGCTGTCCCTTCTGACTATAATCTTTTTTATTATAGTTATAAATGAATCTATCTCAGCGGAGAATGCTCTCAAAGTGTGGTTTTAACGTTTCATTTCCGTGGAATCGCGCAGGTGATGTGCAACCTTTACAGAGTTACGTACCTTTCCTTTGGCCTGATCACCCGGTCTTAATCAAAATTACACTTATGCAACTAGAAAGCCGCACATGCTGAAGTTATTTAGGTAATAAAACCTCCTCTGCAGCAAAGAAAACGCACCGTTCCATCAGTGTTGTCATGTTGGTAAAATTTCAAAACTATTTAGGCGCTATGGAGAAGTCTGTAATTAATAATAATAGTTACTTCCTTCTAATATTAACTTCTGACGGTAGTTTCATTTCCATCCTAAAACTGTTCAAGAAAGGTCAGATTTTGTTCTGTTTATTTTTCAGCATTGGTGTCCGAGGTTTTATTATGAGTAAAACTTTCTAACTTTGTAGTTTTGACTCCTACAAACATGTTCTGAAACAGTTTTAACGCAGGAAACAGGAGTGACATATTCATTTGTAAACTAAACAATAATTGCGTGCATTTCAGAACGTGTTTGTAGCTAAAAAAATAATCAAATTGGGACCATTGCGATAAAATAAACGACTCAAAACGTAGCTGGTCTTTACTTTTGAATGGTTCCTTTTCAATGGTTGGTAGGTTTTATTAACAATGGGGACAATATTTAGCAGAAGTTGTTTGCAGAGAAAATTAAAAGACGGAAATGTTTGAAATTTTGGGGTATGGGTTTAGGAAAGCTTCACGCAAAAGTTAGAAAAGTTCAGTCCCTCATTGCCAGTATTTACTCTCGTCTGTATTAGCCTCTGGCATTAAAAGACAACACAAGCCCGTGCCGAAGTGTGAAGTGTTTCTTAGCAAGTCCACACTTTTCTCCACGGGCGGGCACTAACAAAACATCATTTACTGCACGTTAAAAGGTTTATTCAAGCAACACGCACAACTCGAGTGTCTCCTCAAAGTTATTCTACAAATTAAATCCAAAAAGTGAAGATTTTTGTCAACAATCTGATCATTTACGCTGTTGTAGTTTCATTCAATTGGGTTAAAAGTTTATTTTTAAATAGATTTGATAGTTGATAACTTTATAAAACATAGGATAAAAAACTGGGACATCCTTGGTTTGAATTGGTTGGTAATAAAAAATAAATAAACTTGTGAAACGAGTAAGTAATTAAGGAAAATTGTTATGCACTAGTCACATTTTCTTTGTGTTTTGGACATTTTTAAGCAGCTTTTCTGCATTTTACTTAATCAAATAACTATTTCTGCCTCTTTTTTTACTGTTGGCAGGGGTCAAATTGGTCAAAAATTGTATAAAACTTGTATAAAAATGGGACAAATCACTGGTTTTGGATAAAAATCGGACTGTCCTGGGTAAAAAGGGACGTCCAGTCACTCTATTCAAAGTTATTCTCCAAATTAAGTGCAAAAAGTGTGAAGATTTTTGCCAACATTTATTGTTGTTGTATTAAATAGAGTTAAAAGTTTATTCTTAAACTGCGGAAATAGATTTGATAGGTGATAACTTTATAAAATATCTGTAGGGAAGTGGTTTGGACACGTTTGCATCATGTAGTGGTGGTTTTATTGAAACTATAAACACATTTGCGATTGGAAAAGAACAGTTTTTAATGCTTTGTACAAGAAAATAGCAGAAGTATTGATTTTGTGTAGTTGTTCCAGCTTAGTGTGTTGTTGTTTTTTTTTTTTTTTTGGTTTTTTTTCCCTAAACTACAAGTGTGCCAACTTTGTGAATGAGTTATCCAACGTTGCTCTTGGTCATATTTTACGCAATGTGGACTGCCCCCTTTTTTTTTTTTTTTGTATTTTAATCACTTTTACGTATTCTAGTGGCTCTTGGGGGTGTTTATTTTATCGTACGCAGCTCTGCTTTTTACATTTTGCCTTTTTATTGTCGCAAAACGCTGTAAAATATATCGATTTAGCGGCTAACAGGGTAAAGCTAACGGTCCGCTGTCTAATCCTGTCAAGATGTTGCTGGCTTCTTCCGGTTATTCTTAAATCTTACACAAAATGGCATTAGAACGATGTCATAGTAAACATTTAAACGCGTTTATACGAGTGTTAATCGTGTTTTAAAAGCGCTGGAATCGGGTTGTTAATGTAAAAAAACCGTTGCGCGCACGTAGCTCGCCTTTACCGCTGCTAAAAATGGAGTCGGGAGTGCGCGACCGTGTGTTTACAATATGGCGACCTCCCTAGCTCTCCCTCTTCGTTATACCGCCATTTTACCAAGCTTTAAACTAAAACGCAGCGAAAACACAACTCTTGTCAAATCGCACGCCGCTACCAGTGCACTTTTGAGCAGGTTCGGGGTGCGGTTTTCGTCGTGTCTTTTGTCGTGCGTAAAAGCTCCGTGCGTAAAAGTCCTACTCGAGATCTTCCCCCCGGAATGCCACACATCTGCTCTGCTCATGATTATTTTAACTTTGGCATGTGGGGAGAGTTGACACAGACACTTGCAGACGACTAAACATTTGTCCTTATAAGGCCAGAGCTGGGGCTTTCAACTGTCAGCTCAACGAAACGCAGGTAAAAAGCGCATCTGAAATATTAAACCCCGAATGAGCTCGTGTTTAAACCATCAACAAACACATCTAAGTAGGTCTACAGGCTTTATTTATTGAAAAAAACAATTGCTCTATTATTGCTGTCATCAAATTATTGCTTTTCTCCACTTTGTTGCCTTTATTTATTGATATTATGCACATTATATTGCATAACTTCTCATTTAAAAAAGCAAAAACACCTCTTTTTATGATTCTACGTTTTAGTTTGAGCCTTTCTTTACCTCCTTGCAAACTGTGATTTTTAGTTATTTTTTTCTATTTAATTAAATTAGTTGCTGCTATGGAAAACTGAGCCTTATTCTGTATTTAATTGCTTGTCCACTAGATGGAGACAAATGCTTTGCCATGTCCAAAACCATCGATTTGTCCCAGAAATGTCCATATTTTTGACCAATTTACACCTGCCGACAGTAAAAAGAGGCATACATAGTTATTTGATGAGGTAAAATACAGAAAAGCTGCTTGAAAATGACTAAAACATGAAGAAAATGTGACTATACTGACTCATGTTAGTCATGAATGGTCTGAGTACAGAACGTTTTTTCTTAGTTACACTCTTATTTCACAATTTTATTAACAACCAACCCACATCAGAGATCTTCGAGTTTTTGTTTTTGAAAATCCCTAATTTTAAGAAGAAATTTGAGGTGTGTCTGTTGCTTTGTCTCAGTTTTATACACGAAATTGCCCCAAGTTTCCTTATTTTTGAACAATTTGACACTTACCAGCAGTAAAAAAAGTTCAAATATAGTTTTTGTTTAAAGGTGCACAGCGTAACTTTTCTGGTGGATGCTCCGCTATCTTTTTGTCTCTTTGAAAATGTCGTTGCTTTGTCTAGAATGTTCCACAGTACAGATTAAACGTATCTGTCTCAAGGGAAACGAGCAGGTCACAGCACTACGCTACATTACAAGTCAGATCTGTGAAGAGTCGGCTCTCTATTCACAGAAAGAATTACTGTATTTTTGAGTAATAGAATAAACCGGACCCTCCACCAGAAAAGTTACACAGTGCATCTTAAAACACATAAAACTGTGCTTGAAAATAAATCAAAATAAATCAGTTGCAATGACTGAGTTCACAAGCGCGTAATAATGTTCTTTGTTACACCCAATTTTTATTATTACAACCACCACAATCGGGGTGTGTGCCGGTTTTGATTACAGTGTACACAATATCGAGTAGACATAACTAATTGACGTGTTTGTTTTCTTTTCTTTGACAGTAACCCTCCTCTCAGCGAAGAAATGCTTCCTCCCGGAGAGTGGATGTGTCACCGCTGCAACGTTAGGAAAAAGGTCAGCGAGTCGGCGGTTTAATGGAGTCTTGGCATTTTAATGGAAATGCGCATCTTTGATTTCTCTCCCTCAAATGCTTTTATGCAACAACAAAACACTTAATACATTGAGAAACATGTTCATTTAAATTTTAAGGGCCCATATTTTGTTTTTTCCTTGTCAAAAACAGACCTGGAGTTGTGTTTTTGTTTCATTCACACATGTTTAACGCACAAAATCTGCATATTTAGGCTCTTCTGAGTTCTTCTCTCAAAAAGAAAACTCTCTGTTCCAGCTTGTGATGTCATGTGGTAAAAGAGGAAGCGCTCCACTGTGTTTTTAAACTCCACACACCTTCACTAGAATGGATAATTTCAGGTTTGGTTAGTTTAGGTTGCTTTATTCATGCTCGTAAGTAAATTTGTTTTGCAGATTTGAGGCTGGTCCCATATTTTACATTTCATTCATTCACATTATGTACAATTACAAAATACAAGTGTTATAGAGCTCTGGTGCAGAATGGTTTGTTCCATACACAATTAAGCAAACTTACCCATCATGCTTGGCTAAGATTACAATAAATATTGAATATATATACCATATTTTCCGGGCTATTAGACGCGCTCTTAAGCCTCCAACCCCATCAAAAAACGACCGCTCGCCCCACAATCCAGAGCGCCCCATACACGAATCCACTCAGGCGTCCCAGCACGACTTCAGTAAACTACAAAGCCGCAAACACACACGGAGCAGACAGCGACCGCACGGCGAAAAACACCCACAGACACACTCATCACTCCACGCCGACGAGGAACGGAGGAACGAACCGAAAAAGCGATCGCCTCCCTACACGCCACAACTGAACAAAGCCCAGAGTCACCGTGAACGCCACAAACAAACAAAACCACTCACCCATCACACTGTTGGGTTTCCTTTAAAGTCTGGTGTGTTTTATTTGTGAAAAACGTTTGAAAATAGACCATTTAATGACAGTGCGCCTTATAATCCAGAGCGACTAATAGTGTGGAAAGTACGGTATATATAAAAACATACATACATACATTTTCCAAGACAAACATACTAAAATTGATAGATAAATAGATTACAATTTATTCATAAGTACAACAGCTGCTGAAACAAAGCTCCTTTTAAAATGATTTTTTTTTGGTCTTGGGACTAAAAGCCTCAGACCAGAGGGAAGCACCGGAAACTCTACATTTTTTGGATGCTGCACGTCTTTTAAAATCCTCTTGAGACATCCTCTGGACAGGTTGGCCACGGAGTCTCAAAAGTCTTAAAAATGTTTTAAATTTCATGTTCCTAAATTAAGGCCTTAATAAGTCTTAAATTATGTTGTCGAAGTCTTATTTTTTTGACAAAGGTCTTAAATTTCATTAACCTATTTTTGTTGTTGTTGATGTTAAATGGAGGGAGGAAAGAAAAAAAACGTGAATTGTCGTGTCGTGAATGAACGTCTAATTTGGAGTATATGCGAACAATACTTTGGTTTCTGGCACCGGCGGCAATGACTAAACGATCAGTACAGTGGAGGAAGACGTTGGATGGATCATGGCTCTAAGTCTACGTTCAGACTGCAGGGTTTAACGCTCAATTCCGATTTTTTTGTGAAATCCGATGTTTTTGCGAGGTCGTTCACATTTCCAATTAAATGTGACTTGTATGTGACTCCAGTGTGAACATTAAACGGCCCCAAAAGTGTCCCACATGTGACACTGGAGACACGACGACGTCAACCGCAGCGAGCGTCTCTGTGTTTACAGAAGTTGTCCAAACATGGACGCAGCATCGAGCACCTGGAGATTTTAAAGTTCCTCTCGTACCGGAGCCAGAACATGAACAACTTACTTGTTTTAAGGAGGAGATTGAGAAGGAGAAGGACGAGGTTTTTGGTCGTGGTGTTTTGTGGGGCAGCGGCAGCGACGTCCGTTGAAAGGAACGTGTGGATGTGGAGACGGAGCCAAGAGTGGTGAGTGGTGATGTGCTTCACTTCAGTCACACAGAGTTCATTAACAATTTTCACCTACTTCAGCGCAGAATAGTGACGTTTGTGTCTTGTTGATAACGTGTAGGTGGATGAATGCACTTTGGCACATGTCACATGTCAAAAGATCAGATATGTATCAGTTTCAGGAGCACATATCCAAGTGTCCTGGGTCACATTTGAAAAAATCAGATCTGTGTCGTTCAGACTGACATTAAAAGATCAGATACAGGAACATAGGGGCCAAAAAATCGGATTTGGGTCACTTCAGGCTGCAGTCTGAACGCAGCCTTAGATTCTAGATGTAGTAGTTAGTGGGTCATTATTAGAATTGGATCTGCTGTTTTTCGCCCACATAATGGGTGCGATCTTGGTCTTAATTTTAATTTATGTGGCCTCTAAAAAGTCTTAAATTTGGGCTAGTCAAACCTGGGGATACCCTGTCTGTAAGTGTCTTGAGTACAGAGAGTCCGGGCGGCTCTGAGGATGGTCAGTCACCGAACTCGCACGTTTAACCGACTGATTCAGGGAGTTTTTGTTTTCAGCAGAGACGCTCGCGAACTACGAGACCGGTGGAAATGTTAACACCGATTCCATAAACGTTTTATAGAACAGCGTCATCATGGTTCTGGTTACATGGTAGAAGGACAATTTCCTCAAACAAAGAAGGCGCTGGTGCCTCTTTTACCCACAGCAGCACAATCATCAAGCTCAATTCTGAATCAATGAGTGTTCCAAGATGCTTATAGAAGCCCGCACACTCCGCTGACGGCCCCTTTAGATCTGTAACGTCATTCTGAGGCGCTGAAATTGCCAATCTCTACTGAACAAAAGGTAAAAGGAGCTCTTAACTTGAGAACCATGACATGTCCATTTCACTTTTTATTCATGACCTCATAAGGTGGAACAGAGCGTTTTGAGCTTTGGAGATATAAATAGACTAATAATAAAGGGTTGCTCAAACATGTGTGAATGAAACGGAACACTCCAGGTTTGTTTTTGAGGAGGTAACGACATTATAACGTGGCTTAAAGCTCACGTTAATCCACTGTGTGTAATATTAATGTAGTTCTTTATTGAAACAGGATTACTAACATTCACACCCATTAGATTTATCATGAACTTTATTGTCATTTCAGTTTTTTTCTCACACACAATTGTCACTTATAATAGTAATAATAAATGGAATAGCCTAGAATAAAACATTTAAATAGAGTGAATTATGCAAAATGATCTCCCACGTGACAGTTCTCCGTAAATGTACAAAAGCGTGATACGAAACTGTGCACTACAACTTCACAAACCTGATGCGATGTGCGGTTGTTTCATTATGCTGTGATAGTGCTCTGAAGGGGGAGTAACTAAGCAAAGGGAGGGAGGGACTCAGACTGTGGAAAAACGAAAATGGAAATTTGTAAAAGAAGTTAATATGCTGTTTTTTGGCAAGTATAATTTTCAAAACGATAAAAGGTAATTTAATAATCTTAATATGTTGACAATTAATACCCTCTCTACTACTACTACTTCTACTACTACTACTACTACTATTACTACTACTACTACTGCTACTACTGCTACTGCTACTGCTACTACTACTACTACTACTGCTACTACTACTACTACTACTACTACTACTACTACTACTACTACTACTGCTACTACTGCTACTACTGCTACTACTACTACTACTACTACTACTACTACTTACTACTACTACTACTACTACTACTACTACTACTACTACTACTACTACTACTACTACTACTACTACTACTACTACTACTGCTACTACTACTACTACTACTACTACTACTACTACTACTACTACTACTACTACTACTACTACTACTACTACTTACTACTACTACTACTACTACTACTACTACTGCTACTACTACTACTACTACTACTACTACTACTACTACTACTACTACTACTACTACTACTACTACTATTACTACTACTACTACTACTGCTACTACTGCTACTGCTACTACTACTACTACTACTACTACTACTACTACTACTACTACTACTACTACTACTACTACTACTACTACTACTACTACTACTACTACTACTACTGCTACTACTGCTACTACTACTACTACTACTACTACTACTACTACTACTACTACTACTTACTACTACTACTACTACTACTACTACTACTACTACTACTACTACTACTACTGCTATTACTGCTACTACTGCTACTACTACTACTACTACTACTACTACTACTACTACTACTACTACTGCTACTACTACTACTACTACTACTACTACTACTACTACTGCTACTACTACTACTACTACTACTACTACTACTACTACTACTACTACTTCTACTACTACTACTACTACTACTACTACTACTACTACTACTACTACTACTGCTACTACTGCTACTACTACTACTACTACTACTACTACTAGCTACTACTCTACTACTACTACTTGCTACTACTACTACTACTACTACTACTACTACTACTACTACTACTACTACTACTACTACTACTACTACTACTACTACTGCTACTACTACTACTACTACTACTACTACTACTACTTCTACTACTACTACTACTACTACTTCTACTACTACTACTACTACTACTACTACTACTACTACTACTACTACTGCTACTACTGCTACTGCTATTACTGCTACTACTACTACTTCTACTACTACTTCTACTACTATTTCTGCTACTACTTCTACTTCTTCTACTACTACTACTTCTACTACTACTTCTACTACTACTACTACTACTACTACTACTACTACTACTACTACTACTACTACTACTACTACTACTACTACTACTACTACTACTTACTACTACTTTCTTCTACTACTACTACTACTACTCTACTACTACTACTACTACTACTACTACTACTGCTATTGCTACTGCTACTGCTACTACTGCTACTCTTCTACTTCTACTACTACTACTTCTACTTCTACTTCTACTACTACTACTACTACTACTACTACTACTACTACTACTACTACTACTATTACTACTTCTACTACAAAACACCAGAAAGCTTCAGTCAAATCTCCTCTTGCTAAACTGATCTTTACTGATATTTTTGTTATATTTTGTCGTGTCTCAGAAGCGTGAGCAGAAGTTGGAGCAGACCAACGGCCTCCCCGAGCGTGTCCCGAAGCGTTCCTCGTCCCCCGGGGTGGAGCTGGAGATGAACGCGGGGCCCCTCAGACTGGACGGTTTACCCCCCGGGGCTGGAGCGGCCGGACCTGGGCTACGAGTGGCCCAAGTGCGGCTTCTGGATCGCAGGTACGAAGAGCTGAACAAAGATGCCAAGACCTTGATAGAAATGGAATCCTGATCTCATTTCTGTTTGTGACGAAAAATAATACCGTATTTTTCAGACTATAAGGCGCACCGGTTTATTTCTTATTTCTTATTTTATTTATTTGTAGATCGACAGCACATTTTAATGAACACTAAAAATGTAAATATGTAAAGGTTATAGCCAACGTGGCTCATTTCCATCTTCAGTCCCTCGGCAGGTTAATGTAAAATCATCTACAGGACAAGTACAGCAACAATTACACAGAAGTACACAGACACCTGCACACTCACTGTACATACAACACACTCAATATACATACAACACACTCAATATACATACAACACACTCACTGTACATACAACACACTCACATACACACAACACTCACTGTACATACAACACACTCACTGTACATACAACACACTCAATATACATACAACACACTACTATACATACAACACACTCACATACAATACACTACATGTACATACAAACACTCAATATACATACAACACTCAATATACATACAATACACTACTGTACATACAACACACTCACTGTACATACAACACACACTCAATATACATAACAACACACTCACTGTACGTACAACACACTCACTATTACATACAACACACTCAATATACATACAACACACTCACTGTACATACAACACACTCACTGTACATACAACACACTCAATATACATACAACACACTCACTGTACATACAACACACTCACTGTACATACAACACACTTGTACACAACACACTCACTGTACGTACACACATCACTGTAGTACAACACACTCACTATACGTACAACACACTCACTGTACGTTACAACAACTCACAACACACACTCACTATACATACAACACACTCACTGTACGTACAACACACTCATATACAATACAACAACTCACTGTACATACAACACACTCACTGTACATACAACACACTCATATACATACAACACACTCAATATACAAACACACACCAATATACATACAACACACTCACTGTACATACAACACACTCAATATACATACAACACACTCACTGTACATACAACACACTCAATATACATACAACACACTCACTGTACATACAACACATCACTGTAATACACCACTCACTCATACAACACACTCAATATAACATACACACACTCACATGTTCATTACATACAACACAATCATACAACACACTCACTGTACATACAACAACTCACATACATACAAGTACATACAACACACTTACATAAACACACTCACTGTACATACAACACACTCACTATACGCTCTATTAATTTCAAACAGTTCATTTGAAGTTCAAAGTCAAGAGTTAAACCAAAAGTTAAACCAACAACCCCTCCAGGCGCAATATCAAACATGTTGAATTCTCTCGTCTATTTTTATACATAAATTGCACCGGATTATAAGGAGCATTAAGCAAAACAAACAGGCGATACTTGAGACTGATCCTTAGCCCAGGCGTTCACGATCCATTGGCAAATCGTGGCGTAATTCGGCCGGCGTTGCCTCCCTGTCTTGGTGAATGTGGATTATGAATGTGAATGTGGATAATTTAGGTTTTTCTGCGAGGACGACTCAAATATACATTGAGTAATAATGTGTTTAATGCAACTTTGCGCACATTTGTTTACGTTTTACAGAAACAAAACTTAAAACCACATGACTCATTTGCATAAACTATAAGCACTGAAAAAAAAAAACCATCTGCATCCATCCATCCGTTTTCTTCCGCTTATCTGGGGTTGGGTCGCGGGGGCAGCAGTCTAAACAGGGACTTCCAGACTTCCTTCACCCCAGACACGTCCTCCAGCTCCTCCTGATGGACCCAAGGCATTCCCAGGCCATGCCCGGGAAACCTTCCAAGGGTGGCACCCAGGAGGCATCCGGAACAGATGCCCGAGCCACCTCAACTGGCTCCTCTCAACGTGGAGGAGCAGCGGCTCTACTCCGAGCTCCTCCCGTGTGACTGAGCTCCTCACCCTGTCTCTAAGGGAGCGCCCAGCCACCCTGCGGAGGAAACTGATTTTGGTCGCTTGTATCCGCAATGTCGTCCTTTCGGTCACTACCCAGAGCTCACGACCATCAAAAAAACATCTCGCTCACTTTTACTCCGCGAGGCTTCTGACTACAGTCGCCATAATGCTCTTAAAATCCATCAAGAGGTGCGGATTCGTAGGTTACCAAAGTTGTACTAAAAATACTAAAATTTTGACAGATTTTTGAGCGCCGTGTACCACATAAAATCGGTTCGAGGTCAGTAAACATAACCAGAAGTAATACATAAGGCACGCTGTCGATTTTTGAGAAAATTAAAGTTATTTTAAGTGCGCCTCATAGTCCAAAAAATACGGTAATCGATGCTCACACTAGTGTCGAAACTAGATCCTCATTTGAGCAGGTTTCAATACTAAAAAGTCAGATTCATAGGGCAGAAATGAAGCTTTCCTGAATCGCTTTACAATGATTTTGAGGTGTATCAGAACAAGTATAAGAGCACATAAACCATTGAGGGATTACACAGATATAAGACACATGGGAACAGAAGAAAATACTACGGTTTAAAGTTGAAAATCACATTCTATTGTCTAAAGAAAGTGTTTGGTTTTTTTTATTGTCATTGTGGTATCAGAATTTGTATTGAGTGCATCTATTAGTTAATATTGAAATCAAGTTTGAAATGTTGGTATCTTGACAACAAAAGGAAAAAATTGTCTAATAATTCTTGTTAAAAAAGTAAAAAAAATGCATAGCTCACTCAGATGGCCGATGTCCAAAAGCCTACAGGAAGAAAAATTATCTGATGAAACGTTATTTAAAAATTAAAAAAGCTTTTGGACATCGGCCATCTGAGTGTCCTGTGCATTTTTTATTAACTTTTTTATTTCTGCTTCTTGCGTTTGCACCTCCACAAGAACTTTGGTGTGTCATTTGATCAGAATCTCATCTCAATCCACTCTTCCACAGGACCAGTTCTAGACCGAGCAGTCGCCCCGGGACCCCCACGTCGAACACCTCGTCCACCCCGACCCCGTCAGAGGAGCAGAACGAGGGCGAGGAGGAGAGCGTGGAGCCGGAGGAGGACGTGCCGGCCCCGGAGCTGGAGGGGGCGTCTCTGTCCACGCCCGCCCCCAGACTCAAGAGGCCCTTTCAGCTGCTCATCGCCGCCGCCATGGAGAGGAACCCCACTCAGTTTCAGCTGCCCAGCGAGCTCACCTGCACCACCGCACTGCCAGGTGGGTGAGGACCAGGGCTGCGTATCATTAAGAAATTTCTGATACGATACAAACCTCGATACAGTGCACTTTTGATTCAATACGATATATTTCAAATCAATTCAATGCAGTTCAATAATAAACTAGAAAAGCACTCAGAGAGCGCAGACCTCCGCCAAGGACTACCCCCATTTTTTATATAAATTGCGATAAAATCAGTCTTCTGGATCAGATCCGGATCAGCCTTTGGAATATGAAAGAGGATCCCATTGTCCATCCCTGAGTCAAATTTCATGGGGTTTGTTCAATAATTAACCGAGATATTGAGAAACAAAATTTTTGGCCCCATTTACCACAATGTTAACTAAAATTTCAAAGTGATCCAGAATCCAGGATTTCTTCCGGATCACCCCCAAAATGAAATCAGTTCTTCCTTTTCACATTTCCAACAAATCCTGAAAATTTCATCAAAATCGGTCCATAACTTTTTGAGTTATGTTGCTAACAGACAGACAAACAAACAAACAGACAAACAAACGCCGGCAAAAACATAACCTCCTTGGCGGATGTAATAAAGGCTAAATCATGTCTGTGATACTAAAAGTATTTGTTAAACCACTTCTTGTGCAAAGTTCATATGAAACACAAATATTTTAATCATCAAAACAGTGAAAATGTCAAATGTGTCGCATAAATAAGTTTCCTTCCACCAAACAAGCAAAAAAACTGTAGCTCTGTAACAAAATAATTGAGTAAAATAAACCAAGAAATAGTCTTGGTGACGATATCGATACTGTATCATCACATTAAACGATACGGTATATATACATTTTTTATTTTTGCACACCTCTAGAGATGACTGAAGGAGGAACGAGGCAATAATATGGTGAAATTTTGTGAAGTGAACACATTTTTATTTAAATGAACTCTATGTAAGATGATTTTAGAATTTTAGATTTCATAAATGTGACCCATGTCCCCAGATATGAGGTAAAACATGGTCATATCTAATATAGTTTTTACTGATAACAACTGCAATGCTGATTTATTTTTAATTACAAAAACATTGGACATGATTTATTTATGTTATAATTTGGTGTTTTGGTTCATTATTCAGTCAGAAAGCAGAATGAACCTCACATGAGTCTCTTTGGGCTGCTGTCCATCATCAGTCTGTGTTAATGCAGCATCTGCAGGTTCAGAGACTGTCAGTCAGTCAAGGTTATTTGTGATTTTAGTAGCTTTTTTAATGTTAGAACTGCCTACAGGCTACATACAGGTCCATTTAATGAGGACTGAAACTAAACATGAGTCGAATGTAAGGTTTTATTTTACAAGCCACTTCTGACCTGCATGTCTCTGTTTTAAATGTTTTGTAGGGAGCAGTAAACGGAGGAGGAAAGAGGAGCTTCTGGGGAAACCGTTCAGGAGACCTCAGCACGAACTGGACGCCAACGGCCTGGTGCCTCTGCCCGTGAAAGTCTGCTACTCCTGCAACAGGTCTGAGCTGATCAAACACAAACTGGACTACTGTATTTTTCAGACTATAAGTCACACCAGCCAAATATGCGTAATGAAGAAGAAAAAAAATATATAAGTCACACTTCTTGGGGCAAATTTATTTTATAAAATCAGAGACCAGGAACTGACATTTCCTGTTGAAAGTCAAGTTCTAATAAAAACACTAGAAGAGAGAACAACAGACTGTTAACGTCACATATGAACAGTTCTTCAGATAAACTATAACATAAACAACAGAACAGAACAAGTTTAACAAACTCTCCATCTCACTCCAAATCACTAAATCCATTCAATTCTTCATCCTCGGTGTCACTTCTTAGCAACTCCGGAGGTAAACAGAGCGTCTCTTCCTCTTCTGTGTCGCTGTCGTCAGACTCAGCATCAGTTCCAGTTAGAATTATTTGTGTCTTTCTGAATCCCGACAGGATGGTTTCGGTGTCACTGAAGTCCAGACTTTGTCCATCCATCCAGTGACTTCAGGGAAGTTTCATGGTGCATTTCCTCTCCAGTGTCTCACAAGTTTCTCTCTCACTCCAAACTTTCTTTCTGCTGCTCGATTATCGTTTTCAGCTGCAGATTTCACGACTTGCAGTTTGTAATCTGCGAATCTGATTTTGTTTTTGGGGGACATTTGTGTTCAGTCTTCTCAGTCGTCTTTATAAATTTGTTTAAAAGTTAAATTGTTCAGTGGTGCAGAAGTAACGGTGCGATCGACTGACATGATACAGACAGGACAGAGGCTCTTTCTGCAGGAGACATGCGCAGTAGAGCCAAGTCCATCGCACCAAAGGATAAGTCGCAGGAAACACCCAAACCATGAAAAAAGTGCCACTTATAGTCCAAAAAATACAATAATAATGTAATAATGATAATGTGTTTATAACTGTGTCCCTTTTGTTTCCCAGGAGCTGCAGACTGGCCCCTCTGATCCAGTGTGACTACTGCCCCCTGCTGTTTCACATGGACTGCCTCGACCCTCCGCTCACTGCACTGCCTGCTGGGAAATGGATGTGCCCCAACCACGTGGAGCACCTGGTGGTAAGGTTTACTCCATCCCTACTGACCGTCAGAGCTTTCAGCAGCGCCCTCTGGTGGTTCATTCATAGAACCGCATCTATATTCATGAGTTTAGTTTTATTTAACCATTTATTTGTATTAGTCTGTGTGTGCTGACAGCTGACACTTAACTCTTTCCCTCTTGGACGCTGACTAGGAACAACCCTTACACATATGACTAGGGCTGCCCTTAGAGCATAACTGCATAAAAGAAAACAGACTTCCACGAGTGATTATAAATGATTTTCACACTCATGAACTTTATTGAAACACAGACATATTTAGTATCTCTGGAAACCTTAGACTCTGAACTCTTCATTTCTGGATGTTTAAATGTGATTCAACTCATTTACAGGTTTATAACAGCTCACTGAAAATGAGAGTTTACCTGGTCAGGTACTACATTCAGAGTGCTATATTCATAAAAAAATGTAAAAAATATATGTCAAAGTATTTAAACAGATTTCATATCACCAGATACAGTAAAGTCAAGTGTACATCTGTTTTTACCTGTTGTACACCTCTGTGCACCTAATTCATTTTTTCCATTTAACTTATTCAACTCATTTAGCTTATTATAATATAATAATATAATAATAAAACTCTTCCCCGTGAGTGGGTGTTCAATATTTGTCATCTTGGTTACTTTCTCGTGCGTGGAGCTCCACATGTAAACGTTTGTTTCTGTAGCGATTCTGTTATACATCGCATCTTGGAAAAAAATACTGAAATATTTCAAAGGACTCGCCTGGTGCAACATCCAGATTTCAGGGCAATTTTGGTTCATAATCGAGTATAAAGTCCCTGATATATAGTTAGTTAATAGTTTGTTTGGACATCGCAGGACTCCACACAGACGCATCACCGGCGTTCTCAGCTTTGTAAGTTTCACTCTCCAAAAGTCCATCGCTATCGCCGTTTTCCACTTTATAATCAACTTCATCATCACTTTGAAATCTTTCTCTAAAATTATCTATAAAATACGTCCACTTCTCATTATTTCTAAAACTGTGCGCCGCAGTGCCGCAACCTTTCCACCGCACGTGTTTCGTGTTGTATTTTTTCCGGAAGCTACATCGTCACAACTTCCAGTAACTTTGGAAAAAATCGGTGAAAACACATCCTTGAATCCTACTGGTCAGCCTGTTGTGAGTTGTAGTGGCCCCCACCTATCACAGCCTCTGTTTAAATGTGAAAAACCAAAACCGTTTCTAATGGTCGTCAAATCACGTCTTAAAGGTTGTATAGAGGATTTTTTTTAAGGAAAGACAAATCCAGCGACAGTCCTTTTTAAAATGTAGTGCATGCGTGACACCACCTTCCTCCTCCACAGGTCCCTCTAGAAATAATTTAGAGACCGACACCTCAGTTTTTAGACCCTTCGTCTGCTTCAGTCGCTGGAAGGAATCTTCAAGAATCACCTCAGTTTGTCTTCACTCCTTTTCTCCTTTCTCCTTCTTTCAGCGACGTCAAAACGACTTTCTTTTGCGGCGAACTGGTCGTGGATTCTCGTCCGCCATCGCAACAAACTTTGTGCGAACTGCGAGAGAGCCACAATTAGAAAAAGCCTCTAAGACCCGCTGCATAGTTACCTTAGAAACGTAGGGAGTTTGATTGACAACCTGACAGCCAATAGAAAATGAGGCAGCCTCATTTTCTATTGGCTGATGTTTATCTGGCCTCAACACATCCACAGTTGATAGATTTTCTTTCTTTTTTTTTTTTGGTCATCATAATTACAAGGCTGCTGCGTCTCTGTCATGGTGTTTTAAACTTTCATTGACAATTTGAAACAAACAAAAAATCCTCCATACAACCTTTAAGTGATACAGCGGAGGTGTCAAAACACGTCATTAAGGATACGGGGGGGTCGTCAAATGTCGTCTTCATGATGGAAAGAGTTAAACAAATCGGGCTATTTCTTTTCTTTTCTTTCGTTTTTTTTTTTTTACATTTTTATAAACCTGTTCGTTCTTCTGTTTCCTGCAGCTAAACCAGAGGAGCCTGAGCCTGTCTCGGAGGTGTCAGCTCTTTGACCAGTTTCAGGACCGAATGTCTCAACACGCCGTCAAACTGGACTTCCTCCGGCGAGTCCACCGACAGCACGCCCCCAACCGCCGATCCACGCACAACCACAAGAGGACTGTCAAGGTCTGCTCACAAACACAAACACGAGATCAGTGCAGAACCATATGTAAAAAAACAAAACATTTCATAATTAGGAATGACTGCCTGGCCATTTAAAGAGGCTGTACATGTAATAAAGTTAAATTATTTTTTATTAAAAGCAGCTCTTAGCGTCAAAATAACTCTGAAAACTGTGAAAAGCTCTTATGAACTGAATAACTGGGAAGCTCTGAATGCATAAAGGTAAGTGAGGAATGACTTTAGACCACTGTAAACTATTTAAAACAAACCAGTTCTGTTTTTCTTGTTTTTAAGACAGGAAAAACAGGTACAGTCTTAACCCAATATTCTACAACAAGTTTAACCAATGAGAGAAACTCCAACTTATTGAGTCTGTAGCATCCTGAAGGATTTAACACGAGCACGAGGTTGAGTAAACGGGGTTTATTCTTGTCTTAACAGTCTGTGAGAACTGGTCACAAAAAGAAATGCAATAAAATAAAAATACCAAAATGAATGTTGTACTTTACGATACATGAAAACTTAAATTATGCAAAAATAAAAGCACATAAACCTCGTGAGCTGACATCCACGAGGGGCTAACTGATCATCTATGTCAGAGGTGTCAAAGTCAAATTCGCAGAGGCCAAAATTAAAAACTGGGACTAAGTCGTGGGCCAAACTAAATATTTATTGAAAAATTTAAACAACATCTGCATGTTTTCTCTTCTTTCAAGATATTTCTTATTAAAGTTTCTTATATTTCTTATTAAAGTAAATGTTTAATAATAGTTTTGCTTAAACATTGAATCCAGAACAAGCAGAATATAAAATAATAACAAAATTTAAATAAGTAATGTCTCTGTAGTCTCTCTGTAGCCGGCAGGCAGCTCTAATACATATTTGATATGATCTCGCGGACCAAATATAATTATATCATGGGCCAAATTTAGCCCCTGGGCCTGAGTTTGACATATCTGATCTAGGGCCTCAGTACAAACTCCTCATATTCTATATAAATACCAATAAAGATATCAACATTTTTTCATTGTTTTTACATTTTTACATCATTTTTTACAATCTTACTGGAGATCTTCAAAACGTGGCTGTAGCAGAGCGCTGACGGCTGAGTGCGCCACTAATTAGGGTCGGGCAGAACTTTATTTAATATTGTAGTTAATAGTTTGTTCTGTACGTGTTTCACCACTAGATGGCGCCAAAGTAAAATATAAAGGACACACTCTAAATTAAATGCAGAAATATTAGGGACTGTTACACATAGCGCTGGGTATCATTAAGAAGTTGACGGTCCGATACATGCTTCGATATTTAGGCCACGATTCGATACATACTTCGATACACAGGCCACGATACGGTACATATCTGGATGCAGTGCACTTTTGATTCAATACGGTTCAATTAAAATAAAGGCTAAATCATGGCTGTGATACTGAAAGTCTTTGTTAAACCACTTCTTGTGCAAAGTTCATAAGAAACTAGGGGTGTAACGATATCAGAGTCTCACGATACGATATCCTCACGGTACGAGTTTCCTTTCGCTGAACAAACGACAAAACTGTTGCTCAAAACAAAATTTAATTTAGTAAAATAAACCAAAAAATACTCTTGGCGATATATCAGTACAGCAGCCCACGATATCGATACTTGGTCATCACATGAAGCGATACGATACAACAATATTTTGATATTTTTGCACACCCCTTGTTACACAGACATTGGTTTAAAGTCATGTCTGGATTATTCTAAACAAACGCAGGAGCAAAATGTTGATGCAAACTCCATTTTGACTGTTTTGGCGAGGATTTTTTTTTTACCTGGACTGTAGGACTAGTGAAAGGCTCAGTATATCAGGATTTGGTGTAGTTTACTTGTTTATATTTTTGTCTAACCTTGGCTCTGCTTTGTGGTCTCAGGTCCCAGATGCGATAAAGTCTCAGTACCGGAGCCCGCCGGCCCTGGCCCTGCCTCTTGGGGTCCGGCAGCTGGAGCTGGTCTGTGGAGGAGAGCTGCAGCCCAAACACCTGACGTCCCAGAGCGAACAGGACGAGGTGAGAGTTTCAGACGAGATACGTAAACACGAGATACGTAAACACATTTAAAGAACGATCAATACTGGGAAAACTACAGATGGGACAAGATCTCGTGACAAAATTCCCACAAGACTTAGACTTAGACAAACTTTAATGATCCACAAGGGAAATTATTTGGACACAGCAGCTCACACATCAAAATATAAAATAATAACAAAGAGAAAAAATATAAATGTCCCATAATTATATAACAGGATATGTACAATTAAAAATAAATTCAAGGCAAGTTTATTTGTATAGCACAATTCGTACACAAATAACTTTATAATGTAACTACTTTACTGAATAAGAAATACATTAAAAACAAATCAAAACATAAATAATCATCGTAAAGATTAATTACATAAAGAAGAGAGAAGAGTGCGGAATGAAAACCTTTCAGTCAAATGCAGCTAAACAGAACCGTTTTGAACCTGGATTTAAACAATTTACAATATAAAATACAATAGAAAAATGGAAAAAAAAAATATCTTTAAATAAACTAAAAATATATTCTTTGAGAAGCTGTAGTTTCAAAAAGCTGCAGTGACAACAGAAATATTAAATACAGTAAATCAAAAATTGGTAACTGAACAACTGTACAATAACTCGCCCTTATGTAACAGATAATACTCCCTACAACTGTACAGCAACTCGCCCTTATGTAACAGATAATACTCCCTACAACTGTACAGCAACTCGCCCTTATGTAACAGATAATACTCCCTACAACTGTACAGCAACTCGCCCTTATGTAACAGATAACCCTGTGTCCTGTCAATCATCATGACAATATAATTTTTTCTTTTTAATCTCTTGTATATAGCTGAGATATATATTTATATATATTTATTTAATTTTTACTTGTACATGGGTCTGGTCAAGTGTTAACGGAGGAAACGGGCAGATTTTTTACATTCAAATGTCTCTTATTCAGAAACTAGAGGAACTATTGAAATAAGTAAAGTATCAGAATGTAGGAAAGAGTTACACTCCAACAGGGTCAAGTTAAACCTGTGATATTCTTTCAAGTTGTTGACAAAAAAATTTAAAAAACTCATGTCGGTAACGGAGGGAATGAAATATGCAGCACTTTTTGGTCAGTAAATCCAAACAGTGATAACTCTTGGTTCTCACTTACATATCCTTAACAAACTGGTTTGAATATTTGCTTCATATAGTTTTCTACCATATGGTACAAGATTAGGTTGAAAAACCTCTTACTTTTTGACTTATGAGATTTTTTATTAAGAAAGGTCATGGTAACGGAGGGAAAATTGTACAAACAAGTAGAAGGTGCAGGATTTTACATCATTTGTCACTTTTTTCTTCTGAATACTTTAATATTACTTCAAAATGAAAGGAAACTATTTCTATAAAATATGTCAGTCCTTCCAAGCAAATTTTTATCATTTTAAAATACTTTTTTTTTTTTTTTTTTTAAACATGTACCTTCATCAACAGTTCAAAGATGGAATAACACAAGATATGATGAAATACATCCATTTATTTACATGATTTTCAGGTCTTTAAAATTTGGGAAATAATTTTTGTTCCATGTTTCATACATGGTCTGTTTAAAACGTATGGAACTTTAGAACCAAAAATGGTACAGAAAAAAGGTAAACCGTTTCATAAACTAGAGTACATATGTATCTGTCCAATACATTTTTATGTCAGATGCATTAACTTGATTTTTGGCCTTGTTGTTTACTTCTGCTTGACCGGGCCCACATACATTTATATAATCGTACTTAATTCATCATTCTCTTGCTATTTCTTCTACTTATTTATTTATCTAGACTTTATTATAATTTGCTGTGAGCTACTGTGTCCATATAATTTCTGTTAATTAGAATTTTACATAAGATCGATTAAAAAAAATATATTTTAAACAGAAATGTCTTTGCACTGAATACTTGGCTGGGCAGGTGTAATGGAAGCCCAAGTTGCTGAAATTTGCGAAATTTTTCCATGATATTCTAATGTTTTGAGACACGTCTTGTATTAAATCAGACATGTTCTTTGTTTTAAACCTTTTTATTTCTTCCTCAGTGGCTCCAAGACGTCATCGCGCTCCAGTGCAGCATCATGAGACACCTGTCCATCAAACAGAAATCTCCCGAGTCCGACTGGGAATCGCACAAAACCAGCACAGACCTGAGTCCGGACCAGAACCAGGATCTCAAATCCAAGAAGCAGGATCTAAAACCCTCCGGAGAACGGACTAGTCCCTCCCCTGCGCCCTGTGAAAAGCAGGTGGAGCCGGGTCTTTGTAAATGCATTTCTATCCCCTGTCAGAACTGTCGAAAGCCCAACGGTCCGGTACCAGACGAGAGCTCGCCGCCCAAAGCCAACGGGCCTCTGGAATGCCACAGCGTCCCGTGCAAACAGAGCGAGCACAGACTGAAAACGGCAGGGGGCGCTGTGCAGGTGAACCACATAGGGGAGGTGAAGCGGGAGCCGGCGGAGACCAGCTCGGAAGGGGAGATGTGCCCCCCCTCGGCCCCGACGATATGGGGCCAAAACGAGAGGAGTCGAAACCAAGACGGAGACGCACTTTTGAAAAACGCGGAGGAAGAGACGAGGAAACACCAAGCAACTTCACTCACTCCAGGTACGAACGAAAAGAAAAAGAAAAGGGTCCGTCAAATGCTTTTTTTTTTTCTACGTAGAGATGTTATTGCTTTGTCTGGAATGTTTCGCAGTGTGGCTTTAAACCTTTCTGTCTTCATGGCGACCAAACCAGACCAAGTTACAGGTCAGATCTGTGGAAAGGCGACCCCGCTCACAGTCAAAATCCTTGTTTTTCTAGTTATTTTTGAGCTATAAAACCATCTGTAATTTAAAAAAAATGTAAAGTAGAGCTGTTTAATGTCGTACTGTGGAACATTCCAGAGAGAGCAGTGACATCTCCGAAAAGTTACACAGTGCACCTTTTATACTTGTTTAGTGTTCATAAATTGATGTACTGATACTGTTTTTATTGTGTTTATGCCTTGGAAAGTGGCCTTGGGTGTTAGAAAGACACTTATAAATACATTTTATTATTATTAAATGTATTATTATAAACTAGTGTTGTCACGATATTTACATTTCAAACTCAATTTTGGTCCTCAGGAAAAGTCTCATTTCCACACCACTATACGGTCTGTGCGTATGACCTGCAGACTTATATTCTCTGAAAAGTTTCACATGAACCATCTCCGCACAGAACAGACTCACCATCAGCAGCATATCCTCTGTCACAGAAAGAACACTCATATTCCACTGAGTCGTGTCCTTTAGTCCGACAGAAGCTGAACCGCATCAGCGCACAAGGAGCGAGCTGTTTTTATCAGCGCTTTATAATTAACTTATATTACCGTATTTTCCGGGCTATTAGTCGCTCTGGATTATAAGACGCACTGTCATTAAATGGTTTATTTTTTAACTTTTTTCACAAATAAACCGAACCGGACTTTAAAGGAAACACAACAGTGTGATGGGTGAGTGGTTTTGTTTGTTTGTTCGTTCACGGTGACTCTGGGCTTTGTTCAGTTGTGGCATGTAGGGAGGGTGCTGTCTGGGACCAACGGATTGTCGGCGTGTTCGCGGTGACTCAGTTGTTCAGTCGTGTCTAGAAGCGGCACGTTGCGCTCGCTTTTTCGGTTCGTTCCTCCGTTCCGTTCCTCGTCGGCGTGGAGTGATGAGTGTGTCTGTGGGGGTTTTTCGCTGCGCGGTCGCTGTCTGCTCCGTGTGTGTTTGCGTGTTCTGCGGGTGGTGCGGCTTTGTAGTTTACTGAAGTCGTGCTGGGACACCCGAGTGGATTCGTGTATCGGGCGCTCTGGATTGTGGGGTACGCGGTCATTTTTTGATGCAGTTAGAGGCTTAAGAGTGCGCCCAATAGCCCAGAAAATACGGTAATTTATGCAAATGAGCCATGTGGTTTTAAGTTTTGTTTATTTTTTTGGGACAAACTCGCTCGTGGCCGGACTTGTCGTCTTGTCTTGGTCTCCCTTGTGAGCGTCACGTGACAACGGAACGAAACTAATCGAACGTCATCTCCCCACGCGGTTAAAAGAAACATTATAGACAATATTAGTTTTAAGTTGTGATCGCATTAAACTGAAAATACAACCACACATTTATTGGTGCTGAGCAAACTAATTTAGATATCAGTAAATTATAAAATGATATTAGGTCCTTATGCACTGCAGATTTTTTTAATGACGGTAATGAAACTGATACCAACTTTAATGGACATAACTTTAGCTGCCATGTTCCAAATAGGAAGTGATGGGTCCAGCATGGGTGACTGAGGAGTTAGGGGCTAGAGTGGACATTCGGACACAGACTTAGACTCATAAAAACTTGATCCACAAGGAAAATTAGACAAGACGAGATTTTAACATAATTCCTAACACCGGTATATGATTTTCACACTTGAGTTTTTCAAATTTTTTATGTATTTGATTTCATATTTTTCAGTTTTAGTGCTGCTTTTCAGAACTGGAAGAGATGAAACTAACAAAGCGTAACTCTTTTTCGTCCAATCCAAATGTAAACACTTGAAAAACAATCTCACAATATCATTTTTCTCATGTGTGCAGGATCAAGTAAAGATAAAATGGAAAATAAGTAATAAAAACAGATAATAATCGAGACCCAACTTGAAGAAACTACTACTTAAAGCTGCTCAGAACCTTCTCTTGATCTTCTCTGAGCGCGATTGTGATGGATTTGTTTACATTTTGTTGTTGATCTGACTGTGTTTTTTCTGTTTTCAGATGTAAAGGCAGGTCCTGGACTTATAGGCAGCTCTCTCTCCATGGATCACCTCTCCGCGCTCAGAGACGGGCTGGACGGCGACGGAGGTGAAGCTTCTTATTTCTTTTTTCATCTTCTCTCATTTTCCTTTCGTCTTTTCGTCATCTTTTTGTCACAAACACGGACAAACTTAAATGGCTGAAGGTGTAACATAGAGCAGGACTGTCTAAACCACAGGTGTCAAACATACGGCCCGGGGACCAGATCCGGCCCTCCGAGACCTTTAATCTGGCCCTCGGCTGATTTTCTACTAAAATATTTTAATTATATTTTCTATTTAAATATTGGTGATTTTCTGCAGTGCTGAGCATAACAGCGTCTCTGTACGTGGCCCCTCCCACAGAGCAGCACAAATGAAGACTTGTCTCTTTCCAAACGCTCTTAAAGGACGATCGTTTTGACTGTTGACCGTGACACCTCCATCAACAAAATGTCCAAAACTGAGAAAAGTGGAGCCAAGTGCAGGATTTTCCAAGAAAAATTTACTTATTCCTATTTACATACAAGTTCATGTTAAAACATTGTGTTGAAATTGTGTTTTTCTTAAAATTTCAGGTTGTTTATTATATTATAATTTTTGTAAAAGAAAGAGTTCATTAATTAAAAAAGATTTCTGTAATAGATTTGTGTTTCTCTGCACAAATATTTGAATTTATTGTTATTTTAGGGGTTTATATGCCATGAGTTTTCTGATCTGGCCCCTTTGGGATTAAAGTCGGTTGGATACGGCCCCCGGACCAAAATGAGTTTGACACCCCTGGTCTAAACTATCGCTTTTACTGCCTGTTTACTGCCGAAATTTTGCATGAAATTAAGTTTTGGCATCCTGATCCAAAAAGTCAGTGACACCCATGCCATAATTTTTATGCCGTTGCCATAGCGATGACATAAACTCTCCATGTTATTCCATTGGTAAAATCGACAAATCGCACAAACTTTGACCGATTTCACTCAAATTTAAATCGTGAGTTCAGTAGTGCCCCCTAGAGAATTTGTATCAAAAAATAACGTTTTATTTGTCATAGATATAAAAAAAATTTGGTATCCAGATGTGTGACATGGTCTTGATTTAAAAAAAAACCTCAGAGTTGGGTTAAACCAGGGGTGCTCAATACGTCGATCGCGATCTACCAGTCGATCGCCGAGGTCGTGTGGGTAGATCACCGTGTCTCGTCTCGGACTCGCGTTTGGACTCGGTCTTGTCTCTCACTCGAGGTCTGACACTCAACAAGTGCGATCATGTTTCATTCCGGCCGCTGCTGTTGGTAATAAACTTGTAGCGGGTGCAGGAGCGTGTGGGGCGTCTCAGTGCAGCCTGTGCGCTCATTTGAAACCCGCGGAGACTCTACGGCGCATCACAAACACACACGCTCCCTATGCACGGCTCGTCTGTGACAGCGTGTGCCCTCGTGTACCAGCGTGCATCACAGGGCAGGTTCAACTTCCTAAACATCCTACCTGTCCACCTGCCTCACGTCAGCACGCCGCCCCTCGCCTTTTCACGCTCTCGCTCCTTCCTGCGTACAGCCAACACAAGCCCCTCCCACAGTGCGGCTGATTAGAAGAGCAAGACCAAACGTGAAGCAAAAACCAGTCTAAATTTGTGTTATAGTGTTGGCACAAAGCAGGTCTACAGCATAGAGCGGATCTACAGAACAGACCTACTGCCACATTTGACTGAAATTTGCCTAACAAAAGTGCACAAATGCATCTGTGTTTGTCACGATGTGCGTTTGGTTTGGTAAACGTGCAGAGGCTGGTAAATATCACTGCAAAACCAGAAAAGAATGTAACTCCAGTTTGGAACTTTAAAAAACAGGTTTAAAAATCTTCCTTCACTTTTTTCACAGTTTTGTGTAAAGTGTCAGAGGAAGTTCTCTTAAAGAAGAGGTTCTCAAACTGTGGGTGAGGGTCCAAAAAAGGGGCACAGAGTGTTTCAGTGCAGTTTGTTTGGCTTGTATTAGGTAGACTTGGTCATTTTGGAAGTAGCTCACATGCTGAAAAAGTGTGAACACCTCTGGTTAAAGCTTAGGGTTATTAGGGTTAGTGCGGCGTTTTGCGGGCCGATCATCTCCACTTGCGGTTATATTTAAAGTAAGAACGAGATAAAATTTCCACAAGGCGACGCAAGATATGAGATTGGATCTACAAGAACGAGATAAAACGAGATTTTAAAATAATTCTTAATATATAAATTTTCACGGTTCAGTTTCCAATTTTGCATTTTTGTTTCCATTCTAGTTCTGCTTCTTTGAACTGTAAGAGACGCAGCTCTCCAACTCGTAACCCTTTTTCATCCAATCCAAATGTAAACACTTGGGAAAAAATCTCAGGAGATAATCTTTCTCTTCCAAAGTTTCAGTATCGATTCGTCTCTGATGTGAGGCTGACCTCCTTGTTTGTGTGCAGGCATAGAGCTGGACAAACTGGACTCCGAGATGATCAAACTCTTGGCGTGGCAGAGGATACAACAGCTGTTCCCCAAGAAAGAGCCCAGCCTTCCATCTCCCCGAGCCGCCTCCCTCACCTCCAAAACACCACCGCCCGTCCCAGACAGTAAGCATGAAGTTTACAGTTTTGTTTTGCTCCAACTTCCGAAGGTCAGACGTTCGATTTCAGCTTGGACAAAGTTGTGTTATTGTCTCATTTGGCGAGACACTTCTCCCACGCCGCTTGGTATGAATGTCGCGTGTGTTGGTGGTGTTCAGAGATGCTGATGGTGCAAATGTGACCCTGAGACCATTTGGCTCTGTTCACACTTACCGGAAGACACTAGAAACACGCGGATTACGACTTCCGGCGTAGTTCCCGACACTGGGCGCTTGATAAAACCGTGGGTTCAGTAGCAGCGTCTTCACAACCTGCCAAAGCTTTTCCATGGGGGACAGGACTCTAATCGTGTCTTTACTGTCACTTAGAGGCAGCTGGTTGTAACTATTGATCTGATAAACGTAACTCAGCAATTAGACAATGACAAATTATAAAACACAAATTAATAAGCAATTTATAAAAGGAATAAAGAAAGAATACACTGACATCTAGAGACAACAGAGCCCAAAGGAAGTTGTCAGTCTTCCGATTTTGTGACGTAAGCGTGAATAGAGCCCATCGGTTCTCAGGCCCTTAGACTCATTCGTGAACTGGCCCACATGACCTTCAGCGGTATGTTTTACTGCAGGTTTTTTTAAATGTGCCCAGATAAAGTCAATTTGATAAAGCCTATTGAGAATGTATGTATGAATAAAGGGCTGGGGGCTCATTCTGACCTGATATAATACACGTAATACATGCAGTGTTGGGGAGTAACAGATTACATGTACTGGAGTTATGTAATCAGAGTACAAATTATGAGTAACTGTATTCAGTTACAGTTACTGTTTCAGTGAGTAGTAATTGGATTACAGTTACTTTGTTGAAATAAATGGATTACACAGAGGTATTTTCCTGTTTTCACATCCCCCCCCCCCCCCACTCTTTTTTTTTTTTTTTTTTTTTTTTTTTTCCCGGTAATTCCACTCATTGCTGGACACTAAAACCAGGACTAAAACCAGGACTAAACCAAGGACTAAACCAGGACTAAACCAGGTCTAAACCAGGATTAAAATAGGACTAAAATAGGACTAAATCAGGTCTAAACCAGGACTAAAACAAGGACTAAACCAGGACTAAAATAGGAATAAAATAGGACTAAACCAGGTCTAAACCAGGACTAAACCAGGATTAAAATAGGACTAAACCAGGACTAAAAACAGGGGACTAAACCAGGACTAAAACAGGACTAAACCAGGACTAAACCAGGACTAAACCAGGACTAAACCAGGACTAAAATAGGACTAAACCAGGACTAAACCAGGACTAAAACCAGGACTAAAATAGGACTAAACCAGGTCTAAACCACGATTAAATAGGACTAAACCAGGTCTAAACCAGGACTAAAACAAGGACTAAACCAGGACAAAAATAGGAATAAAATAGGACTAAACCAGGTCTAAACCAGGACTAAACCAGGACTAAACCAGGACTAAAACAAGGACTAAAACAGGACTAAACCAGGACTAAACCGGGACTAAACCAGGACTAAAACAAGGACTAAAACAGGACTAAACCATGCTGTGCGGATTGTGTCTCCTCCTCCTCCATCAATAATATTTTTAATTTGGTTCAGTAAAGTCTGGGCTTTTCATTTTCTTTTATCAGGCAAAACTTCTTATGTGTGGATTTCCTCGTCTTTGGATTACTTGATTTGCTGTAGAGAAGCAAAGTATTCAGATTACATTACTCACTTTAAGTCATTTAATGGATTAAGTTACAAACTACATTTTGGGGTATGTAATCTGTAATCTGTAGGGGAATACATTTTAAAAGTAAACCTTCCCAACACTGAGTACATGTTTGGTGTCAGTCTGTGTTTTGATATTCGGCCCTTGATAAAAAACATTTGGACGCTCTTGGTTTAACCTCAGGGCAGCTGTGTTTTTTTTATTTCATTCATTCCCAGCAAATTAAGATAAAATAATCCTTTATTGTCTCCCATGGGAGAAATTTGTCTTGGGACAGGGGGTCACATGTTTTATCAAAAAACAGGACAACACAACACAAAGCAGCACATAAACAAACACCATAAAACAAAGTAAATATGAGACCAAGTATGACCACGAGTGATGCACCAACAGGACCCTTAAATTATCCTTAACAGGCCCTTGCATTCTTCTGTTCTATTAATTATTGCACATTCCCTAAGCCTATGTGCAGTTTTAGTTATAATTATTGCACATTCCCTAAGCCTATGTGCAGTTTTAGTTATAATTATTGCACATTCCCTAAGCCTATGTGCAGTTTTGATTGCACATTCCCTAAGCCTATGTGCAGTTTTAGTTATAATTATTGCACATTCCCTTAGCCTATGTGCAGATTTAATTATTGCACATTCCTTAAGCCTATGTGTAGCTTTAATTGCACATTCCCTACACCTATGTGCAGTTTTAGATATAATTATTGCACATTCCCTACACCTATGTGCAGTTTTAGATATAATTATTGCACATTCCCTACACCTATGTGCAGTTTTAGATATAATTATTGCACATTCCCTACACCTATGTGCAGTTTTGATTGCACAGTCCCTAAGCCTTTTATCATTATTTTTTGACTGCATTATCTGAGTTAAGCAGTTTAACAGCTAGTGGTACAAAAGAATGTTTGAAATTCATGAACACAAGAACTATACGTGTATCTTGAACTCTTAATGTAATGTGAGCTCTAAAAGGAGTGCGAAGAAAAGCATTTATTTAATCCCACCCCTGTCTTTAATTGGAACATACTACACAGCTATGAGCTTAAACCACCCGTATGGAGTGACTGAATCATGAATAACAGTTTAGCGCTTTGAGAGGCTCAGTAGGGTCAGGTGTTGTCATTATTGGTTTAGTCTGTCACAGTGAAGATGTCTCCTAAACTCACACTTTTGTCCTCTCTTCAGGTCAGAAGACGGTTCAGGCGCGAGCAGTATTTTACCCCCTCACGGGAAAAGGACCAGCAGTCAGCATGTGCTACAGGACGCTCTACATAGGAACAGGTAAGAACGGTTCTACCTTAGTAGGCAAAATCGACTTTTTAGAGCTTTCCGCTGCGTTAAAAGGTTGTTTTAGATGTCATCCATGCGTCCCAGGCCCTATTCGGACTCTTCTCAGATTCATATCCATTTTATTTATACTTATACTTTTTATTATTTTATTTATTTATACTTATAAATTTTATTTATACAGCAAATTTTACTAACAAATCAGTTTCCAAAGTGCTGCACAGCGAAAATAAAATGTGATCATACCAGTTCTAAAATAATATAATAAAACCAGTAAAAAATAAATAAAACTAAACCATAAAAATCATAAAATAGCAATTAATGAGTCAAATAAATATGATTCAGATTCAGAAAACTTTATTGATCCCATAAGGCAATTCATTTGCAGCATCTCCGAGCAAACACAAACAAACACACAGTGTGTCAGTCCAATTGTCGTCCACCAGTGGAACTCAAAATAAATAACACATTGCAGAGTAAAACTTCATAAAACTATCATAAAACTGTACCCTTAGAATTTAATAATTTAATAGCACTGGGCACAAAAGAATTAGAAAACCTTTTGGTTTTCTGTACTGGAGCATAAAACCGACGCCCTGAAGGCATCAGGATAAAATCAGGAGCCAGAGGATGGAGCGGCTGAGCCAGGAGACACTTGGCTTTGCTCAGCACTTGCTCCTCCCACAAAGAACTCAGGCCCTCAGTTTGATCCCTGTGATTTTTGAACAGGTTTTAACAATATTGTGAAGTTTGTTTCTATCCTTCGCAGTCAAGGATTCAAACCAGCAAATAAAAGAAAAAGTAAGAAGACTTTCAATAAAAGAGCAATAAAAATTGTTAAGAATAATTTTGTTCACGTTAAAAGAGTTCAGTTTCCTCAACAAATATGTTCTTTGCTGCCCTCGTTTGACGACGTTTTCAGTGTTAAGGTCAAATTTCAGTTTATTGTCCATCACGGTGCCCAGATATTTATAGCTGTCAACTATTTCCACATCATCACCGTGGACGACACTAACACTGTGTGAAGGTGCACGTCTAAAATCAATCAGCATGTCCTTAGTTTTGGCAACGTTCAAATCCAGGTAGTTTTCCTCACACCACTGGACAAACTGCTCCATAAGAGACATAGAGGACCACACAGCTCTTGCGGTGTTTCTGTTGTCTAAAGCTCTTTTCACACAGGATTACTGTATTTTTCTGACTATAAGGCACACTTATAATCCTTTAATTTTCTCAAAAATCAACAGTGTGCCTTATGTGTTAATTCTGGTTGTGTTTGCTGACCTCGAACCGATTTTATGTGGTACATGACGCTCAAAATTCTGTCAAAATGTTTAAGTACGACTTTGGTAAAGTACAAAGCTGCACTGCTTGATGGATTGTCGGAGAATTACTTCGACTGTAGTCAGGAGCCTCGCGGAGTAAAGCCCAGTTTACGGTCCTTAGTCAACAGAAGCTGACTGCATCCGCGCACAAGGATTGAGCTGTTTTTTTCAGTGCTTATAGTTTATGCAAATAAGCCATGTGGTTTTAAATTTTGTTTCTGTAAAACGTAAACAAATATGCGCAAATCTGTATTAAACACATTATTACTCAGTGTATATTTGAGCCGTCCTCAAAGGAAATTTAAAAAAAAAGAAAAATCCAAACTTAAATTATTCACCCACATGCACATTGGTAATACACATTCAACGCCAGGCGAATTACGTCGCGCTCTGCAGATGGATCGTGGACGCCTGGACTAAGGATCAGTCTCATGTGTCGTCCGTTTGTTTCGCTTAATGCTCCTTATAATCCGGTGCAATTTATGTATGAAAATAGAGGAGAGAATTCAACATTACTGATATTGCGCTTTATAGTCTGAAAAATACAGTAGTTTTACCTGTGGACCTTTGGTGATTTGTAATAACTGCAGAGGATGCCTGAGATCTTGATCCCGTCCGAATGTGTCATGTCTGTCATTTGTAAAGTAAAAATTCTGCTGCAAACCTACTACATTTCACCAAACGCAGACATCCGCTGATTATTCTAGACCCGTGTGAATCTGCATCTCAGTGTTTTGTTGTTGTAACTGGACACCTTTTCTATCTCTTTACCTTCCTGCGTTCTTTTCTCTTTCAATCTCAGTCAATGTCAGTAACACAGAGAAATTTACGGACTTAAGAAGTAACATAGAGGGGTGGCGATGATTTGCACATTCCCAGATGTTCCCAGGTTGTAATCTTAAGCGAATACAGCTTAAGATTCAGCCTACATTTAGTAATTAATCCTCCATAAAAGTGTAATATCCTCTCTTGATAATGATAATTTCTTTTAAAGTTCATGATAACTTCTCTTTTATCTTTTTTTAACCTTCTCTGGTGTGTCGTGTTCTGTTGTGCAGGTGCTGACATGGACGTGTGCCTTACCAACTACGGTCACTGTAATTATGTGTCGGGGAAACACGCCTGTATTTTTTATGACGAGGTACAGGACAGCAGCTTTCTGTTATAAATTACATTCATATTGATCTTTGGTTTAGTCCTGGTGTAGTCTACGTGTGTCTCACCTCTCTGCTTTGTGTCATTTTTTTTTTTTTTTTTACAGAATACAAAACATTACGAGCTCCTCAACTACAGCGAACACGGCACCACCGTCGACAACGTCCTCTACTCCTGCGACTTCTCTGAAAAAGCCTCGCCGACGCCTCCGAGTGGACTGGTGGCCAAAGTACAAGGCATCATCCGTAAGTCTGAACTGTTTAAGTCGTCAGAGTTTTGATACTGAATCAAGAGTTACAAACGTAAAATGAAAGAAGAGATCCGAGGCTCAATATGATTAACTATTATTTTAATTTCTTGTCAAAATAATAACAAAGCGTCGTTTATCTGCCCACTCGGGATCTCCGAAGAGCACCTTATTGTTACTGAGCGGAGATCCAGCGAGCGCTCCAACTGCTTATCTTCTGCAGTTACAAATATAACTATGGTTCTACGAATCCTGAATGACGGAGTTTAGTTTAATATTTGGGAATCTGAGTGCACATATCATGGCAACCACAGAGCCAATCATGAACTGTCAACCAAACAAAAGTTATAAAAGTGACTATATACAGTTAACACATTTCTACATGATTTTGGTTCAATTTAATGCAAAAAAATAAGGCATTTTTTTCACTTTTTTCCAATATTTTCATCTTTACCTCATTGGCAATCAACTATTCCCCCAAGTTTTTTTAATATCAGCCAATGTGCCATTCTTTTCTCCAAACTGTTTACTCATTCCACAGAAAAAATTATAAAAATGCAACCAAAATCAATGGATCTGTGATGATTTCATTACCATCAACAGGCCCAGAACCTCAGTAGAATGTTAGTCAACTCTCAACATTCCATAGGCACACAAATGTGTTTTAAGAATTATTTTTTCACTGAATGTTGTCACCACGTGTGTTCTTTGCATCTGGAATGTATTTATAGACAGCTTACCCAACCCACCGAGGATTTGAGGAAATTTTTCATTTTTCAAAATTTTCTGTCACAATATGAAGGTTACCTCGACTAAAATGGCCACAATTTTTTTTCGCGATATTTCCAGTAGAGCAGACCCTCCAATTATTGGTCCTTAGGGTCACAGTTAACAAAAAAACAATGTCAGGTTTAGGGATGGACATGATTAATCGATTAATCGATAATTGATCATTAAGAATTTCATCGATTACGTTCATTTTAATCGACAAACCGAATGTAGGTTGCTGTGTGTATCGTGACCAAACAGGTCTGTACATGTGTCTCTGCATCAGAAGGAGCGAGACACAAACAGTGGGTCAGTCTGCAACGAACCGAAGCACAAATGTGTATTTAACGATGATTTGTACAAGAAATTCCACTCTTTCTGTTGCGTTGGGACAAGTGTGAGTCCATGTGCACAGTGTATAAAGCAGCACATATGTTTCTGTGTCCAGTGGGAAAAAGTTTTTCCAGGTGAGAGTCGCTCAATGTCGATGACGAGTCTCCACCTCCCTCCCCCCGTACGGTGTCCTGGTTTTAACAAACGCAAATATGTTCACACTAACCTGTATTCACCTGAGTCATGTCTTTTAATCCAACAGAAGTTGAACCACATCAGCGACACAAGAGCTGTAGTTTTATCTTCGCTGAGTTTATGTAAATTAGTGATGCGGTTTTAAGTTTCGTTTCTGTGAGAGTTGAACAAAACTGAATTAAACACATTATAATGTCAAACGGGCTGATGTGGCTCTAGAGTCGTTACAGTTTATATGTTGTAAAGTTGAATTTATTTATGCAGATTAGTGCAGATAGTAATAATAATGATGATCATTTTAATATAAAAACGTTAATGATTAATCGATAATCGATCGTTAATTCTTCCGACGATCGATTAAGAAAATTTCATCGAATGCCCATCCCTAGTCAGGCTCAACCCATTTTTGAGACTTTGGCTCCCGGACTATTATGAGTTCCTGTAGACCACTGAATCGAAGTCGAACTTGTCTCTAACATGACCTGACTTGTCGTCTTTTGTCTCGCAGGTCGCAGTAAGAAGCAGCAGGAGGACGGTGACTCCGCTCCGAGCTCGCTCCTCGGCCTCCTGCCTGTAGGGGGCGTGATGAGCAGCCAGTCGCAGGTGTCGTCCCCGGGGCAGGTGTGCGGGTGCAGGTCCAGCAGCTCCAGCCTGATCGGCGGAGGCGGCGCGGGCTGGGAGGGCACGGCTCTGCTCCATCACGGCAGCTACGTCAAACTCGGATGTCTACAGTTCGTGTTCAGCGTCACCGAATTCGCCACCAAAACGCCCAAAGAGGAGCATACCAGCGCGCCCGCCGCCCAAACCGTCCCCGTCAGCGCACCCGTCGGCTCGCCGGCGCCCCCCGCGGCCCTCAGCAGTCCCTCCAGTCAGGACGAAGCGGACATGGAAGTGGAAGGGCCCGAACTGCCGCAGGAAGTCGTCCCGTAGCCCTCGTGTCCCGCCCCCTCCTCCTCCTCCTACGTTGCTTTGGATTGGTTGACGCTAGGAAGTACAGTCAAAGATTGGTGAACGTGATTGGTTGGTTTCGAATCTATCCATGGGTTTCAGAACGATGGAAAAGTTAAGACCGTTTCCATGGCGATTAACAATTGAATCTAATCCTCTAGACTCCTCAAAACTTATAACAGGGAAGATTAAACCCACTGAATTTGACTTAAAAATTGCACTTCTGTAACAATTCTGGTCACGTAATCTGTCACCTTTTTTGTCTTGAATGTTCCGCAGTGTGGCATTAAATTAATCTGCCTAACATTTATTTCTACACAGGTGTTTTTATAGCTGAAAACACCTTGAACATCGAAAATTAAACTTGCAAAACACGTTAATATGTTGTTTTGTTTACGTTACCCAATTTTTAAAACCTGTGCACCCATGGGTTTTAGAATAATTCAAAAAATTTAAAAAATAGGACGGTTGCCATAGGAATTAACAATTTGAAACAAGAACATGCTGTGTTTTTCGGACAATAAGTCGCACCGGCCAAAAAATGCGTATTGAAGAAGACAAAAACATAAGTCACACTTTTTGGAGGAAATTTCTTTATAAAATCAGAGACCAGGAACCGACATTTGATCTTGAAAGGCAAATTCTAGTAAAAACAATAGAAGAGAGAACAACAGCACATATGAACAGTTCTTCAGATAAACTATAACATAAACAACAGAACAGAACAAGTTTAACAAACTCTCCATCTCACTCCAAATCACTAAATCCATTCAATTCTTCATCCTCGGTGTCACTTCTGAGCAACTCCTCGACATCCGGAGGTAAACGGAGCGTCGTAGCCGTTGTCGGACTCGGCATCAGTTCCAGTTAGAATTATTCGGGCCTTTCTGAATCCCGACAGGACGGTTTCGGTGTCACTGAAGTCACTTAAAAGTTAAATTGTTCAGTGGAAATTTCAGTAATGATGCGATGGACTGACAGGATACGGACAGGACAGAGGCTCTTTCTGCAGGAGACATGCGCAGTAGAGCCAAGTGACAGTGGTACAGGAGGAACAGGAGCAGCAGATACTCACACACAAGACTAGAACCTCTCGAAGCTTCACTGTCAACATTTTAATAAACCGAAACCATGAAAAAAGTGTGATTTATAGTCCGAAAAATACAATAATCTACCTAGTAAAACCTTGAACCTTGACTCAAAGCATCAAAAATGAAACTGTACGTTGTTTTGTGAAATATCCTTTCTTCAAGTTACCCAATTTTTGAAACCTCTGTACCCATGGGTTTTAGAATAATTTAAAAAACTAGGATGGTTACCGCAGCAATTAACAGTTCAAAACTAAGACGTATACTAGGGATGGGCATGATTAGTCGACTAAACGGTAATTGATCATTAAGAGTTTCGTCGATTATGTTCATTTCTAATCGACAAACCCAATGTAGGTTTCTGGGTTGCGGCCTCACAGTCCCACGTTTGGGTTCTGGCACCTCTTTGGAGATCACGGTACCTCTCAGTGAGTGTGTTTACATGCACACGCAGGATCCCGGTTACTGCCACGTGAAGAGTTGCACTAAACCTGCACACGTACGATCTTTGAAAACATCACGACACACAGAACGGACTCACCTTCATCAGAACATCCCTCTGTCACAGAAAGAACACTCATATTCCACCGAGTCGTGTCCTTTAGTCCGACAAAAGCTGAACTGCATCAGCGCACAAGAATGTTTTTTTTTTTTTTTTCCTCATCTTAGTTTGTGCAAATTAGCCATGAGGTTTTAAGTTTTGTTTCTGTGAGACTTGCACAAATCTGAATTAAACACATTATATTGTCAAACGTGCTGATGTGGCTCTAAAGTCGTTATGTTTATATGTTGTAAAGTTGAGTTTATTTATGCAAATTAGTAATAGTAATAATAATAATGATACTTATATAAAAACGTTAATGATAATCGAAAATCTATCGTTAAATCTCCCGACGATCAATCGATCAATTAATAAAATTTCATGGAATGCCCATCCCTAACAATCCGTGTGTCATTCGTTCATTCGTTTTTCAATATAAAACCAAAAATAAGAAAACAAAAAAAACAACTGTTTTCTTCGTTATTTGTCTCCAAAACCAAAATGAAAAAAACAAATAATGATTTGTTTTTTCAGTTTTCGATTTTGTGTTTAAATGAAGAATGGAAAAAAACAGATAATGACCGTTTCCCATTTACGTGACTTACGTGACTGCGATGCCGAACTTTTGCACTGCCTACGGACTGAATCAGGACTGATCCAGGTCCGGGACCAGGGCGGGACCAGGGCAGACTCTGAGCTTTGACTCCGAGCCTCCGCAGGGTCCGAGCCTCAGCTTCGAGCTCCGGCCCTGCCATGGGCTCTGAGCCTCCGGTCTGGTCCCGGCCTGGTCTCGGTCTCAGGCCCGGTCTGGTCCCGGCCTGGTCCTGGTCTGGTCTGGTCTCGGTCTCAGTCCCACTCTGGTTTTGGTCTGGTCCCGGTCTGGTCTCAGTCCTGATCTCAGTCTCAGTCTGGTCCCAGCCTGATCCTGGTCTGGTCTCGGTCTCAGTCCCGCTCTGGTCCCGGTCTGGTCTCAGTTTCAGTCTGGTCCCGGCCTGGTCCTGGTCTGGTCTTGGTCTCAGTCCCGCTCTGGTCCCGGTTTCAGTTCTGATCTCGGTCCCGGTCTGGTCCCGGTCTGGTCCCGGACCTGGATCAGTCCTGGTTCAGTCCGTATGCGGTGCAAAAGTCCGGCATCGCAGTTTAAGTCACGGAAACGTCATTATCCGTTTTTTCCATTTTTCATTTAAACACAAAATCGAAAACTGAAAAAAAAAGGAATCATCATCTGTTTTTTGATTTTCGTTTTGGAGACAAATAATGAAGAAAACCGTTGTTTTTTCATTTTCTTATTTTTGGTTTTATATTGAAAAACGAATGAACGAACGACACACGGATTCCTAACGTATACAACAATTTTTGAACGGAAAACTTCTGTGGACTGTGGAAAACCGAACGGAAAACCAGACGTGTCCACCCAACGCACAAAACATCCAAAAACTTTACCAAACCAATCACGTTGGCCCGTGCCTCTCAGCGTCGCGTTGTTTTGCACCTTTCGTGGTAATGAAGGGAAAACTGCACCGCCGGTTGGTCAACAGGGAAAGTCTCTATATATTTTTTTATTTTTTACTCTTTGCATGAACTTGAAGTATTATCGACAATCTTCTTTGTTTTTTCGAAAATGGCTGACACAGTTCGTTATGTTACCTTGTTTGATATTGGACGAGGGAGCGCTTTGGTTTTGATTCGCGCTCGAAATTACGTCGCCAGTGTATTCATTAGTTTAAGTATAAGTCAGTCTCACATTTAGCACATTTTATTTTAGTATTAAACTCATTACATTCGTTTCTTTTGCTGCTTTTTGCACCACTGGTAGCTATTAATGTATGAGAAAACCATACATGCTTACACACTATCCTTTGTACATAATGTAAATATAAAAATTCAGTAAGTCTCGATTTGGAGAGGCGTTGGATTTCCGTGTAGAATTCGCCATTTTTTGGTTTTTAACTGTATAGCCCATTGACTTTGTGATACCGTAGTGAGAAAACATTGGTTCGTACGCTCGCTAGTCCTCCTCCTCCTCCTCCCGTAGTCTCCTTTTTGTAAATACGATCCATTTTAGCACTCGTTTTACCATCGTGCTGCTTTGTACATAAGCACTCTTGTCTGTACTTGGCTTTGTCTGTTCAAACGTGTAAATACAAAAAGATTTTCTAAGAACGAACTTTCTGGAGTCTTGTTTTTTGTTAATTCTGTCATAAGAGTTTGCAAAAATTATCGGAAAATTTCCAGGTTCAGATTAAACCTGGTGATTTGTCCCAGTTTTATCAGTTTGATCTAAACGAGAACTGTATCAGATCTAAGACAGGTCTAAACCAGGTCTAAACCAGGACTATATCAGATCTAAGCCAGGTCTAAACCAGGTCTAAACCAGGACTGTAACAGGTCTAAACCAGGTCTAAACCAGGACTATATCAGATCTAAGCCAGGTCTAAACCAGGACTATATCAGATCTAAGCCAGGTCTAAACCAGGTCTAAACCAGGTCTAAACCAGGACTGTATCAGGTCTAAACCAGGACTGTAACAGGTCTAAACCAGGTCTAAACCAAGTCTTAACCAGGTCTAAACCAGGTCTAAAACAAGTCTTAACCAGGTCTAAACCAGGACTGTATCAGGTCTAAACCAGGTCTAAACCAGGACTGTATCAGGTCTTAACCAGGTCGAAACCAGGACTGTATCAGGTCTAAACCCGGTCTAAACTTGAACTGTATCAGGTCTAAACCAGGTCTAAGCCAGGTCAAAACCAGGTCTAAACCAAGTCTTAACCAGGACTGTATCAAGTCTGAACCAGGTCTAAGCCAAGCCTAAACCAGGACTGTAACAGGTCTAAACCAGGTCTAAAACAGGTCTAAACCAGGACTGTATCAGGTCTAAACCACGTCTAAACTTGAATTGTATCAGGTCTAAACTAGGTCTAAAACAGGACTGTAACAGGTCTAAGCCAGGTCTAAACCAGGACTATATCAGATCTAAGCCAGGTCTAAACCAGGACTGTATCAGGTCTAAACCAGGTCTAAACCAGGACTATATCAGATCTAAGCCAGGTCTAAACCAGGACTGTATCAGGTGTAAGCCAGGTCTAAACCAGGTCTAAACCAGGTCTAAACCAGGTCTAAACCAGGTAAACTAAACAGGTCTAAATCAGGTCTAAACCAGGACTGTAACAGGTCTAAACCGGGACTGTATCAGGTCTAAACCGGGTCTAAACTTGAACTGTATCAGGTCTAAAACAGGTCTAAGCCAGGTCTAAACCAGGACAGTAACAGGACTAAACCAGGACTGTAACAGGACTAAACCAGGACTATATCAGGTCTAAGCCAGGTCTAAACCAGGACTATATCAGGTCTAAGCCAGGTCTAAACCAGTTGCACTTTATTACAGTTCTGGTCAGGAAATCTGTCACCTGTTTTGTCTTGAATGTTCCGCAGTGTGGCATTAAACTAGTCTACCTCGGATTTATTTCTCTACAGGTGTTTTTAAAGCTGAAAATACCTTGAACCTTGACTCAAAGCAACAAAAATGAAACTTGCAAAACACCCTCCAAAAACCTCTATATCCATGAGTTTTAGAATAAAGAAAAAAAATGGGACTGTTATGACAGAGCGGACATGTCAAACTCAAATATTTATATATGTATTTTTTCTCATAGAAACAGAAACGACTGTGGCCATACAGGCTCAGCAGGTCGGTTCTGGTCAGTACTTGGATGAGAGACACTGGGAAAATCAGGAGCCAGAGTAGGGCACCAGTCACAATAACTGTTGTGTGTGTGTGATGTGTGTGTGTGTGTGTGTGTGTGTGTGTGTGTGTTGGCGGTCCGAGGGGCAGAGGTGTGAACATCTGAAGAGAACATGAAAAAGTGTGAAAAGATCTGGGTGAAACATTTGATAAATGCACATATTTATACATGAACAGACAAATACAATATAAATTTACATTAAATATTGTCAGAATATTTTATTTTCTGAACAGAGGAGCAAATGAGAAGAATCTGTGTGAATAATTCAGAATTCTTAAAAATGTCTTTTGTATTAATAAAATCTTGTTGAGATAAATCTTGTCATGTCGAACCCCAAACCATGTGACAATACATGATGTAAGGAGAGATTCAACTATAATGTCATTTCATTTATTTATTTATTTATTTGTTTGAGCCAGGTCCAACAAAATAAAAAAAATATATAGATATAAATAAATACATTTTAAAAATAACAAAAACAGGGATATATGCATGAACATATTTGGGACCTGGTGCTCAAAAGGAGTAGGATGAAGTTTAAAAAAAATGATAGCATCCGACTCCAGTTGTTTTACATAATCGTGTGGTTCACACTTTTTTTTTTTTTTTTTTTAAACATACCACCTTTCGAGTGCATTGAGTCAATTTACACACAAACATACATACATATATACATACATACATACACACACACACACACACATATATATATATGTGTGTGTGTGTATATTACATTATATACATATATATATATACACACATGTATATTATATATATATATATACATATATATACATACATACACACACACACCATTATATATATATACATACATATACATACATATATATATATATATATATATATATATATACACATACATATATACATACACACATATACGCATCATAGATATATTCAATATAAATATTTATACATATGCATAACACACATATACACACCTGCTTAAATATATTTTCGTTTATGGTCATACAACTAATAATAATAATAATGTTTTCATAGGCACAAAGTTTATCATTTATGATCGTACAAAATAAACAGAATGAGGATGATAAATTTAAGGATTTTTGTTTTCGTTTACGGTCGTACAAACTAATAATAGTAATGAAGAAGGCAAAAAATATAATATAAAGTCATCATGCATGAAACATTAATACAGGAGCCAACTTTACTCAAAATGCCAATGGATTTCATCACTTTTTTTCGACAAACATGTTGGGTATGATATTTCGGGGTTACTTTTTGATCAACAATCACCCGTAAAAACTTAATTTGAACAACTTGGCTCATTGTGATGCCACCAACCATCAACACCATCATACCTGTCAAACACCACAGACAAAAAAAAAAAAAAAAAAAAAAAAAACGTGAGTCATGCAGTTGTGTTTGCATACCTGCATATCTGATTTGACATTGTGCCAGAGAGTCACTGTGGGCGGAGGAAACATGCATTGAAAACGTGCGGACTTCCCGTGTTGGCTTCAGTGCGTCTGCAGAAACACACGCGTTTCCAGACATGTCGTGTTTTCTGATCTGTGGAGCGCTTTTCGTCGCGGCTGCGTACGTTTACCACGAGATTATAGTGAAAGGAAAACGATGCACCAGCAACGTCAAACTGCACGGGAAGACGGCCATAGTTACGGGTAATTACGAGTATTTTAACTTTAATTTGCATATTTAAAGACGCACTGTGTAACTTTTAGATGGAATATTTCACAGTAGATCCTCTGTTTATATTGATTTTCTTAAACTTGCTTTAATTGCTCAAAATTATTATCGTGAAAGTGGACTCGCCTCTCCATAGAACTGACCTGCAGTGTTGTGGAGTAACAGATTACATGTACCAGCGTTATGTAATCAGAGTACAAATTATGAGTAACTGTATTCAGTTACAGTTACTGTTTCAGTGAGTGGTAATTGGATTACAGTTACTTTGTTGAAATAAATGGATTACACAGAGGGATTTTAAACCAGGACTAAACCAGGACTAAAACCAGGTCTAAACCAGGACTAAACCAGGTCTAAACACTAAAACAGGTCTAAACCAGGACTAAAACCAGGTCTAAACCAGGACTAAACCAGGTCTAAAACCAGGTCTAAACCAGGTCTAAACCAGGACTAAAACCAGGTCTAAACCAGGACTAAAACCAGGTCTAAACCAGGACCAGGTCTAAACCATATCTAAACCAGGACTAAAACCAGGTCTAAACCAGGACTAAAACCAGGTCTAAACCAGGTAAACCAGGTCTAAACCAGGACTAAACCAGGTCTAAACCAGGTCTAAACCAGGACTAAACCAGGTCTAAACCAGGACTAAACCTAAACCAGGTCTAAACCAGGTCTAAAACCAGGTCTAAACCAAGACTAAACCAGGACTAAACCAGGACTAAAACCAGGTTCTAAACCAGACTAAACCAGGACTAAAACCAGGTCTAAATCAGGTCTAAACCAGGACTAAAAACCAGGTCTAAACCAGGACTAAACCAGGTAGGTCTAAAACCAGGTCTAAACCAGGACTAAACCAAAGGACTAAAACCAGGACTAAAACCAGGTCTAAACAGGACTAAACCAGGACTAAAACCAGGTCTAAACCAGGATTAAACCAGGTCTGAAACCAGGACTAAACCAGGACTAAACCAGGACTAAACCAGGTCTACTAAAACCAGGTCTAAACAGGACTAAACCAGGTCTAAACCAGGTAAACTAAACCAGGTCTAAACCAGGACTAAAACCAGGTCTAAACCCAGGACTAAACCAGGTCTAAAACCAGGTCTAAATCAGGTCTAAACCAGGTTTAAACCAGGACTAAACCAGGTCTAAATCAGGTCTAAACCAGGACTAAACCAAGACTAAACCAGGACTAAAACCAGGTCTAAACCAGGACTAAACCAGGACTAAAACCATGTCTAAACCAGGTCTAAACCAGGTCTAAATCAGGTCTAAACCAGGTCTAAACCAGGTCTAAACCAGGACTAAACCAGGACTAAAACCAGGTCTAAATCAGGTCTAAACCAGGTCTAAATCAGGACTAAACCAGGACTAAACCAGGACTAAACCAGGACTAAACCAGAACTAAACCAGGACTAAACAGTGTGGCACTAACAGCAGGTGGACATAATTTAAGATGATCTCATATAAAAATAATTTCTCTATCAAATACATTTTTAATCTGGTTAAGTAAAGACTGGTCTTTTTTTATTTTTTGGCAGATAAAATAAAACTAATTGTGGCTGTTTTTAAATGTTTTGAGTTATTTTGAAAGTGTCATTTTTTTGTTAGTTTCCACACATAGTTTTGTCTTCGGTGAGAATCTAAAATGGAAATAATCGCGGGAATAAAAAAGGAAAATGAATGAAAACGTGTCCAAACCTTATGTCTTTGTGTATAAATGTACCTGTGTTCACGATGACTGGGCACTTACAATGACTCAGCTGGAATTCTGCTTTCACTGCCGGATTAACTGATAATAATTATGTAATGATTATATTTCAATAGTAAATCGATTGAATGACTCATTATTTCTTGTGTGTGGGAGATTAAAGCCATAAAAATGAGACCAGACAAAACTAAACCAGGTCTAAACCAGGACTAAACCAGGTCTAAAACCAGGTCTAAACCAGGACTAAACCAGGTCTAAAACCAGGACTAAACCAGGTCTAAACAGGACTAAAACCAGGACTAAACCAAGACTGAACCAGTATTAAACCAGGACTAAAACCAGGTCTAAACCAGGACTAAACCAGGTCTAAAACCAGGTCTAAAACCAGGTGTAAACCAGGTCTAAACCAGGACTAAACTAGGACTAAACCAGGTCTAAACCAGGACTAAACCAGGTCTAAACCAGGACTTAAAACCAGGTCTAAACCAGGTCTAAACCAGGACTAAACTAGGAACTAAACCAGGTCTAAACCAGGACTAAACCAGGTCTAAAACCAGGTCTAAACAGGACTAAACCAGGTCTAAACCAGGTCTAAACCAAAGGACTAAACCAGGTCTAAACCAGGTCTAAACCAGGACTAAACCAGGTCTACTAAACCAGGTCAGGTCTAAACCAGGACTAAACCAGGACTAAAACCAGGTCTAAACAGAACCAGAAAACCAGGTCTAAACCAGGTCTAAACCAGGTCTAAACCAGGACTGAAAATCAGGTCTAAACCAGGTCTAAACCAGGACTAAACCACCAGGTCTAAAACCAGGACTAAAAGGCTAAACAGGTCTAAACCAGGACTAAACCCAGGTCTAAACCAGGACTAAACCAGGACTAAAACCAGGTCTAAACCAGGTCTAAACCAGGACTAAACCAGGACTAACCACTAAACCAGGTCTAAACCAGGTCTAAAACCAGGACTAAACCAGGACTAAACCAGGACGAAATCAGGTCTAAACCAGGACTTAAACCAGGACTAACACCAGGTCTAAACCAGGACTAAACCAGGTCCTAACCAGTAAAACCAGGTAAACCAGGTAAACCAGGACTAAACCAGGACTAAACCAAACCTAAACCAGGTCTCTAAACCAGGTCTACTAAAACCAGGTAAACCAGGTCTAAACCAGGTAAAACTAAACAGGTCTAAACCAGGTCTACCAGGTAACCAGGACTAAACCAGGACTAAAACTAACAGGTCTAAACCAGGAACCAGGACTAAACACCAGGGTCAAAACTAAACAGGACTCTCTAAACCAGGACTAAACCAGGTCTACTAAACCAGGCTCCAGGTCTAAACCAGGACTAAACCAGGACTAAACCAGGAGGTCTAAACCAGGACTAAACCAGGTCTAAACCAGGTCTAAACCAGGACTCTAAA
>NW_026571541.1:34383030-34407030 GCF_026225935.1 Boleophthalmus pectinirostris
TATCGATAGAGCAGCCCACGATATCGATACTGTATCATTGATATTTTGATATTTTTGCACACCCCTACCTCTCAGTCAGAATTTTTTAGGTGTTTTTGAGCTTTAAAAACCACCTGTAATTGAATAAATGTAAGGTAAAGCTGTTTAATGTCACACTGTGGAACATTCCAGGCAGAGCAATGACGTATCCATAGAAACAAGTAGAGAAGCTAAATAGTGCAGCTTTAATTTAGTCATTCTCACGCCTAAACGGAGCCTCTCTTCCCTGCGCAGGTGTGATTGGTGCCGGGCGCACTCAGGACGGCTTTGGGATGGAGTTCGGGGTCAATCATTTGGGGCACTTCCTGCTGACGCTGCTCCTGCTGGACAGACTGAAGCAGTGCGCCCCGAGCCGCATCGTTACCGTGACGTCTCTGCTGCACCGCTTCGGGGACGTGGACTTCGCCCTCCTCGACCAGACCAAAGACCTGGTCCGAGGAGAGAACTCGGTCACGCGCTTCATGGTGGGTTCAGATCTGTACATTTAAATTCAGTTTAAGATTTGATTCGTTTAAAGGTCATGAACTGACTCTCGTGAGCATTGAGCCACGTTAAAAAACATGTCTGAGTAACACTTTATTATTAGTCTATTAGTCAGCATAAAATAAATAAACCAGGACTAGTCTTGGGCTCGAGAGAGGGCGAGAGATAGAGACCGAGTCCGTCCTGACACTCAGTCCTGGTTCAGTTCTGGTTTAGTTCTGTTTTACACAAGGGTTAGATCTGTTTTAGACCTGGTTTAGTCCTTTTTCAGTCCTGATTCAGTTCTGCTTTAGTCCTGTTTTAGACCTGCTTTAGTCCTGCGTTAGACCTGCTTTAGTCCTGCTTTAGACCTGCTTTAGACCTGCTTTAGTCCTGTTTTAGTCCTGCTTTTGTCCTGCTTTAGTCCTGCTTTAGACCTGCTTTAGTCCTGCTTTAGACCTGCTTTAGTCCTGCTTTAGATCCGCTTTAGTCCTGCTTTAGACCTGCTTTAGTCCTGCTTTAGATCCGCTTTAGTCCTGCTTTAGTCCTGCTTTAGTCCTGCTTTAGTCCTGCTTTAGACCTGCTTTATTCCTGCTTTAGTCCTGCTTTAGTCCTGCTTTAGACCTGCTTTAGTCCTGCTTTAGTCCTGCGTTAGACCTGCGTTAGACCTGCTTTAGTCCTGCTTTAGTCCTGCTTTAGACATTCTTTAGATCTGCTTTAGACCTGCTTTAGTCCTGCTTTAGTCCTGCTTTAGACCTGCTTTAGTCCTGCTTTAGACCTGCTTTAGACCTGCTTTAGACCTGCTTTTGTCCTGCTTTTGTCCTGCTTTAGACCTGCTTTAGTCCTGCTTTAGTCCTGCTTTAGTCCTGCTTTAGACCTGCTTTTGTCCTGCTTTAGACCTGCTTTAGTCCTGCTTTAGTCCTGCTTTAGACATTCTTTAGATCTGCTTTAGATCTGCTTTAGACCTGCTTTAGACCTGCTTTAGTCCTGCTTTAGTCCTGCTTTAGACCTGCTTTAGACCTGCTTTAGTCCTGCTTTAGTCCTGCTTTAGTCCTGCTTTAGACCTGCTTTAGACCTGCTTTTGTCCTGCTTTAGACCTGCTTTAGACCTGCTTTAGACCTGCTTTAGTCCTGCTTTAGACCTGCTTTAGTCCTGTTTTAGTCCTGCTTTTGTCCTGCTTTAGTCCTGCTTTAGTCCTGCTTTAGTCCTGCTTTAGACCTGCTTTAGTCCTGCTTTAGTCCTGCTTTAGTCCTGCTTTAGACCTACTTTAGTCCTGCTTTAGTCCTGCTTTAGTCCTGCTTTAGTCCTGCTTTCCTGCTTTAGACCTGCTTTCATCAAAACAATCTGAAGAGGCGCTTGGGAGCCGAAAGAGCCGGCTGCTTTTAGTGAGCCGAGCCAAAAGAGCCGGTTCTCTAAAAACAACTGGAATACTCATCACTAGCTGCTAGAATGTGATGCAAAAATGCCATTAGTCTGACCTACTGTCTGTAAATATAACGTAAAAAGTCAGAACAACAATAAATGTCGCCTTAATAAACCCAATTTAAAATCCACTAGAGCCAAACCTAAGTGTTTTAAACAATTCAAGATTTACAGTGAATTTTTACATCACTAAATATATCGGTGATTATATCGGCACAAAACCCATTTTATCGGTATCATATTGGCCACAACAAAATCCATATCGGTCGGACCCTAAATATTAGTCTGTCTGTCTCAAAATGCTCTGTTCCACCTTGTGATGTCATGAAGCTGTAGTTTTCAAGAGAACAGCTCCTTTTACTTTTGCTTCTGTAGAAATTTGCAATTCCAGGGCTGAAATGATCCAAATGATTCTTCTAAAGGTGAACTTTGGTGTAGGTGTGTTTTTTTTTCTGTTTGAGGGTCTGTTTACACGAGAACGCTTGCAGGTAAAAACTAGGTTTGTCCCGATCCGATCACGTGATCAGAAATCAGGCGCTGATCACGTGACTGTGGATTCAGATGTTATGCACCGATCAGGTGTCGGATAAATAATAAACATATATAACACACAGGACACAACAGTTTTTCTGAGGCGTGGGATTTGCTCAGGGACGTCCAGTCAGCGTGACTGTGTCGGCTGTGTCGTGCTCGGGCGCTGTTACCTGGGCTTCTGTGGTCCGTGTTCACACCTTCGCGGCCGAGAGCGGCGTCACACGTACACATGTTGCTGGTGCTTTTGGCGGAGAGGGTCCGTCCAGCGGCGTGGAGCGTCTGTTGAGCAGAGGGACCGATGTTGTGGTGTGTGCTCTGTGGGTTTGTGGATGTGGTTGCAGCAGCCGGGAAAGAGGCTGTGGGGCTTCTGTCGTCTCGTTTTTATTTGGTAAGATCTTGTATTATTGCTTCCATGTAATATCAAATATACAAACTAGAGTCTAGTCTCAGGTCTGATCTGGTTCTGGTCTGGTTCCTGTTTTGTCCAGTTCATTAAGTTTAATAAGTTACACATTCCAAGACCAGAGTGTGAAAAGTCAAGATTTTCAACAGTGATGGTTCACGGTTAGAAAAGTTAATAAAATTAAAGTTTTCGGACATTTGATTTTTCACATTAAGTTCAGCCCAAATACTACACATGAAATCAACACAATCTGATCCCCGCACATCCTGGATCTGATTCTTTGCTCTTAGTTCATTTCATAATGTTTTATAGAAGTATCGGATCGGGACTCGGTATCGGCAGATACTCAAAATCAAAGGACTCGGACTCGGGGGCAAAAAAAGGTGATCGGGACATCCCTAGTTAAAATGACAAAATATTTTATGGGAAGTGCCTTTCAAACTGCACCATGAACGCTTGTATTGATCACCGATTTAAACCAGAAAATGTGTGGTTTAAATCAATTTTATATTTTTCCTTGTGTCTTTGTTTCATTATGGTGTTTGACAAACATTTCACCATAGAAATACATGAAGAAAACCCCCATCCTGATGTCACCGTAAAGTACCAATAACTGTAATATATATATAACAGTTGTAGGGAGTATTATCTGTTACATAAGGGTGAGTTTTTGTACAGTTGTAGGGAGTATTACAAGGGCGAGGTGATTTGTTGTACAGTTGTAGGGAGTATTATAATGGCGAGGTGAGTTGTTGTACAGTTGTAGGGAGTATTATAAGGGTTAGTTGTTGTACAGTTGTAGGGAGTATTATCTGTTACATAGTGGCAAGTTGTACAGTTGTAGGGAGTATTATCTGTTACATAGTGGCGAGTTGTACAGTTGTAGGGAGTATTATCTGTTGCATAGTGGCGAGTTGTACAGTTGTAGGGAGTATTATCTGTTACATAGTGGCGAGTTGTACAGTTGTAGGGAGTATTATCTGTTGCATAAGAGTGAGTCGTAGGGAGTATTATCTGTTGCATAAGGATAAGGGTGAGTTGTTGTACAGTTGTAGGGAGTATTGTCTGTCACATAAGGGTGAGTTTTTGTACAGTTGTAGGGAGTATTATCTGTTGCATAAGGATAAGGGTGAGTTGTTGTACAGTTGTAGGGAGTATTGTCTGTCACATAAAGGTGAGTTGTTGTACAGTTGTAGGGAGTATTATCTGTTACATAGTGGCGAGTTGTACAGTTGTAGGGAGTATTATCTGTTGCATACGGATAAGGGTGAGTTGTTGTACAGTTGTAGGGAGTATTGTCTGTCACATAAGGGTGAGTTTTTGTACAGTTGTAGGGAGTATTATCTGTTAAGTTGTACATTGTAGGGAGTATTATCTGTTACATAAGGATAAGGGTGAGTTGTTGTACAGTTGTAGGGAGTATTGTCTGTCACATAAGCGTGAGTTTTTGTACAGTTGTAGGGATTATATCTGTTACATAGTGGTGAGTTGTACAGTTGTAGGGAGTATTATCTGTTGCATAAGGGTGAGTCATAGAGAGTATTATCTGTTACATAAGCATAAGGGTGAATTTTTGTACAGTTGTAGGGAGTATTATCTGCGTCCTTTTAACCAAATAAATAAATACTTATGTTCTTCCAGGCCTATTGCCACAGTAAACTCTGCAACTCGCTCTTCACACGAGAACTGGCCAATCGTCTCGAAGGAACGAACGTGTCCTGCTTCTGCGTGCACCCGGGTCGGTAACAGAGCCGGTTAAAGGCGCACTACGGAACTTTACTGGCGGAGGGTCTGCTACCTGCTTGTTTCCATGGAGACGTCGTCACTTTGGCCTGGAATATTCCACAGTTCAATTCATTAAGTCACAGTAGTAAGGATAAGTGAGGTATGGATAACGTTAATGCCATACTGTGGAACATTCCATGCCACGCGATACGATCTCCATGGAAACAAGCAAGTGGCAGACCCTCCACCAGAAGCATTACTTAGTGCCCCTTTAAAAACTTTTTTTCTTGTAAATTTAGATTTTTTGTGTTTATTATTATATTCATATTCCCTCTGTCCTTTTCTCTCTCTTTCTCTTTCTTTCTGTGTGTCTCTCACCTGTTTCGTTGTGTCTCTCTGTTTTTCTTTCTTTCTTTCTGTTTCTCTCTTTCTTTATGTCTTTCTCTGTGTCTCGTCTTATTCTTTGTTTCTCTCTGTTTGTCTTTCTTTCTTTCTGTCTCTCTCTCTTTTTGCATGATTGTGTCGCTCTCTTCCTGTGTCTGTCTTTCTCTCTCTCTCTCTGTGTCTCTTTCTCTATTTCTTAATTTATTTATTTCTGTCTCTCTCTCTTTCTGTTTGTCCCTCTGTTTCTTTCTGTGTATGTTTCTCTTTTTGTGTTTCTGTCTCTGTTTTTCTCTTTCTTTCTTTCTCTCTCTCTGTCTCTCTCTCCCTCTCTCATTTGTCTCTCTCTGTATTTCTCTTTCTTTCTTTCTGTCTTTCTCTTCTGTCTGTTTGTGTCTCTCCCTTCCTGTCTGTCTGTCTCTCTCTCTCTATCTTTTTCTTTCTTTCCTTCTGTCTCTCTTTCTGTCTGTTTGCGTCTCTCTCTTCCTGTCTCTGTCTCTCTCTCTTTCTCTCCCTCTCTCTGTCTCTCTCTTTCTCTCTGTCTGTGTCTCTGTCTCTCTTTCTCTTCCCATGTCTCTCTCTGTTTCTCTGTCTCTCCCTCTCTCTGTGCCTCTTTCTCTCTCTCTCTTCTGTGTCTCTCTCTCTGTGTCTCTCTTTCTTCTGTGCCTCTTTCTCTCTCTCTCTTCTCTCTGTCTCTTTCTCTTCTTTGTCTTTCTCTCTCTCTGTGTGTCTCTCTCTCTGTGTCTTTCTCTCTCTCTTCTGTGTCTTTCTCTCGCTCTGTGTCTCTCTGTCTCTTCTGTGTCTTTCTCTCTCTCTGTGTCTCTCTGTCTCTCTCTCTCTCTGTCTCTCTCTCTCTGTGTCTTTCTCTCTCTGTGTGTGTCTCTCTCTCTGTGTCTTTCTCTCTCTCTCTGTGTCTCTCTCTCTCTTCTGTGTCTTTCTCTCTCTCTGTGTCGCTCTCTCTCTTCTGTGTCTCTCTCTCTCTCTCTGTGTGTCTTTCTCTCTCTCTGTGTGTCTTTCTCTCTCTCTGTGTCTCTCTCTCTCTCTGTCTCTCTCTCTGTGTGTCTCTCTCTGTCTTTTTCTCTCTCTCTGTGTCTTTCTCTCTCTGTCTCTCTCTCTGTGTGTCTCTCTCTGTCTTTTTCTCTCTCTCTTTGTCTCTCTCTCTCTCTCTGTGTGTGTGTCTCTCTCTGTGTGTGTGTGTGTGTCTCTCTCTGTGTCTCTCTCTCTCTGTGTCTGTGTGTTGTGTGTCTCTGTGTCTCTCTCTCTGTGTCTCTCTCTGTGTGTGTGTCTCTCTCTGTGTCTCTCTCTCTCTCTGTGTGTGTGTGTGTCTCTGTGTCTCTCTCTCTGTGTCTCTCTCTGTGTGTGTGTCTTCTCTCTGTGTCTCTCTCTCTCTCTGTGTGTGTGTGTGTCTCTGTGTCTCTCTCTCTGTGTCTCTCTCTGTGTGTGTGTGTTCTCTGTCTCTCTCTCTGTGTCTCTCTCTCTCTCTGTGTCTCTCTCTCTGTGTCTTTCTCTCTCTCATTCTTTCTGTGTCTCTCTCTCTCTTTCTTCTCTCTCTCTGTGTCTCTCTCTCTCCGTGTGTCTCTCTACTGTGTCTTACTCTCTCTCTCTGTCTCTCTGTCTGTGTGTCTCTCTCTGTCTCTCTCTCTCTCTGTGTCTCTCTCTGTGTCTCTCTCTCTCTCTCTGTGTGTCTCTCTCTCTGTGTCTTTCTCTCTTTCTGTATCTCTCTGTGTTTCTCTCTCTTTCTTTCTGTGTCTCTCTCTCTTTCTCTCTGTTTCACTATCTCTCTCTCTTTCTCTCTCTTTTCTGTGTCTCTCTGTCTCTTTCTCTCTGTTTTCACTATCTCTCTGTCTGTCTCTCTCTGTGTCTCTCTCTCCATCTCTCTCTTTGTCTCTCCCTCTGTCTGTCTCTCTCTCCCTCTCCTTCTCTTTGTCTCTCTTTTTCTTTCTCTCTTCTGTGTCTCTTTGTCTCTCTCTCTTGTCTCTCTCTGTCTTTTTCTCTCTCTCTCCGTCTCTCTCTCTCTCTTTCTCCCTCTCCTCTCTCTCCGTCTCTCTCTTCTCTCTCTCTCTCTCTCTTCTCTCCTCTCCTCTCTCTCTCTCTCGTCTCTCTCTGTCTCTCTCTCTCTGTCTTTCTCTCTCTCCCTCTCTCTCTCTCTCTCTCTCTCTCTCTGTCTCTCTCTCTCTCTCTCTCTCTCTCTCTCTCTCTCTCCTCTCTCTCTCTCTCTCTCTCTCTCTCTCTGTCTCTCTCTCTCTCTCTCTCTCTGTCTCTCTCTCTCTCTCTCTCTCTCTCTCTCTCTCTCTCTCTCCTCTCTCTCTCCGTCTCTCTCTCTCTCTCGTCTCTCTGTCTCTCTCTCTGTCTTCTCTCTCTCCGTCTCTCTCTCTCTCTCTCTCTCGTCTCTCTCTCTCTTCTCTCTCTCTCTCATCTCTCTCTCTCTCTCTCGTCTCTCTCTCTCTGTCTCTTCTTCCGTCTCTCTCTCTCTCTCTCTCTCTCTCCGTCTCTCTCTCCTCTCTCTCTCTCTCTCTCTCTCTCTCTCTCTCTCTTTCTTCTCTCTCTCTCTCCTCTCTGTGTCTCTCTCTTCCATCTCTCTCTTTGTCTCTCCCTCTCTCTGTCTCTCTCTCCGTCTCTCTCTCCGTCTCTCCGTCTCTCTCTCTCTGTCTTTCTCTTTCTCTCTCTCTCTCTCTCTCTCTTCTCTCTCCTCTCTCTCTCTCTCTCTTCTCTCTTTCTCTCTCTCTCTGTCTCTTCTTCTTCTCTCTCTCTCTCTCTCTCGTCTCTCTGTCTCTCTCTCTGTCTTTCTTCTCTCTCGTCTCTCTCTTCTCTCCGTCTCTCTCTCTCTTCTCTTCTCTCTCCATCTCTCTCTGTCTTTCTCTCTCTCTCTCTCCCTCTTCTCTCTGTGTCTCTCTCTCCATCTCTCTCTTTGTCTCTCCTCTCTCTGTGTCTCTCTCTCTCCGTCTCTCTCTCTCTCTCTCCGTCTCTCTCTCTCTTCTTTCCTTTCTCTCTCTCTTCTCTCTCTGCTTCTCTCTCTCTCTCTCTCTTCTCTCTCTCTGTTCTCTCTCTCTGTCTCTCTCTCTTCTGTCTCTCTCTCTCTCTCTCTCTCTCTCTGTCTCAGGTGTTGTTCGTACGGAGCTGGGTAGAAACTCTCTCTCTCTCTCTCAGGTGTTGTTCGTACGGAGCTGGGTAGAAACTCTCTCTCTCTCTCTCAGGTGTTGTTCGTACGGAGCTGGGTAGAAACTCTCTCTCTCTCTGTCTCAGGTGTTGTTCGTACGGAGCTGGGTAGAAACTCTCTCTCTCTCTCTCAGGTGTTGTTCGTACGGAGCTGGGTAGAAACTCTCTCTCTCTGTCTCAGGTGTTGTTCGTACGGAGCTGGGTAGAAACTCTCTCTCTCTCTTCTCAGGTGTTGTTCGTACGGAGCTGGGTAGAAACTCTCTCTCTCTGTCTCAGGTGTTGTTCGTACGGAGCTGGGTAGAAACTCTCTCTCTCTGTCTCAGGTGTTGTTCGTACGGAGCTGGGTAGAAACTCTCTCTCTCTCTCTCTCTCAGGTGTTGTTCGTACGGAGCTGGGTAGAAACTCTCTCTCTCTCTCTCTCAGGTGTTGTTCGTACGGAGCTGGGTAGAAACTCTGGGTAGCTCTTCTCTCTCTCTCTGTCTCAGTGTCGTACGGAGCTGGGTGTTGTTCGTAGAAAAACTCTCTCTCTCTGTCTCAGGTGTTGTTCGTACGGAGCTGGGGAAACTAGAAGCTGGGTAGAAACTCTCTCTCTCTCTGTCTCAGGGTGTTTGTTCGTACGGAGCTGGGTAGAAGACTCTCTCTCTCTCTCTGTCTCAGGTGTTTGTTCGTTACGGACTGGGTAGAAACTCTCTCTCTCTCTCTCTCAGGTGTTGTTCGTACGGAGCTGGGTAGAAACTCTCTCTCTCTCTCTCTCGGAAGCTGGGTCTCTCTCTCTCTCTGTCTCAGGTGTTGTTCGTACGGAGCTGGGTAGAAACTCTCTCTCTCTGTCTCAGGTGTTGTTCGTACGGAGCTGGTAGAAAACTCTCTCTCTCTCCTGTCTCAGGTGTTGTCGTCGGACTGGAAAACTCTCTCTCTCCCTCTCAGGTGTTGTTCGTACGGAGCTGGGTAGAAACTCTCTCTCTCTCTCTCAGGTGTTGTTCGTACGGAGCTGGGTAGAAACTCTCTCTCTCTCTCTCAGGTGTTGTTCGTACGGAGCTGGGTAGAAACTCTCAGTGGTGGATGAACGCTCTGCTGACTCCGATCTCGAGGTTGTTCTTCCTGGATCCAGAGGGGGGCGCTCAGACCACGCTGCACTGTGTCCTGCAGGAGGGACTCGAGCCGCTCAGTGGACGGTACATCGACACTCTTACTTTATCTCTTTTAAAGTTGCACTGTGTAACTTTTGCTTGTTTCTATTTTCTGCCTGGAATGTCCCACAGTGTGACTTTAAACAGCTCTACTTTACATTTATTCACTTACAGGTGGTTTTAAGCTCAAAAATACAAAGAAAATCAGACTTTCTGACTGTGAGCGGCGTCGCCTCTCCACAGATCTGACCTGTAACTTGGCCTGGTTTGGTCTCCGTGACGATAGAAAGGTTTAAAGCCACACTGTGAAACATTCCAGACAAAGTAATAACATCTCCTCTCTCTCCCCTTGTCCCGCTCTCCCTTTTCTCTCCCTCTTTCTCTCTCCTGTGTCCTTTCCTCTATTCCTCTCCCTTTTTCTCCCTTCTCTCTTCTTTCACTCCTTATCCCTCTCTCTCTCTTTTTCTCCCTCTTTTCTTATCCCTCTCATTTTTTCCCTCCTTGTCCCTCTGTCCCTCTTTCTTTTCTTGTTCCTCCCTCCCTCTTTCTCTTCTTATCCCTCTCTCTCTCTCCTTGTCCCTCTTTCCCTCTCCCTCTTTCTCTCCTTATCCCTTTTCTCTTCTCTTCCCCCTCTCCCTCTTTCTTTTCTCCCTTATCCCTCTCTTCTTCTCTCTTATTCCTCCCTCTTTCTCTCCTTATTCCTCTCCCCCTCTTCCTCTTTCTCTCCGTGTCCCTCCCTTCCTCTCACTTTTCTCTCCTTATCCCACTCTTCCCTCTTTCCTCTATCTTCTCTCTCCCTCTCTCTCTCTCTTCCTTTCCTCCTTTCCTCCTTCTTTCTCTCCTTATCCCTCTCTCCCTCTCCTCTCCTCTATCCCTCTCTCCCTCTTCTCTCCACCTCTCTCCTCTTTCTCTCTTCCCTCTTTTTTCTCCTTATCCCTCTCTCCCTCTCTCCTCTTTCCTCTCTCTTCTCTTTCTCTCTCTTATCCCTCTTTGTCCCTCTCCCTCTTCTCTCAGTATCCCTCTCTCCCTTTTTCTCTCTGTGTTCCTCCCTCCCCCTCACTTTTTCTCTCGTTGTCCCTCTCTCCCTCTCTTTTCTTGTTCTTCCCTCCTTCTTTCTCTCCTTATCCCTCTCTCCCTCTTTCTCTCCTTTTCCTCTCTTCTCTCCCTCTTTCTCTTTCCTTCCTCTCTCCTCTCCCTCTCTCTCTCCCTCTTCTCCTCCTTATCCCTCTCTCCTCTCTCCCTCTTTCCCTCTCCCTCTTTCTCTCCTTATCCCTTCTCTCCCTCTCCCTCTTTCTCTCTCTTTGTCCTCTCTCTCACTCTCCTTATCCCTCACTCCCTCTTCTTCCTTTTCTCTCCCCTTTCTCTTCTTTTTTCTCCTCCTTTCTCCCTCTCTCTCTCTCACTCTCCTCTTACTCCTTCTCCTTTCTTCTCTGTCCCCTCTTTCTCCCATCTCCTCCCTCTTTCTCTCCTTTCTCTTCCCTCTTTCTCTTTCTTCCTCATCCCTCTCCTCTCTCCCCTCTGTCTCCTTATCCCCTCTCTCTTTCTCTCCTTGTCCTCTCTCTCGCTCTTCTTCTCTCCTTTCCTCTCTCCCTCTTCTCTTCCTTCTTCCTCTCTCTTCTCTCCCTCTTTTCTATCTTTCTCCCTCTCTCTCACTCTTCCTTGTCCCTCCCACCCTCCTTCCTTCCTTCTCTCCTCCCTCCTCTCTCGTCTCTCCTCCTTCTCTCCCTCTCTCTCTCCTTGTCCCTCACTACCTCTTTCTCTCCTTGTCCCTCTCTCCCTCTTTCTTCTCTCTCTCTCTCTCTCCTCTCTTTCTCTCTTTCTCTCCTTTCCCTCTCTCCCCTTTTTCTTCTCCTCTTGTCCCTCTCTCCCTCCCCTCTCACTTTTTTCTCTCCTTGTCCCTCTATTCCTCTTTCTTTTCTTGTTCCTCCCTCCTTCTTTCCTCTTCCCTCTCTCTCTCTTCCTCTTTTCCTCTCTTCTCTCTCTCTCCTTTCCTCCTCTCTCCCTCTTTCTCTCCTTTCTCCCTCTTTCTCTCCTTCTCTCTCTCTCTCCTCTTCTCTCTCTCTCTCTCTCTCTCTCTCCTCCTTGTCCCTCTCTCCCTCTCTTCTTCTCTCCTCCTGTTCCTCTCTCTTTCTCTCCCTCTTTTCTATCTTTCTCCCTCTCTCTCACTCTTCCTTGTCCCTCCCACCCTCCTTCCTTCCTTCTCTCCTCCCTCTCTCCGTCTCTCCTCCTTCTCTCTCTCTTTCTCTCCTTGTCCCTCTCTCCCACTTTCTTTCCTTATCACTCCCTCCCTCCCTCTCTTTCTCTCCTTATAACTCTCTTACCCCTCTTTCTCTCCTTATCTCTCTCTCCCTCTTTCTCTCCTTATTCCTCCCTCACGCTTTCTTTCCTTTTCCCTCTTTCTCTCCTTATTCCTCCCTCACGCTTTCTTCCTCCCTCTTTCTCTCCTCCTCTCTCTCTTTTCTATCTTTTCTCCCTCTCTCTCACTCTTCCTTGTCCCTCCCACCCTCCTTCCTTCCTTCTCTCCTCCCTCTCTCCGTCTCTCCTCCTTCTCTCCCCTCTTTCTCTCCTTGTCCCTCTCTCCCTCTTTCTTTCCTTATCACTCCCTCCCTCCCTCTCTTTCTCTCCTTATCTCTCTCTCCCTCTATCTCTCCCTGTCCCTCTCCCCTTCTGTCTCTCCTTGTCCCTCTCGCCCTTTCTCTCCTTAACCCTCTCTCCTTCTCTATTTTCTTGTTCCTCCCTCCTTCTTTCTCTCCCTCTTTCTCTCCTTATTCCTCCCTCACGCTTTCTTTCCTTTTCCCTCTTTCTCTCCTCCTTCCTCTCTTTCTCTCCCTCTTTTCTATCTTTCTCCCTCTCTCTCACTCTTCCTTGTCCCTCCCTCCTCCTTCCTTCCTTCTCTCCTCCCTCTCTCCGTCTTCTCTCCCTCTCTCTCTCCTTATCCCTCTCTCCCTCCTTCCTCTCTTTCTCTCCCTCTTTTCTATCTTTTCTCCCTCTCTCTCACTCTTCCTTGTCCCTCCCTCCTCCCTCCTCCTTCCTTCTTCTCTCCCTCTCTCTTGTACTTTAACCCTCTGTACCTTTGTTTTCTCTTCATTCCGACGTGTTTCTTGAGTCTTTTCCTGTTAGAGAAGCTCACAGCTCCGGTTGTGTTTGTGACGACACGACTGATGATTATAAAACACAGTAGATGAGAAAAGCCCGTCACACCTCCCTCCAGTTTTCTGAGCGTCGTCCGTCGTCCGTTGTGTTTTCAGGTACTTCTCTCGCTGCTCCGTGGCTCAGGGCTCGGCCAAAAGCAGAGACGACGCTCTGGCCAAGAAGCTGTGGGAGGTCAGTGAGCGGTTAGCAGGAATCTGACCTCACCGGGAAAAAACAAAAACGAAAACGCGCGCCAAGGAAACACCGAACTTAAAATGCATATGACGGGATTTCATGGTTTTCTAATTAAAGCTGCATGTACATTTATTCAATTACAGGTGGTTTTATAGCTCAAAAACACCTCATACATGCGTCACGAATTTCGCACTTCCGGTCGTCTCGCGATTCATACTGGGAAGGATTATTCAAAAAAAGTGAGCATCAAATCGTCATGTTTGTTTTCCCAGTGGAAAAGCTTGTCCTTCTCTTCCTCTTCTTCATTCTCTCCTTGTCCCTCTGTCCCTCTTTCTCTCCTTCTTCCTCTCTCTTTCTCTCCCTCTTTTCTATCTTTCTCCCTCTCTCTCACTCTTTTTTGTCCCTCCCACCCTCCTTCCTTCCTTCTCTCCTCCTTCTCTCCCTCTTTCTCTCTTTGTCCCTCTCTCCTCTCCTTCTTTCTCCCTTGTCTCTCTCTCTTTCTCTCCTTCTTCCTCTCTCTTTCTCTCCCTCTTTTCTATCTTTCTCCCTCTCTCTCACTCTTTTTTGTCCCTCCCACCCTCCTTCCTTCCTTCTCTCCGTCTCTCCTCCTTCTCTCCTCTTTCTCTCTTTGTCTCTCTCTCTTCTTCTCCTTGTCTCTCTCTCCCTCTTTCTCTCCTCTTCCTCTATCTCTCTCTCTTCTGTCTCTCTCTGTCTTTGTCCTCTCATCTTTCTCCCTCTCTCTCACTCTTCTTTGTCCCTCCCACCCTCCTTCCTTCCTTCTCTCCTCCTTCTCTCCCTCTCTCTCTCCTTATCCCTCTTTCCCTCTCCCTCTTTCCCTCCTTATCCCACTCTCCCTCTTTCTCTCCTTATCCCTCACTCCCTCTTTCCCTCCTTATCCATTTCTCCCCCTTTCTCTTCTTTTTTCTCTCCTTATCCCTCTCTCTCACTCCTCTTACTCTCTTGTCCTTCTCTCTGTCTCCCTCTTTCTCTCCCTCTTTCTGCCCATGTCCTCCCTCTTTCTCTCCTTATCCATCTCTCCCTCTTTCTCTTTCTTTCCTTGTTTGTTTTCCCAGTGGGATGCGTCTATTGACAAAGCAGATTTTTTTTCAAGTCTTTTGAACCATATCACTTTTGTTTCTGGTTCTGATATTGTCATATTTTAGTTTTGGGATTGGGACTAGGGATGGGCATTCGATGAAATTTTCTTAATCGATCGTCGGAAGAATTAACGATCGGTTATCGATTAATCATTAACGTTTTTATATGAAAATGATCATCATTATTATTACTATCTGCTCTACTAATCTGCATAAATAAATTCAACTTTACGACATATAAACCGTAACGACTCTAGAGCCACATCAGCCCGTTTGACATTATAATGTGTTTAATTCAGTTTTGTTCAACTCTCACAGAAACAAAACTTAAAACCGCATCGCTAATTTGCATAAACTAATTGAAGATAAAACTACAGCTCTTGTGTCGCTGATGTGGTTCAATTTCTGTTGGATTAAAAGACATGACTCAGGTGAATACAGGTTAGTGTGACCAGATTTACCTTTGTCAAAACCAGGACACCGTACGGGGGGAGGGAGGTGGAGACTCGTCATCGACATTGCGCTTCTCTCACCTGGTAAAACTTTTTCCCACTGGACACAGAAACATATGTTCCTGCTTTATACACTGTGCACATGGACTCACACTTGTCCCGAACGCAACGGAAAGCGTGGATTTTCTTGTATAAATCATCGTTAAATACACATTTGTGCTTCGATACGTTGCAGACTGACCGACTGTTTGTGTCTCGCTCCTTCTGATGCAGAGACACATGTACACACCTGTTTGGTCACACTACACACAGCAACCTACATTCGGTTTGTCGATTAAAATTAACGTAATCGATGTAATTCTTAATGATCAATTATCGATTAATCGATTAATCATGCCCATCCCTAATTCGGACATCGTTATTGTGTGGTTGTTTGATCCTAACAACGGAAATCGGGCTTTGGAAGTTTGTGAACTCCATAAATGCAAAAGGAAATCCGATGTGTGTGACTGCAAACCTCCGTTCAAACTGTTTCTTACGGAAGCTCTGAGAGGCAAGAGAAAAAAAAAAAAGAAAGAGGCAGGTCATTTGGGCTCTATTTTCTAAGTGTTTTTTTTTTTTTTTTTTCACCAACTCAAAAAAAAAAAAAAAAATCTTTAAAAAAAAAAAATTTTTTTCTACAATTTTTTTTTCTACAATTTATTTATTTTTTTCTTGTTTTTTTTTCTCTGTTGATGTGGCTGTCGAAAAAAAAACCAAAAAACAAAAAAAACACCACTCAGAGCCTAAGTGGTGTTCTATAAGTACCACACTTCAGCTCCAGCAAACTGCCGGAGAATTGTCTTATGGCGTGAGGTTCTGGGTTGGGACGTGGGAGGTCGGGGTTCAAAACTCCCCTGGTCCGGGTTGTGTGTTTTTATTCTAGCTGAATACAGTCTTTTCATGAGTTTTATGTTTTCTTTTATGAGTAATTTGAGAAGTAAGATCGATGCATCACTGATCCGCTGTCATTCTGTGAGAGTGAGAGTGGGAATCACTGCTCCAGGCTGAGACAGAACGCCGCACTGCCTCTGGTTTTAGCGGGACTGAGGTGCGTCTTGACACGTAGGGCTCACAGAATTTTTTATTTTATTTTATGAATTTTTTTTTTTTTTTTGTAGAAATTTTATTTTTTTTTTTTTGAGTTGGTGAAAAAAAAAAAAAAAAAACACTTAGAAAATAGAGCCCAAATGACCTGCCTCTTTTTTTTTTTCTTTCTCTTGCCTCTCAGGGTTTGCGTAGTTTCTCTTCCCAATGGAATTAAAAAATAGTGAAAGGAAGGACCAAAAAGGAAATAGAAATCATCCCGTGTTTGCAGTGAACATTTTGTATGTGGAGCACCAACAAACCATAACCCCGATCCCTCGCTCAACCTCGGTTACGAATTTAAAAAGTCAAAAGGCAGCAACTGTTCACCAAGAAACACCTTCCACTGCAAAGAGACCAAGACGTGATGTTGCTGTAAAACCACAAGAACAAGAAAGTGCAGCTCAGTCTGTTTGTCTTCTGCACCTCTCGACTAACAAACGGGATCCTGCTTTGTTGTCGCTCCACAGATATGATTCCCTTTTGCAGTTATGTAGTTCGCAAACTTCCGAAGCCCGTTTCTCGAGCCGTTTTCCACTGTTAGAACAACCAACAACCACACAATTACAATGTCCGAATCTCAAAACTAAAATATGACAATATCAGAACCAGAAACAAAAGTGATATGGTTCAAAAGACTTGAAAAGATCGACTTTGACAATAGACGCATCCGGCTCCACCAGTCCTGTCTTCAGACTTTCTCCACGTCTCTTTGGATTTGTGAGCGGGATGCAGGAGTGGGCTGAGGTAGAGCAGCCTTACACTCACTTTGTCTTCTTCCTCCCTTCTCCGACCGTCTGTTTTACCACTTGTGCCTTCCGTATTTGCATATGCTGTGCAGGTGAGGTGGGTGGGTAAGGGCCACTCTTGGAGCTGCACTTAGTCTACGTTCAGACTGCAGGGCTTAACGCTCAATTCCAATTTTTTTGTGAAATCCGATGTTTTTGCGAGGTCGTTCACATTTCCAGTTAAATGTGACTTGTATGTGACTCCAGTGTGAACATTAAATGGCCCGAAAGTGTCCCACATGTGACACTGGAGACACGACGACGTCAACCGCAGCGAGCGTCTCTGTGTTTACAGAAGTTGTCCAAACATGGACGCAGCATCGAGCACCTGGAGATTTTAAAGTTCCTCTCGTACCGGAGCCAGAACATGAACAACTTGTTTTAAGGAGGAGATTGAGAAGGAGAAGGACGAGGTTTTTGGCCGTGGTGTTTTGTGGGACAGCGGCAGCGACGTCCGTTGAAAGGAACGTGTGGATGTGGGGAATAGTGACGTTTGTGTCTTGTTGATAACGTGTAGGTGGATGAATGCACTTTGACCGTTCAGACTGAAGTCGCATGTCAAAAGATCAGATATGTATCGGTTTTAGGAGCACATATCCAAGTGTCCTGGGTCACATTTGAAAATAATCAGATCTGTGTCGTAGGGCTGGGTATCATTAAGAAGTTGCCGATACATACATACCTCGATACACAGGCCATGATACGATACATATCTCGATACAGTGCACTTTAGATTTGATATGATATATATCAAATCGATTCGATACGGTTCAATAAAAAATAAAGTCTAAATCATGGCTGTGATACTAAAGTCTTTGTTAAACCACTTCTTGTGCAAAATTCATATGAAACACAAACATTTGTTTGCATCATATATTATATCGATACAGCAGCCCACGATATCGATACTGTATCATCACATTAAGTGATACGATATATTGATATTCCAATATTTTTGCTGCACACCCCTACTGTGTCCTTCAGACTGTCATTAAAAGATCAGATACACGTCACATAGAGGCCAAAAAATCGGATTTGGGTCACTTCAGGCTGCAGTCTGAACGCAGCCTTAAACTGGTTTTAACTGCGTCTTTCACCCTCTGGTACATTCGCGGGATCGCCACCTCCGTCAAATGTTTACACGTGGGAATCACGTAACGTTGATGTGTTTACTATGAAGCGAAAGCCTGGGTTCTCCACGACACTGTACGGGCACAGACCTTGGCAGATATAACGCACAATAGTGTCTGTGATCTTAAGTGCACGCGGAGAGTTGGAGGCTGGTTTACTTATTTGACTCTGCAAAGTGGGTTGTTTTGGGTCCATGCTTTTCTTTGGGAGCGGCAAGGCTTATCGGGATGGTGGCGCTGCATGTGAACTCGGAGGTTGGTCGTATTACCTGAATATTTGATAGCAGTTTGGCAGTGCATACAAATAGCTCTGGTCTTGTCCATCTCCTGCCTCTTTTCTTGGGCTTTGAAACCACAATGCGCCCGTACGTCTGCAGTTGAAAAATCTTTCCTACCGTTTTCTATTTTCGCTTCTCTCGCGTGCTTCTCTTCGCCAGTGAAGTAAAGACGTGGAGGCGCGGCTGTACTGCCCCCTAACGTCCAAGGGGAATATCGATACTAGAAAACGGAGAATCGATACTGTGTCGATTTGAAAAATATCGATACGTATCTATGTATCGATATTTTAGCACACCCCTACTATAGACCACAAAATTATTACAAAAAATAAACAAAAAAATTGTAATGTCAAAATTGTGAAATGGATTGTTGTTTTTATTATTATTTACAAATTATGCTTAAAAATCTTGTCTTGTCTCGTCCCAAGACTATTTGTGTTTTGGTGAAATTCATGAAACCTGTCATATGCACTTTAAATCCTGACTTTGTACAACAAACGTTTTACCAAATAATATGTCTTCATTTCATTTTCCCTTCACTAACATTTCATTAGAATTTTTTCAGATGTTACTAAATGATGGATTTGTAATTTTATGAATTCTTTAATAAAATAAATGCATTTTATGTGCATTTTTACCAGCGTTCATGGGACTTGTTTATTTTGTGTGTAACAGAGGATTGAGAAAACAGTGAAAAAAGCTGCATTTTTAAACTTAATGTTGTGTGAAAATCCCTCCCCCTGAGGTCCAGAATACACAATTTTCTGATACTGTATGAAGATGTGAAGTCTGGTCATTAGTGTATTTATCTATTTATTTATTTTTGTTCATTTATTTATTACAAAATGACAAAAAATATACAGTAAAAAAATATTAAGAATAATTTTGCAGATATGTTTTGTTAATGGGATGCCCCTGAAGTCAGCGTTGGTTTATAAATGAGACCCACAGCAATTAAAATGACAGTAAATGCACGTTACAAAATGACTTAAATATTGTTATCTACCTGTTTAATTCATGATTAAAACATCTTTCCTGTTACTACAAGAGATCAAGATACAGTTGTTTGCGTTCAGCTCTCTTTGGATTTTACAGGTAAGTCAGCAAGACATTAACTGAAAATGTTAAACGAGCAGTCAAGTAAGAACAAAAATACTACAGAATTATAGTATTATTCGTCTAATCATGTAAAAACAAACTCTAATCTCTCCACGGCTGTAAATTATATATTGTTTTGAATTATTTCTCATAAAAGTGTGACTGAGACCCCGTCCCCCACAACCAAAGTCATGAAAAAACACAAACGTGATTTAAAGAGCACATGTTCATTTCCCTGTGACCAGAGCGTCTTGGTTCTGTTCAGGAGTTTGATTTGACACTAAAAGGTGAAAGAGACAAACTGAAGAACTGTTGGTTAATGCTAATGACATAGACCCATGCACAGACCGGATAGAAAAATGGAAGTTCCCGTGCGGCTCTTCTGGCTGCGTCTGAGTCTGGCTCCATTGACCTTTTTCCATGGATCTATTAAAATAACTGGAGGGTGTTGCTGCCTGTTGTTGCCTCCAGGTGGCGTAGTGACACTCACTGGACACGGGAACCAAAGATAGAATTTTAGAGTTCTTTTATTTTTGTTTGTGCAAAGTTGTTTAACCCCAAAAAAAGAAACCCTACCCGTGCCCAAACCAAGAGTAGCAACGGAAAGGTGGACCTGGTGAGCCGGCCAAAAAGAACAAAAGGGTGCGACACCGGGCCAACCCTGTACAGGGCCGTAGGAGCCGGTGCCAGCGCCCGTAACTAAAGACAAAAAACCCAACAACCTAAACCCAACAGAAAAGCGAAAACAGGACAGTCGGTCCCACCAGGTCAAACAAAAGGCTAACGGCTAACACAAGCTACCAAAACGATGGAGCAGGAGAGCCAGCAGGGCGTCTCCCAGCGCGAGGCGTGTGCGCTCCGGTACCTGCGGCGGCGGCGGCGGACGAGGAGGAGGAGAGAGCGAGAGAGAGAGAGAGACGGCGCCGGACTCGCGCATTTAAGGCCTCCTGCACAAAAAAAAACTACAAAAACATAATTAACCTACAAAAACAAAACTAAGCAGAAATGCTACAAAAAATATAAACAATAAAAAGAAAGCAGAGAAAAAACCAAAAGTGCCCAAACGTAACAAATGTTTCTACTGAATGTTTTTCTCCTCAGAGTTTCTGTGGCTGAAGTTACAGTGAGTCTTTATCAGGGACATTTGACTCTTTTCTCATTCAAAGGCACAAATTGCTCAGGTGGCAGAGACAATGACCCAGGTTGGTAGTTTGAACCCTATATTTTGTTTCCTTGGGCAAGACACTTCAGCTCCATCGCTGTCTGCGTCTCGTACAGTGTGAACGAGCCTGTGCACATGATGAGTGAAATACAAAGTGCACTTTGAGTGAAAAAAAAAGAAGAAAAGTGATGTATTTATCAACAGAATCATCCATCCATCTATTTTCTTCCGCTTAGCTGGGGTCGGGTTGGGGGGACATCAGTCTAAGCAGAGACTCCCAGACTTCCTTCACCCCAGACACTTCCTCCAGCTCCTCGGGGGGACCCTGAGATGTTCCCAGGCCAGTCCAGAGACATAGTCCCTCCAGTGTGTCCTGGGTCTTCCCCGGGGCCTCCTCCCGGTGGGACATGAACACCTCCTGAGGGAGACGTCCAGGAGACATCAGAACAGACGTCCTCCCCTCAGACGCTCCTCTCCACGTGGAGGAGCAGCGGCTCTACTCCGAGCTCCTCCCGTGTGACTGAGCTCCTCACCCTGTCTCTAAGGGAGCGCCCAGACACCCTGCGGAGGAAACTCATTTCGAGCGCTTGTATCCGCGATCTTGTTCTTTCGGTCATGACCCAGAGCTCATGACCAGAGGTGAGAGTAGGAACGAAGACTGACCAGTAAATCAAGAGCTTCGCCTTTTGGCTCAGCTCCTTCTTCACCACAACTATCAGCAGGACCGTCCAGCCCAAATGTGACGTGATGGATTTTGTAGCTTTACTGCCGTTTCCTGAAAGTGTCTCGAAGTGTTTGAGGAGAAAAATTAGGCAGTTCTGGTTTAGTTTTGTTTTATGTTGAAATTCTCAGCTCTTCAAATAGAACGAGTTTACATGAAAGTTTCTCCTAAAAAAATAAATAATGTTATAACTCCAGTGTTGAGGAGTAACAGATTACATGTGCCAGAGTTACGTAATCAGAGTACAAATTATGAGTAACTGTATTCAGTTACAGTTACTGTTTCAGTGAGTGGTAATTGGATTACAGTTACTTTGTTGAAATAAATGGATTACACAGAGGGATTTTCCTGTTTTCACATTTTGGGCTATTCCCTTTTTTTCCTTTTTTTCGGTAATTTCACTCATTGCTGGAAACTAAACCAGGTCTAAACTAGATCTAAACCAGGTCTAAACCGAGTCAGAGAAACAGGTCTGAAACAGGTCTAAACCAGGACTAAAACCAGGTCTAAACAAGGTCTAAACCTGTACTAAAACCAGGACTAAACCAGGACTAAACCAGGTCTAAACCAGGACTAAACCTGTACTACAACCAGGACTAAACTAGATCTAAACCAGGTCTAAACCAGGACTAAAACCAGGTCTGAAACCAGGACTAACCCAGGACTAAAACAGGATTTAACAGGACTAAATCCTTCTCGTCTTCTATCAATAATATTTTTAATTTGGTTCAGTAAAATCTGGACTTTTTTATTTTCTTTTATCAGACAAAACATCTTATGTTACAATTTCCTCGTCTTTGTTTCTCTACAGCAAATCAAGTAATCCAAAGTATTCAGATTACATTACTCACCTTAAGTAACTTAATGGATTACGTTACAAACTACATTTTGGTGTATGTAATCTGTAATCTGTAGGGGATTACATTTTAAAAGTCACCTTCCCAACACTGATGACTACAGACACATAAAGCAGCTCCTCTATCAAGTTTACTCACCAGGGAAACTTGAATTGTGGATACGTCACGGTGAAGTTTTCAGCTGCAGCTAAAAGAGCAGGACTAGAGGACAAAACTCTACAAGTTAAAGTCTAAAATGTAAATAAATGGATCAGTAAACTTGTGTCTCACTTTGGTAAATCTGTTTCTTTCTCCAGAGGCACCAGGAAAACACCTGACAGGTTTGGACTGAATCTGAGAAGTTCATACACGGCCCCGTCCGATACCTACAAAATAAATCATATTATTTATAGGGGTGTCAAATTATCGCGTTAATTGCGATTAATTAATTACAGTCATATTTAGCGCGTTATGTTTTTTAATCGCGTTAATCTCATTTTTAATCTCTAACTTTACTGTTTCTGTATGTGAGTTGCTTTATTATAAAACCTGTTTTTATAAACACACACACAAAACACATTTATACATTTTTTTATTTCGGTAATTCCACTCATTGCCGGAAACCCACACAAAACGTGCGCAGTAACAGCGATGTAAACGTCATGTTAACGTTGGCGGCGTCAGGCACAATGGACGAGGTGGAAGAGCCAGTAGAACAGAGCAGCAGTGCACAGGTAAAAACACATTTGTGTCTTGGAAATTCTTCTCCCGATGTGAAATATAAAAGAAAATAAATATAAAATTGCCTACAACTTAAATGTCACTGGTGAAAACAACCTGCATAGACTCATGATGTCTGCACTACTGTCCTATACACACACACACACACACACAACACACACACAAACACAAACACACACACACACACACACACACACACACAAACACACACACACACACAACACACACACAAACACACACAAACACACACACAAACACACACAAACACAACACACACACAACACACACACACAACACACACTTCATCATCGTCATTAACCTGAGAACGCGCGGACCACGTTTCCTTCCGTAGTTACTGCGCGGACACCGACGAGCTCCCGTGAGCCGCGTGTGGATCGTGTTTTTCTCACGCTTCTTCCTCCTGTGAGCCTCTAAACCAGAACTAACACCAAGACTAAAACCAGGACTAATCCAGTCCAGGACTAAACCAGAACTAAAACCAGAACTAAAACCAGGTCTAAACCAGGTCTAAACCAGGACTAAACCAGCACTAAACCAGAACTAAAACCAGAACTAAAACCAGGTCTAAACCAGGTCTAAACCAGGACTAAACCAGAACTAACACCAGGACTAAAACCAGGATTAATTCATTCCAGGACTAAACTAGGACTAAAGTAGGACTAAAGCAGGTCTAAACCAGGACTAAAACAAGGACTAAAACCAGTGATCTCATATATAAAGCATTTGTCTATCAATAATATGTTTAATATGGTTAAGGAAAGACTGGACTTTTTATTGTCTTTAGACAAAAGTTATTATGTTCAGATTTCCTCGTCTTTACTTTACAGCAAACAGTTTCTTATTCATGGAGACTTGGACTCAATATCCAATTTGGAGAGATTTGTTAAACAATAAATGACTTTATAAAGTCACTTTTTTAATCTATATCAGTCTTTTGATCTGCCACAATAATGTAATAATGAATTTAAATGAAAATACCTCAAATTGAAGCTTTTTTCAGCAATTTTTAGGTGAGATTAAAATGAGATTAATTAGATTAATTAATTACAGATCATAATTAATTAATCTCTCAATTTTTTTTAGCGCATGACAGCACTAATTATTTAGTATGTATATAGTAAAGTTTATATAGTGCTTCTCACAGTAACTCAGACACTTCACAATAAAAAGGACAGGACAAACAAACTCAAGTAGTGAGGAAACTGTAATGTTTGGGGCTTACAGGCTGTGAGGAAAAGGTGATCTCTAAACTGTTTTTTTTTGTTTTTTTTGAAGGTTTTTAGTGAGTTTCTGATGTGGAGGGAGAAAGTTCCAGAGAGTTGGGGGGACAATGGCAAAGGCTCGGTCCCCCAAGGTCTGGTGCTTTGCTTTGACTGTGGGCATGAGGAGGTTTGAGGAGCTGGTCAGAGCCTGCAGGAGGCGCTGGGGCTGCAGGAGGTCAGTGAGGTGTGCAGGGGCCTGGTTATGGACGGACAGAATGTGCTGATGAACAAAAAACATTTTTGTTGGTTTTATGGGTTTTCTGTGAAGGACAAGAACAGTCTGAACCAGACAGTCAAAGTGTGCGGCAAAATCAGTGGTGTTCAGACGGAGGATCTGGCCTCTGTGTGGAGACATCGTGTGCTCCAAAAGACTAAGGCCACACTGAGCCTAACCATGTCCTGCACTCACAGTTTGTGCAAATGTCCTCTGGGAGACGATATGTCACCCCACAGCAAAAGACCAACAATTACGCCAAATCTTTTATTCCTTCTGCCATAAAGCTTTTAAGTGGAAAGTAAATTTGCTATTGTGTCTCTTCTGCTTTCCCCAGAATTAAATGGTAAAATGCTGATACTGGTGATATAACTTTTATACGCAAATTTCCTGTGATATTTCTTACCACATCTCAATACCCACTTCTGTGTTTTTGACTCTTACTTCCTTCACTCAGGAGCAGGACGGTGGAGGAGCGAGACACATTTTCAGGTCTTCT
>NW_026571541.1:34407530-34445391 GCF_026225935.1 Boleophthalmus pectinirostris
GGTGAGGTGGTTCTTCTTTAAGACTCCGGAGCAGGGCTGTCAGACCACGCTGCACTGCGCTCTCCAGCCGGGACTCGAACCTCTGAGCGGACGATACTTCTCCAACTGCACCGTCCGAAACTTGTACGCCAAAGCACGAGACGACGCCACGGCCAAGAAACTGTGGGAGCTCAGCGAGAGGATGTGTGGACTGCAGTAGAGTTCAATGAAAATATATGTAAACAGGAAGCAGATCCGGCTCAATTTCAATTTATTTTTGTCTTTGTTTGGAACGTTTTATTTTCATTTTCACACAAAGTAAAAAAAACAACATAAGAATTTTCCCTGAGACGAGTATTAAAATATTACCTTTACAAATGCAATACAGTCCCTCGTTTATCGTGGGGGTTCTGTTCTAAAAAATAACCCGCGATAGGTGAAATCCGCGAAAAAGTAAAAGTATCTGAGTCGTGCAGTTGTGTTTAATCCGTGTGTCATTCATTTTTCAATATAAAACCAAAAATAAGAAAATGAAAAAACAACGGTTATTTGTCTCCAAAGCCAAAATGAATAAACAGATAATGAGCCGTTTTTTTCAGTTTTCGATTTTGTGCTTAAATGAAAAATGGAAAAAATGGATAACGACCGTTTTCCGTTCACATGACTTCTGTGAATGTGATGCCGGACTTTTGCACTGCATACGGACTGAACCAGGACTGATCCAGATCCGGGACCACACCGGGACCAGGGCGGGACCAGGGCGGACTCTTGGCTTTGACTCTGAGCCTCAGCTTCAAGCTCTGGCTCTGCCGTGGGCTCTGAGCCTCCGGTCTGGGTCTGGTGTCTCAGTCTCGGTCTCGTCTCAGTCTGGTCCCCAGTCGGTCTCAGTCTCTCAGTTCCGGTCCAGTCCAGTCTCGGGTCGTCTGGTCTCGGTCTCAGTCTTGGTCTCAGTCTTGGTCTCAGTCTCAGTCTGGTCCCGGTCTGGTCCCGGTCTCAGTCTCGGTCTCAGTCTGGTCCCGGTCTCAGTCTCGGTCTCAGTCCCGGTCTCGTCCCGGCCTGGTCCCAGCCTGGTCCCAGTCTCGGTCTCAGTCTCGGTCTGGTCCCGGTGTAGTCTCGGTCTCAGTCTTGGTCTCAGTCTCGGTCTGGTCCCGGTGTGGTCTCAGTCTTGGTCTCAGTCTCAGTCTGGTCCCGGTCTGGTCCCGGTCTCGGTCCCGGCCTGGTCCCGGCCTGGTCCCGGCCTGGTCCCGGTCTCAGTCCCGGTCTCAGTCTCGGTCTGGTCCCGGCCTGGTCCCGGCCTGGTCCCGGCCTGGTCCCAGTCTGGTCCCGGTCCTGGCCCCCAGTCCCGGTCTCAGTCCCGGTCTCAGTCTCGGTCTGGTCCCGGCCTGGTCCCGGTCTGGTCCCAGTGTGGTCCTGGTCTCAGTCTCGGTCTGGTTCCAGTCTCAGTCTCGGTCTGGTCCCGGTCTCAGTCCCAGTCTGGTCCTGGTCCGGTCTGGTCCCGGACCTGGATCAGTCCTGGTTCAAAAGTTCGGCATCTTAGTTCCGGAAGTCACATAAACGGCCGTTATCTGTTTTTTCCATTTTTCATTTAAACACAAAATCGAAAACTGAAATAAACAAATCATTATCTGTTTTTTCATTTTAGTTTTGGAGACAAATAATGAAGAAAACTGTTGTTTTTTCGTTTACTTATTTTTGGTTTTGTCTTGAAAAACGAATGAATGAATGATACAGGGATTGTGTTAACATTCCTGCATATCTGATTTGACATTGTGCCAGAGAGTCACTGTGGGCGGAGGAAACATGCGGTGAAAACGTGTGGACTTTCCCTGTTGGCTTCAGTGCATCTGCAGAAACACACGCGCCTCCAGACATGTCGTGTTTTCTGATCTGTGGAGGGCTTTTCCTCGCGGCTGCGTACGTTTTCCACGAGATTATAGTGAAAGGAAAAAGATGCACCAGCAACGTCAAACTGCACGGGAAGACGGCCATAGTTACGGGTAATTACGAGTATTTTAACTTTAATTAACGCATTTAAAGACGCACTGTGTAACTTTTAGATGGAATATTTCACAGTAGATCTTATTGCATTAAACGTATCTATAGTTCCTTTTATAAAACTTATTTTAATTGCTCAAAAATGCTCGTGTTACTATTGTGAAAGTAGACTCGCCTCTCTACAGAACTCACCTGTAACTTGATCTGGTGCCTTCAGGGTTCAGAGCAAATTGTGGCTGTTTTTTTAAATGTTTTGAGTTATTTTGGAAGTGTCATTTTTTTTGTTAGTTCGATTGCACTTGTTGCTTTTGTAGTTTTGTCTTGGGTGAGAATCTAAAATGTGAATAATCACGGAAATAAAAAAGGAAAATGAATGAAAAAGCGTCCAAACCTTTGACTGGCAGTGTAAGCGTCTGCCAAACGTCTGTGTCTATAGACGTTTACCTGTCGTCCACATTCACAGGGCATGACTCAGCTGGAATTCCGGTTTCAGGTCTGGATTAACAAATAATAATTATGTAATGATTATATTTCAATGGTAAATTGCTTGAGTTATATTTCTGGGAATCATTATTTACTCTGTGTGCGTTGGGGCGGGACAAGACACGAGATTAAAGACACAAAACGAGACCAGACAAGATTTGGACATGATTTTTAAACAGTGTTGGGGAGTAACAGATTACATGTACCATCCATCCATCCATCCATTTTCGTCCAGCTTATCCGGGGCCGGGTCGAGGGGGCAGCAGCCTAAGCAGGGACTCCCAGACTTCCTTCACTCCAGACACGTCCTCCAGCTCCTCCGGGGGGACCACGAGGTGTTCCCAGACCAGCCGAGACACATAGTCCCTCCAGTGTGTCCTGGGTCTTCCCCGGGGCCTCCTCCCGGTGGGGACATGCCCCGGAACACCTCTCCGAGGGAGGACGTCCAGGAGGCATCCGGAACAGATGCCCGAGCCTCAACTGGCTCCTCTCGACGTGGAGGAGCAGCGGCTCTACTCCGAGCTCCTCCCGTGTGACTGAACTCCTCACTCTGTCTCTAAGGGAGACACCCTGTGGAGGAAACTCATTTTCGAGCGCTTGTATCCGCGATCTTGTCCTTTCGGTCACTACCCAGAGCTCATGACCATAGGTAATCAGAGTACAAATTATGAGTAACTGTATTCGGTAACAGTTACTGTTTCAGTGAGTGGTAATTGGATTACAGTTACTTTGGTGAAATAAATGGATTACACAGAGGGATTTTCCTTTTTTCACATTTTGAGCTATATCCCTTTTTTTTTTTCTCCCCCGGTAATTCCACTCATTCACGGAAACTAAACCAGGTCTATACTAGATCTCAACCAGGTCTAAAACCAGGATTAAAACAGGACTAAAACAGGACTAAAACCAGGACTAAAATAGGACTAAACCAGGACTAAAACAGGACTAAACCAGGACTAAAACAGGACCAAAACAGGACTAAAAGCAGGACTAAAACAGGACTAAACCAGGACTAAAACAGGACTAAACCAGGACTAAAACAGGACCAAAACAGGACTAAAAGCAGGTTTAAACTAGATCTAAATGAGATCTAAACCAGGTCTAAAACCGGTCTAAAACCAGGACTAAACCAGGACTAAACCAAGACTAAACCAGGACTAAAACCAGGACTAAAAAAGGACTAAACAGGACTAAAACCAGGACTAAAACAGGACTAAAACCAGGACTAAAACAGGACTAAAACCAGGACTAAAACAGGACTAAAACAGGACTAAAACCAGGACTAAAACCAGGACTAAAACAGGACTAAAACCAGGACTAAAACAGGACTAAAACCAGGACTAAAACGGGTCTAAAATCAGGACTAAAACAGGACTAAAACAGGATTTAACAGGACTAAATCCTGCTGCGTGGACGTGTTTCCTCGTCTTCTAACAATAATATTTTTAATTTGGTTCAGTAAAGTCTGGGCTTTTCATTTTCTTTTAGCAGACAAAAGTTCTTATGTGAAGATTTCCTCGTCTTTGCTTCTCTACAGCAAATCAAGTAATCCACAGTATTCAGATTACATTACTCACTTTAAGTAATTTAATGGATTACGTTACAAAGTACATTTTGGGATATGTAATCTGTAGGGGAATACATTTTAAAAGTCACCTTCCCAACACTGTTTATGTAACTGACGATAATGTCAGTATATTTGTTTTCATGGTAATAAGTGAGAAAAAAAAGTGTCTTTATTTTAGTTTTCATGGTGTTTCAATGTGTTGATGGAGTTGAAGATTACTGGGAATAAAGTTTGACACACATGATCATCAGTACGAAGCGTGAAGTCCTTTCTTGCGAAGAAAACCAGAGTAGCTACAATTTATAATAACATAATTGTGTAAACTCGGTCCGTTTACAACACACATTAACAAGTTTGAAAATAAAATTACATTTAAAATACACATTTACATCTTGAAAAATGAATTCCAAGTTTCTTAAAACACATTTGCAAATGAAAAACGAAATTTACAAAACGAGAAACATTTGCACAAGCGCAGAGACAAATTTATACATGGCAAAAACACAAACACAAACCCACGAAACAAATGAACAAGAAAGTTTGTGACAGAAGGGTCCGGAGGAAGGAAACGGGGGCAGATTTTTGACATTCAAATGTCTCTTATTCAGAAACTAGAGGAACTATTGAAATAAGTAAAGTATCAGAATGTAGGAAAGAGTTACACTCCAACAGGGTCAAGTTAAACCTGTGATATTCTTTCAAGTTGTTAACAAAAAATTTTAAACTCAGTTACGATGCCAGTTACAGAGGCTAAGTGAAGTACCATCTGAAAGTCTCCTAGACGATGTGAATGCAGCACTGACAGTGATCCCTACCACAACAATCACTGAAACCAATGAGCTGATAAACACTTCAGCAGCAGTGATCCTAGATGTGTAGGGCTATAAGAGCAACCATGGGAGCCATGCGATACGATACCCACCATGGCAAAGACGGTTAGAGGCTAAAATCAAGGAGGCACGGAGAGAAGTGAGCCAACTGTCAGAGGCCCAGAAAGGTGCAATGAAAAAGCAAGTACCCAAGATGTACAGCCAGATCCCCATACCTGAAGCACTCGAAACTGCCAAACAAAGTCTCCAAGCCTTGGCCAGCCGCCTAAAGAGGTACACACGAGATAACGAGGCCAGACGAATAAACCGGCTGTTCGCAACACAACCGGAGAAAGTGTACGCTCAGTGGCAGGGTAATAACACCATAGCAGACCCACCAAGGCTGGAGACTGAGAGGTACTGGAAAGGCATATGGGAAAGGGAGGCATCACATAACACCGATGCACAGTGGCTGGTGGATCTGAGAGAAGACCACAGCAACCTCCCTGAACAGAATCCAGTCACCATCACAGTGGCAGACATCCAGGGAAGAGTCTCAGGTATGAAAAACTGGACCGCACCGGGCCCTGACATGATCCATGCGTACTGGCTAAAGAAGCTCACTGCCCTCCACGAGCGCCTGGCAGCACAAATGAACCAGCTGCTAAGGGATGGGACTCACCCTGAATGGCTCACCCAAGGGCGTACGATCCTGATCCTGAAGGATCCCTCAAAGGGTGCAGTCCCATCCAACTATCGGCCAATAACCTGTCTCTTCACAACATGGAAGCTCATGTCAGGCATCATTGCGGCTAAGATAAGTGGGCACATGGATCAATACATGAGCGCAGCACAGAAGGGCATCGGCAAAAACACCAGGGGAGCCAAACACCAACTCCTGGTTGACTGAACAGTCGCCCGCGACTGCAGAACCCGTAAGACCAACCTGTGCACTGCCTGGATTGATTACAAGAAAGCCTATGACTCAATGCCACACACATGGATCACTGAGTGCTTGGAGCTGTACAATATCAACAGGACTCTAAGGGCGTTCATTGCAAACTCGATGCGGTTGTGGAAAACCACCTTTGAAGCCAAGGGGAAGCCACTTGCACAAGTGTCCATCAAATGTGGCATATACCAAGGAGACTCACTGTCCCCACTACTGTTCTGCACAGGTCTGAACACCTCAGGCAAATCACTGATCGCACTGGCTATGGATACCGACTCAGAAACGGGGCCACCATCAGTCACCTCCTCTACATGGATGACATCAAGCTGTACGCTAAGAGTGAGCGAGACATCGACTCACTGATCCACACCACCAGGATCTACAGTACAGACATTGGGATGTCATTCGGGCTTGAGAAATGTAGCAGGATGGTGACAAAGAGAGGGAAGGTCGTCCACACAGAGGGGGTGTCACTCCCAGAGGGAACAATAGCAGACGTTGAGGACAGTTACAAGTACCTTGGTATCCCAGATCAGATACCCTGCAGGAATCGTAAGCTGGCCAAAGGAGGAGATACAGACCACAGATGTTAAGACACGAAAGCTCCTGACCTGCATGGAGAGTTCCATCCCAAATCCAGCACCCTGTAACCCCCAAACTGGAAGAGACTACAGCAGATACTGGGAAAAACAACAGAACATCTCAGTCCAGAAAAGTATATATATATATATATATATATATATATTTCAATGTTCTTCTAAGCAGAGAAGGCCCCGTATTGAAATAAACGCTAGATAGATAGATTTTAGTTTTTAAAGCCACACTGTGTAACATTCCTGGCCATAACTCGTGTGATTTTCCTTCCTCGTCTCAGGCAGTAACACGGGGATCGGGAAGAGGACGGCGGTGGACTTGGCCAGACGCGGCGCTCGGGTGATCATGGCGTGTCGGAGCAGAGAGAGAGGAGAGGCGGCCGTGTCCGACGTCAAGAAGGTCTCAAAATATTCACTCACCTCATTCACTCACCTGCCTGTTTCCATGGAGATGTCACTGCTCTGCTTTTAATGTTCCACAGTGTGACATTAAACATCTCTGCCTCACATTTATTCAATTACACGAGGCTGCACACTGCAAAAAGTAATATCTAGATAAGTTAAAATGGCTTAAAATAAGAACATTTGACTTTATTTGAGTCGATTCAACTTGACAAGTCAAATTATCTACAAGCAACAATAGATTTTGTTTCTTATTTTCAGTGCAGCAAGATGTATTTTCATATTTTAAGAACTAAAAGTCTTGTTCCATGACAGATCATTTTGCTTGTCAAGTGAAATTTACTCAAATTTTAATACAACTTTTTCACTCTCTATCACTCTCTCACTCCCCCTCACTCTTTCTCTCTGTCTCCCTCTCTCTTTCTATCCATCTCTCTATATCCCTTTCTATCCTCCTCTCCCTCTCTCTTTTTCATAATCAAACATTCTAATTCTTTAACTCCTTCGTTCTTTAATTCTCTCGCTTTGGGAAATCCTAAAGTGTGTGTGAGAAGACGACATAAACTTATTCACTCTTCATCTCTCTCTCTTTTTCTTTTTCTTTCTCCCTCTTTTTCAGTGAGGTTTTTGTCTCTCTGTCTCTCTCTGTGCTCTCAGTTTGTGTAAACGTGTTTGCAGAAGAACACTGATGCTCTCCAGGTCACTCGAGCAGGATCCAGGAGACGTGTTTCACTTTTTATCTCGTCTTTTTCCTCTCGTGTTCCTCTGTCACTTCGGTTGAACCTGTGTTGTGTTCTGCTCCAGGAGAGTGGAAGCTCAAACGTCGTCTTCATGCCTTTGGATTTGTCCAGTCTGAAGTCCGTCCGAGACTTCGCCGAAAACTTCCTCAAATCCGAACCGAGACTGGACCTTCTCATCAACAACGCAGGTCAGACTCTCACACACTCACTATTCTGCCGTCTCAATGTGGGATTTGTATTGTGTTTTCATGTATTTTTTCATTATTCATTATGTTTGTAATCGTTGAACTGTCTCTTAGGCTGCGTTCAGACTGCAGGGTTTAATGCTCAATTCAGATTTTTTTGTCAAATCAGATTTTTTCTCGAGGTTGTTCACATTTCCAACTAATTGTGACTTGTATGTGACTCCAGTCTGAACTTTAAACGCCCCAAAAGTGTCCCGCATGTGCACTGGAGCGAGTGTGTTCAGGGTTTACAGAAGTTGCCTAAAGATGGACGCAGCATTGAGCACCTGGAGATTTTAAAGTCGCTGTCGTACCGAAGCAGAACATGAACAACTTATTTGTTTAAAGGAGGAGACTGAGAAAGAGAAGAATCCGTGCGTCATTTGTTCATTCGTTTTTCAATATAAAACCAAAAATAAGAAAATGTAAAAACAACAGTTTTCTTCTTTATTTGTCTCCCAAACCAAAATGAAAAAACAGATAAAGATTATTTTTTTCAGTTTTCGATTTTGTGTTTAAATGAAAAATGGAAAAAAAACGATAATGGCCGTTTCCTGTTTACGTGACTTCCGTGACTGTGATGCTGGACTTTTGCACTGCATACGGACTGATTGATTGATTGCATTTATATAGCGCCTTTCAAGACTGAACCAAGACTGAGATCAGAACTGAAAACGAGACCAGACTGGGACCAAACCCGAGGCTCAGAGCCCACAGCAGAGCCGGAGCTTGAAGCTGAGGCTTGGACCCCGCGGAGACTCAGAGTCAAAGCTCGGAGTCCGCCCTGGTCCCAGTCTGGTCCCGGTGTGGTCCCGGACCTGGATCAGTCCTGGTTCAGTCCGAATGCAGCACAAAAGTCCGACATCGCAGTCACGTAAGTCACGTAAACGGGAATTCTTCATTTAAACACAAAATCGAAAACTTGAAAAAACAAATCGTTATCCGTTTTTTCATTTTGGTTTTGGAGACAAATAATGAAGAAAACTGTTGTGTTTTCGTTTTCTTATTTTTGGTTTTATATTGAAAAACTAATGAACAAATGACACACGGATTGACAAGGACGAGGTTTTTGATCGTGGTGTTTTGTGGGGGCAGTGGCAACAACATCCGTAGAAAGAAACGTGTGACGAGAATAATGTTTGTGTACATTTGTGACGTGTAGGTGGGATGAATGTGACCTGGCCGTTCACACTGAAGTTGCATGTCAAAAGATCGGATATGTATCGGTTTTAGGACCACATATCCAAGTGTCCTGGGTCACATTTGAAAAAATCAAATCTGTGTCGTTCAGACTGTCATCAAAAGATCAGATACAGGAACATAAGGGCCAAAAAATCGGATTTGGGTCACTTCAGGCTGCAGTCTGAAGGTAGACTAAGTGTCAGGCTCCTGGAAATATCACCACCGTGTATCGAGTGAATGAATAATGCTCCATAAAGCGTCTTTGAGTGTCCAGAAAAGCGCTGTATAAAACTGATGCATTATTATTAGTATTATTCAAGTACTAATCAGGCCTGGGCCTTGCTTAACTTCTCAGATCTAACGAGATCAGGCTTTTGACAAACTGGTATTTTCTATTCCCATGTGGATTTATATCTGTGTAATCCCTCAGTGGTCCAGGTAGATTCCAGGGTGGTCCATGGGTGTATAGTAGGGATGTAACAATAAGCGAAATATCGTGATATTGTATCGTCAAAAGTCACAATAATATCGTGGACTGTCACAATATATTGAATCACAAGTTCTTTTGCTTAAATCCATGGTTTTATAGCAGTAACAGCTTATAAACATCAGGAACTACATATCCCATGATTCATTTCAGTGCAGACAACATGAAGAAATATGTTTTTTACTTGAATTCTTGGGATTATTATGGAAATAATTCACACCAAAATCTTGTCATGATATTTTAAAAGCAAAAAAAGTGTCCTATCTACATTTACCAGTGACTTATATTTGAGTGTGACTTATATATTACAATTTTCAGACTGACAGCCGCAAGAGGCTCTAGGCTTGTGTATCAGTTTTCTGCACATTTCTTGCAGAAAGAGCCGCTGTCCTGCTGCAAGTCATAAAAATATGCAGCAGAAAACATTAATCGAGCAGCAGAAAGAAAGGTTGGAGTGAGTGAGAAACTCGTAAGGGACTGACAGAAAGCGGAGATGGAGAACACAGCCTCATGGCAACTGGGCGAGTAATTGGATGGATGGACAAAGTCTGGACTTCAGTGAGAATCGAAGTTGCGTGGAGGATGAGGATGAAGAATTCAATGGATTCAATGGATTTAGTGATTTGGAGTGAGATGGAGAGTTTGGTAAACTTGTTCTGTTGTTTATGTTATATTTATCTGAAGAACTGTTCATATGTGACGTTATCAGTCTGTTGTTCTCTCTTCTATTGTTTTTACTAAAACTTGCCTTTCAAAATAAAATGTAGGTTCCTGGTCCCTGATTTTATAAAATATATTTCCCCCAAAAAGTAAGACTTATAGCCTGAAAAATACAGTACAGTAGCTTCTTCAGAATATCGCAATGAATATCGTACCTTGAGATGCATATCGTGATAATATCGTACGGGGAGATTTGGATATTGTTACATCCCTAGCGTATAGTATAGTCCAGGGGTGCTCAATACGTCGATCGCGATCTACCAGTCGATCGCCAAGGTCGTGTGGGTAGATCGCCGTGTCTCGTCTCAGACTCGTGTTTGGACTCGGTCTTGTCTCTCACTCGAGGTCTGACACTCAACAAGTGTGATCATATTTCATTCCGGCCGCTGCTGTTGGTAATAAACTTGTAGCGGGTGCAGGAGCGTGTGGGGCGTCTCAGTGCAGCCTGTGCGCTCATTTGAAACCCGCGGAGACTCTACGGCGCATCACAAACACACACGCTCCCTACGCACGGCTCGTCTGCGACAGCGTGTGCCCTCGTGTACCAGCGTGCATCACAGGGCAGGTTCAACTTCCTAAACATCCTACCTGTTCATCTGCCTCACGTCAGCACGCCGCCCCTCGCCTTTTCACGCTCTCGCTCCTTCCTGCGTACAGCGAACACAAGCCCCTCCCACAGTGCGGCTGATTAGAAGAGCAAGACCAAACGTGAAGCAAAAACCAGTCTAAATTTGTGTTCCAGTGTTGGCACAAAGCAGGTCTACAGCATAGAGCGGATCTACAGAACAGACCTACTGCCACATTTGGCTGAAGTTTGTCTAACAAAAGTGCACAAATGCATCTGTGTTTGTCACGATGTGTGTTTGGTTTGGTAAACGTGCAGAAGCTGGTAAATATCACTGCAAAACCAGAAAAGAATGTAACTCCAGTTTGGAACTTTAAAAAACAGGTTTAAAAATCTTCCTTCACTTTTTTCACAGTTTTGTGTAAAGTGCCAGAGGAAGTTCTCTTAAAGAAGAGGTTCTCAAACTGTGGGTGAGGGTCCAGAAAAGGGGCACAGAGTGTTTCAGTGCAGTTTGTTTGGCTTTGTATTAGGTAGATCTTTATGACTTGGTCATTTTGTAAGTAGCTCACATGCTGAAAAAGTGTGAACACCCCGGGTATAGTCTATGTGCTCTTTTATTTGTTCTGATACAGCTAAAGCTTTTCAGGAAAGATTCATCCTGTATTAATATTGGATACCTCCTCCAATGAGTATTTAAGTACTACTTTTAGTTGATTAGTATCTGATTTTTGTTACTTTTGACCGACTAAGAATGCTTTGTCACTGTTTGTCTTCAAGATTCTTCTGTAATTATAGAGATATTAATCACAAACCAGTCCAGTCTCTTTGTGCAGTCAGGGGTGAGACGGGCTGCTTTATTTCATGACACACACTCGCCCTCTGCCCTGCTTCTGCCACAGCCAAACACAATCCTGCTCAGCCCAGTGCTTTGTCTGGTTAAAGTTGTGTAACCTGTATTCACCTGGTTCTGTCATCAGGATCAACAGTGTTGAGCTGGGCTGTATTATGCATCTGTCGTTTGCTCTGTATAGACCGAGACCCTGCCCATCTGCCCTGTTTGAAATCTTTCTTGCAAACCATCTAGTGTATAGGTGAGTTTCAGCTGATGTCATTGTTATTAAAAGCCCGCGTTGCTGCTGGGAAATATTTTGGTCAGAAACAAGAAACAGGATAACGGTCAAACACAGTGCGTAACCTCGCGTATTTATCCCCGATAATGGTAAATTCCTGCTGCATTATCGGATGCACAAATAGAAGCGCGGCAGAAGGAAAACGTCTTTTTCGTATTCCGAGTGAAAAGAACCGCTAACGGTGAATTAAACGGCTTTCAAACATTCGCAGAGCAAACGTAGAAGATCCTAACAAACCGTGGACTCCAACAAGTTCAACAACACATCGAGACTCTTGGAGGTTTTCATCTTTTCTGCTGTGAATGGCCCAGGAGTTTCCACCAAGTCATTGTGGATATCGTCAAAGTGAATATTTGTCCAGGTAGTTGGCGATTCCGACCAGAAATTTGGTTTGGTCCACCTTTTGTCGGGGTTGAAAAGGGTGATTTGTCGTCCGTCGATGCTTATGACCAATTTCTGGTCAAATGGTCTTGGGTCCTCTGCCGTTAGAGTGGATAAATAACCGGGATCAATACCCTTTGCGTGCTTTCTCGCTCCGTACGTCATGTTAAATTAGTGTTTATTGCCGCTGACCAAAATAATTCCCAGCATGCAACGCGCGCTTTTGTCAAAAATGAAACTTGCCTATTCCGATTCCTGACCAAGTCACTGGAGAGAAATGAAACTGAGTGAAGGCACTAGGTGGCACCAGACTGGCTAGGATTCTGTCTGGACGACTGGAGGATTTTACACACAATAATAAATAAGCTCTCTGTCTGTCCTCCTGCAGGTGTGTACAGTGATGGCCGCACTGAGGACGGCTTCGGGATGATGTTTGGCGTGAACCACTTGGGCCACTTCCTGTTGACAAACCTGCTCCTGCCTCCGCTGAAGGAGAGCGCCCCCTCCAGGGTGATCAACGTGTCGTCTGCGGCCCACAATGTTGGACTCATCGACTTTGACTGTCTGAACAAACACAGGACTCTGCGTCTGGGCTCCACCACCTCAGACCTGGTGAAGATCTACGCTGCCAGTAAACTGTGCAATGTGCTGTTTACTCACGAACTCCACAAGAGACTTCAGGGGACCAACGTGACCTGCTTCTCTCTGCACCCAGGTCAGTGGGACAGGAAAAACTCTCTCTGTAACTTATGTTATTAGGTTCTTTTTCAGACCAAGAGTTTGTTTTCATACCTGGCTCCCTGCGCACTTCCTCATGAGTCACGTAATGTTGCTGTGACGTGTCTGTTCAGCTGATTTATACACGTTTTGGTGCTGTCTTCCTACTGGTGGAGGCTCTCACACACCTGGGATACTGTCCTGAGGAAGTTGAACTACAGATGGCGCTGTCGACCTGCCTCCTCCGGTAGGAAGACGGCACCAAAACCTGTTTAAATCAACTGACTGAACACGTCACAGCAACATCACGTGACTCTGAGGAAGAGCGCGAATGAGCAGTCGGAACTGTCAGGTTTGAAAACAAACTCTTGGTCTGAAAAAAGAACCTTATAACATAAGTTATCGGAAGACCAGATGAACCTCATTGGACTCTCTCTGTAACTGCTGCAGTCAGTTTTTATTTTGCTATTTTGTCCGTAAATCAAAAATTCTGAATTTCCCTCAGGATTAAAAACGCATCTGTCTATATGAACATTAACAGCAGACAAATCAGGCACCTTCTTTCCCCATAGTTGCTTATGTTAGCAACAGTTTTAATTGACAGCGTTGCCAGGGAATAGATAGGGAAGTCGATAAAGGAATTATCGTGACAGGCCTTCTCATTATGTCCATTCAAATTGAAAAGTTAAAGGTGCATTGTGTAACTTTTCAATGGCTTGTTTCTATGGATATGTCATTGCTCTGCCTGGAATGTTTCACAGTATGACATTAAACAGTTCTATCCATCCATCCATACATCCATTTTCTTCCACTTATCTGGGGATCCCGAGTCATTCCCTGGCCAGCCCAGAGACATAGTCCCTCCAGCGTGTCCTGGGTCTTCCCCAGGGCCTCTTCCATGCCCAGAACACCTCCCGAAGGAGACGCTCAGGAGGCATCCGGAACAGATGCTCGAGCCTCAACTGACTCCTCTTGACATGAAGCTCGAGCTCCCCCCGTGTGACTGAGCTCCTCACCCTATCTCTAAGGGAGCGCCCAGACACCCTGCGGAGGAAACTCATTTTGGCCGCTTGTATCCGTGATCTCGTCCTTTCGGTCATTACCCGGAGCTCATGACCATAGGTGAGGGGAGGAACGGAGACTGACAGTAAACCGAGAGCCTTTCGACTCAGCTCCCTCTTCACCACAACGGTCCGATACAGCGACCTCATCACTTCCGACGCTGCATCGATCCACCTGTCAATCTCACGTTCCGTCCTCCCCTCACTCGTGAACAAGACTCCGAGATACTTGAACTGCTGCACTTGAGGCAGGGACTCTCCTCCCACCCGGAGAGGGCAAGCCACCTTTTTCCGGTCGAGAACCATGGCCTCAGACTTGGAAGAGCTGATCCTCATCCCAGCCGCTTCACGCCCCAGTGCAACATCATCAACAACATCATCCGCGGACAGCAGAGATGATCCTGTGGTCCCCAAACCTGACCCCCTCCGACCCCTGACTGCGCCTAGAAATTCTGTCCATAAACACAATGAACAGAACCGGTGATGAACAGATCTACTTTACATTTATTCAATGACAGGTGGTTTTACAGCTCAAAAACACGTAGAAAAACAGGCATTCTGACTGTGAGCGGCATTGTCTCTCCACAGACCTGACCTGTAACTTGGTCCGGTTTGGTCTCCATGAAGATAGAAAGGTTTAATGCCATACTACGAAACATTCCAGACAATAGAGAAAAGCATTTGACAAGCCCTCCACCTGAAAAGTTACACGATGCGCCTTTAGTCTTTGCAGATCCCCAATTGTATTTTCCATTTTGTTTTTCCAGGTGCCATAAATACGGAATTCGATCGAAACTTCCCCCTAAGCATACTCATCATTTTTGGTCTGGTGAGGTGGTTCTTCTTTAAGACTCCGGAGCAGGGCTGTCAGACCACGCTGCACTGCGCTCTCCAGCCGGGACTCGAACCTCTGAGCGGACGATACTTCTCCAACTGCACCGTCCGAAACGTGTACGCCAAAGCACGAGACGACGCCACGGCCAAGAAACTGTGGGAGCTCAGCGAGAGGATGTGTGGACTGCAGTAGAGTTCAATGAAAATATATGTAAACAGGCTTTTCCCACAAAGTAAAACAAAAAACAACAAAAAAAACAGTGGCGGTAGAGTGGTCCCTCGTTTATCGCAGGGGGTAAAAATAACCCGCAATAAAGGCTTTGCACCGTCACGTGACCCCTATAGCAACGGTACCTACGCCGCTATGACACTGGGAACGCTGTGTCATTGACTTCAGCAGCATCGGAGAAACTTGGGCAGGTTTTGTTGTGTATTTGGTTGTTCTAGACGCTCTGAAAGGGGTATAACGATTTCTTTCTTCACTGTTCCTCTGGAAATGACTCATCAGGAGCTCAAACAAGGGAATTATCGAAAAAAAAGACGGGAATTATGTCTAGAGAACATAAACCGCAAAGAGATTTCCTATGGTACCGTCAAGACACACTCACGTCACTTTCATCAAGGTATTTGCTATTTAAATTGATCATAGTTTATTTCATGAGAGAAGCAGATTTTCTGGACTAAAATTTTAAAAGAAAACATTTGCAGTGTGAGCGGCAGTAGAAACTGTATCTTCCAGCACATATAAACATGTCACTCGTCGTAGGACCCATGTTTTCTTTATTGACTTGTTTATCCACAACTATGTCTTCTAGAATTAATCACTTTTTGCGAGTGGATCTTTCTAACATTCGCGAGGATCTTTTCATGACCGATTCTTTCGAGGTTCGGCTCACAGACTCTTCGACTCGTGCGTCCATGTTGATCAGAGGAGCCCAGTGTGGGTTCGTTGAATCGTAAACTAGTGCGGGTTTTCCTGGATAAATTAATGAAATTTTAGTTCAGTAAATGTGCTTCTTTCATTAAATAAGCTATGAAACAATTTAAATAGCAAATACCTTGATGAAACTTCGGGTGTCTTGATGGTACCAGAGGAAATCTCTTCGCGGTTTATTTTTGCTGCTATAATCCGCGTCTTTTTTTGATAATTCCCTTGTTTGAGCTCCATGATGAGTAATTTACAGAGGAACAGTGAAGAAACAATTCATTTTATCCCATTCAGAGCGTCTAGAAGAACCAAATACACAACAAAACCTGCCCATGTTTCTCCGATGCTGCTGAAGTCAGTGACATAGCGTGCTCAGTGTCATGGCGGCATAGTTACCGTTGCTATAGGGGTCACGTGATGGTGCAAAGCCTCTATAGGTGAAATTACATTTTACAATTATTATTATATCTGTTTTAAGTCTGTAAAACCCCTCAGCACACAGTTTGTACACTTTTGTATTGAGTTTTAAGAAACAAATGTTGGTAACACTTTATAATAACTACACCTTATTTAGCCTTAATAAAGCATGAATGAAGACTTAATTAATAATGAACAAAGACTTAATTAATAATGATTCATGCTTAGTCACTACTTAATTACTACCTTAATTAGCACTTGCACTTAATTTGCCTGTGCTGTAAATCATAATAAACTCATAATTATTTCATACTTAATTACTCATGAACTAACCATTTGAGCATTTATTAATCATTAGTAAACTATGAGATAATGATTTACTAATAATGCAATGCAATGATAATTCAGGCTGCTGTTATCTGTTAGTTAAGTCTTTTCTAAAGTGAAGACTAATTATGCTTTATTAATCATTTACTAAGCATGAATCATTATTAATTAAATCTTTGTTCATTATTAATTAAGTCTTTGTTCATGCTTTATTAAGGCTAAGTAAGGTGTAGTTATTATAAAGTGTTACCCAAATGTTAATACGAACATTTTAAGACCAAAATAACAAGGCTCACTGCAACAGAAAGAGACAATGTTCCAGTTTAAGTCAATGAGAAGAGCCGGAAAAGCCCACGTGCAAACTTCCTATTTGGATTATATACAGTTTATGTTTATGACCACAAGTGCCCCACTGTGTTTTTTAACTCCATACACCTTCACTAAAAATGATTTGGTTATTTTCATCCCTGGAATTGCCCATTTTTACTGAACATAAAGTCAAAAAAACATGTGTAAATGAAACAAAACTTGACTCCAGGTTTGTTTTTTTTCAAGGTAACAGTTTTATAACATGACTTAAATCTCACATGAGTCTATTTTGCATAATATCGGACTTTAAAAATGTTGAAATGGAACCAATCATTCACCATTCACCAGATTATCTTGTGATTTTTTTTTTCTTGGGCTTGTTTTATTTCCTGATGTAAATAGTTTTCATTTTCTTTGTAATGTCTCAGATCTGTCTTGTGTGTGTGTTGTGGTTTTGGTTTAAAGTTTTTTTAATGTCAGTATTGTGGTATTGTCTAAGTTAATGTTTTACCTGGTTTAAGACAATGGACGAAATACTGAAAATAGAGATTACAAGGGTGTAGTTTTGCATAGGGACGGTGGGGACGTGTCACAATCAATATTTGGGGAAGACAAAATAGTCCCTACCAATATTTGCCATTTTATTTTAATAAACAAAAATATAAATGTATTATGATATTTGTCCAAACTCATTATTATTAATCGAACATGTTTTAGTTCACATTTAGATGGCGTGAGTGAAGACGCTGCACCAAACTTTGAATTAAACTTTTCAGAAGGAACTTACTCGGCTTCATCTTCGGTTAAAATTGCAAACTTATTACGAGGCGCCGCGGAAAAAGAGCGGCTTTCATAGTGTGACCGTATTTGCGTTTGTCAAAACCAGGACACCGTACGGGGGGAGGGAGGTGGGGCCTCGTCATCGACATTGAGCGACTCTCACCTGGCAACGCTTTTAATGTTTTTCGGTGTCCTGGTGAGTTTTGAGGTCCCTGACACCGCCACTGGACATTGAAACATGTGCTGCTTTTTACACTGTGCACATGGACTCACATTTGTCTCGACCAGGATGGAAAGTGGGGAATTTCTTGTACAAGTCATCGTTAAATGCGCATTTGTGCTTCGGCATGTTGCAGACTGACCGACTGTTTGTGTGTGCTCGCTCCTTCTGAGTTACAGACGCTACGAGAGACGCTCAGTTTAATGGCCCAATTAAAGGTGATGAAAACCCGGACATTTGCATTACTTTATAAAAAACAAACAAACAAAAAAAAAAAAAAAACGGATGGCCAGGACAAGATGCGAAAAACGGACATGTCTGGGGAAAAACTGATATTTGGTCACCCTAGGCCAGGGGTGTCAAACATACGGCCTGGGGGCTGGATCCGGCCCTCCAAGACCTTTAATCTGGCCCTCGGCTGATTTTCTACAAAAATATTTTAATTATATTTTCTATTAAAATATTGTTAATTTTCTGTGGTGTTTATCACAGCAGCGTCTCCAGCGTCTCTGTACGTGGCCCCTCCCACCAGAGCAGCACAAATGAAGACTTGTCTCTTTCCAAACGCTCTTAAAGGACGATCGTTTTGACTGTTGACCGTGACACCCTCATCAGAAAAATGTCCAACATGAGAAAAGTGGAGCCGAGTGCAGGATTTTCCAAGAATATATTTTTCTTCAGGTTGTTCATAATATTATAATATTTTGTAAAAGAAAGACTTCATCAATTAAAAATAGATTTCTGTAATAGATTTGTGTTTCTCTGCACAAATATTTGAACTTATTGCTGTTTTTGGAGTATATATGACATGAGTTTTCTGATCCAGCCCCTTTGGGATCAAAGTAGGTTGGATACGACCCCTGGACCAAAATGAGTTTGACACCCCTGCCCTGGACGATCACCACAAGTGCACCTCCCAAACAGAGCCCTACTCCTGCGCTGTGAGACCCCGACTCTACTGACAATATTCCATGGAAAAATGTACGGACATGACCTCAAGAGAGAAACAATAATCATAAACATACTGCATACACATTGTAAAGAACAGAAAAGCGCATTCTCGAAAAGGAGCGGGAAGAAGACAAAACGTATACAACCCACCCCTGTTCATGACATAGTTTCAAAATTGATATGGTTTCTTATGCGCATTGATCAAGGAACTTTACAAATATTTACATATAACAGAATAATTTCATGCTGTGGTCTTGCAAACTAATAATAATGATAAAGAAGGCACAGGAGTTTATCGTTTATCAGGTCTTCATGGTCAGATTGTGTGAAAACAAACCTCAGATTAAAGCCTAATGTGAGTAAAAAAGCTTCAGACAGAGCAGTGCTTCATTAATGTTGATTATCTGTGAACAAAAGCTTTTATAGGTCATATTTGGCCAATAAAAGAGACTAGACTAGAGTTCAGGTTGTATCTGGTTTAACCCTTCACCCACAAACACAGAGAGCCGTTCTCTGCACAGTCCACATTGTGCAATTTACTGTACAAACCTGCCAACATTATGTAACAATATTTTCATTGCTGCACAAAACATTAAACAACATGCATAAAAAAAATAAAAGTAAACAGTTCACATTTAAAAGGGAGATTCAAAGCTCTAATTTAAAGGTAAAAATTTTTAAATTAGAAAAAAAAAAAAAAAGAAAAAAAAAAAAAAAAGAACATTAGAACATGGCTTAAAAGTTTCAAGTCTTAATGTAAACTTGGTTCTAGTCCTGGTTTCAAATCCTGGTTTAGTCTAGGTTTGGTCCATTGTTTATTCCTGGTTTAGTCCAGATTTAGTCCAGGTTTAGTCTTGGTTTAGTCCATTGTTTAGTCTAGATTTAGTCCTGGTTTAGTCCATCTTTAATCCAGGTTTAGTCCATTGTTTAGCCTTGGTTTAGTCCTGGTTTATTCCTGGTTTAGTCCAGATTTAGTCCAGGTTTAGTCTTGGTTTAGTCCATTGTTTAGTCTAGATTTAGTCCTGGTTTAGTCCATCTTTAATCCAGGTTTAGTCCATTGTTTAGCCTTTTAGTCCTGGTTTATTCCTGGTTTAGTCCAGATTTAGTCCAGGTTTAGTCTTGGTTTAGTCCATTGTTTAGTCTAGATTTAGTCCTGGTTTAGTCCATCTTTAATCCAGGTTTAGTCCATTGTTTAGCCTTGGTTTAGTCCTGGTTTAATCCTGGTTTAGTCCAGGTTTAGTTCAGGTTAAATCCTGGTTTAGTCCTGGTTTAGTCAAGGTTTAGGTTTAGCAATGGGCCCTTTATACGTTATCTATATAAATGGCTCCCTCTTGTGGTCGTACGAGTTATTGCTTAAAGTAGTACTGCTGCTTCAAGGTACTGAATACAGTTCACATATAAACTCGAATTTTGCCAGTTCATACATTTATATATCGGTTTTTACCTGTTTAATCTGTACAAATATTTAATTAAGTTTAAACTGAGTTTTATTTTCCATTTTAGAGTTTAGAGTTTGTTGGAATTGATTCACGGTTTATCCAAAACGTAAATTTTAGCTTCAATAATTCTGTCCTACTGTAGAAAATTATTGGCTTTAGTTTCCTTAATCACTCTCTGATTCCAGGTACTGTCTTCAACGTAATAGATTAATGAAACAATTATCAAATCCAGTTTAAATAAGTGTAAAATCAGGACTGAACAGAATATAAATGTGGTGAAATAAACTCAACTCACTTTCGTTCGACTCCACAAATACGACTTTGTCCAGGGTGGATTTTCTACAGGCCTACTTTTAACTTGGAGTGAAAAAGATGTTTTGAAAGTGTTTTTTTTATGGTTACAGATTAGTTACACACTGATAAGTTCACTCATTATAAAAGAGATTTTGCAACACAACACAACAGTTTCCATTATGGCAAAAGATTAAATCAAGTCAGCAGACAAAGTTACGTCTTCTCTTATTCAAAATACTTACCTAACTCTTTTTTTTCCCCTCAATATCAGTCTGTTGCTGCAGTCTGAAAAGTAAACTTAAAGGTGTTTCTATGGTTACTGCTCTGCCTGGAATGTTCCACAGTGTGACATTAAACAGTTCAAACTTATATTTATTCAATTACAGGTGGTTTTATAGCTCAAAAATACGTAGAAAAACAGATATTCTGAGTGTGAGTGGGGTCGCCTCTCCACAGATCTGACCTATAACTTGTATGGATTAGTCTCCATGAAGATAGAAAGGTTTAATACCATACTGTAAAACATTCCATACAAAGCAACAACATCTCTATGGAGAAAAGCATTTGATAGACAGTGGACTTTTAAAGTCACAGTATGTAACTTTATAGTAAAATAAATAAAAGCATTATTATTACTTATGTACTTTAAATTTTAAAATATTAGTTTGCTTTTATTACTATATATACTACTGTATACTATATATATACTATAACAACAACAGCTACAACAACAACACTCAACACAACACAACAACAAACACACAACAACAAAAACAACACTAACAACACTAACAACAACAACACTAACAACACAACAACAACACAACACACAACAACACACAACAACAACAACAACACAACAACACAACAACAGCAAACACAACAACAACAACAACAACAACAACACTAACAACACAACAACACAACAACAACAACAACACACTAACAACACAACAACAACAACAACACAACACAACAACACTAACAACAGCAACACAACACACTAACAACAAGCAACAACAACAACACTAACAACAGCAACAACAACAACAACAACAACAACAACACAACAACAAACACAACAAACACTAACAACAACAACAAGCAACAACAACAACAACAACAACACTAACAACAACAACAACAAGCAAACAACAACACTAACAAACAACAACAACAACAACAACAACACAACACTAACAACAACACTAACAACACTAACAACAACAACAACAACAACAACACTAACAACAACACTAACAACAACAACAACAACAACACTAACAACAGCAACAACAACACCAACAACAACAACAGTGAGTGCGTATACATGCACATCAATAACCCGGTTATGATCGGGTTTTTTGAGTATCCCGGTTTCTTGATGGTGCATGTAACCCGGTTTCAGTAACCCGGTTATGGCAGTATCCCGGTTATTAGAAACCGGGTTACTGTAGCTGGTTTATTCCGATATAGTAACCGGGATACTTGTGGCATGTATACGCAGTACCCCGGTTACTGCAACATAAAGTTGAGTGCGCATGCGTCCAAAAGACACTTTCCAGCCTTTCACCACAACAGTAGTCACATAAATAAATTGACCAAACGAGTGAAATGACTGTAAAATAAAGAGCTGCGCTAAACCTGCACATGTACAATCTGCACTCGTGTGATCGCTGAAAAGCTAAAACATGAACTATCTCCTATACTCTATACGCACGGAACACACTTACCATCATCAGCACCTCTTCTGTCACAGAAATAACACACATAATCCACAGAGTCGTGTCATTTAGTCCAAAAGAAACTGATCACATCAGCGGCGCAAGGAGCGAGTTGTTTTTATCGCCGCTAGCAGTTTATGCTAATTAGCCTACGGTCTTATGTTTCGTTTCTGTAAAACGTAAACAAATGTGATCACAGCTGAATTATATGATCAAACGGGCTGATGTGTCTATAGTGTTTATGGTTTATATGTTGTAAAGTTGAGTTTATTTATGCAGAAGATTTTAATGAAGAATCTGCACAGTGGATTGTGGGAGATCTCGTAGCTCCTTAGCTTCTTATGCTAAAGGAGCTCACGGTTTGTATTTTTCCTAGTTTATGAAATTGATTTAAGTTCATTTTTGCGCCTGCGCATTTGTAAGATTATGTCAAGAAACCGGGATACTCCATTTGATCATGTACACGCGGATATCAGTGCGCATGTAAACGCAGTAACCCGAATACTGACATAACTGGGATATGGCTAATAACCGGGTTACTGATGTGCATGTATACGCACTCACTAACAACAACAACAACAACAACAACAGCAACAACACTAACAACAACCACAATAACAATAATAATACTTTTCATTTATATAGCACTTTTCAAGTCCAAGTTACAGGTCAAATCTGTGAAGAGGCAACCCCGCTCACAGTCTGAATGCCTGTTTTTCGAGATATTTTTGAGCTATAAAACCATCTGTTATTTAATAAATGTAAAGTAGAGCTGTTTAATGTCACACTGTGGAACATTCCAGGCAGAGCAATGACGTATCCATAGAAACGAGCAAAAAGAAGTGACGGACCCCCAACAGAAAAGTTACAAATTGTACTTTTCAAGCAGTCCTTTTTTTAGTTGTGAGTGTTTTTTTTTACATTTTAGATAATTTTAATATTAATAAAAAACAATGCTAATTTATTTATTTAAGTAGTAAGTAAGCTTAAAAAATTGGAAAATGTATGCGAAAAAAATAAAAAATAAAATTCGTTTACGGTTTTATTTTATTTTGTACCGGAAGTGCTACCGGAAGTGGTGTGCGGCTGCTGGGGACCACACGGGAGAAACATAATAAACGTGAGGATGTCTCTTCTGCTCGGATGTGTCGCTGCTTCAGTTTTATTTTACATTTTTATCCACTACACTTTGTTCCGAGGAGCGAGATGCACCAGTCCAGCCAAGTTACACGGGAAGACCGCCATCGTTACAGGTGAAAGTTCCGTAATGCTAACTTTCATAGCAGCATAGGAGAAAACATACATTTTGTACTTTGTGTCTGGTGTTGTTCTTATCGCATGCAGAGCTGGTGAAAGCTGTTTGTACACGGAGCAGTTTTGATTTTGCACAGATTAATTATGATGGAAGTGATTTGTTGATGTGCCGCTTACAAAAACGTGTTGGCAAAAGTTTCAGCAGGCTTAAAGGCGCATTGTGTAACTTTTCTGGTGAAGGGAGCATCAAATGGTTTTCTCTGGAGATGTTATTGCATTCTTTGGAATCAGTGGCGTCTGGTGTTATCATTTTTAGGGGGTGTTGCCAAAGCCAAAAGTATACAGTCCCTGACAAAAGTCTTGTCGCTTATCCATTTTGTAGAAACAAAAGCTTATAACCTGACTTTAAATTAATCGATTGGTTTTAGAAATGTCTCATATGAAGCTAAAACCCTCCCAAATTATGCTCAATATACTAAAATAAATTTGCTTCACTGAAGAAAGATTGATCATTTAATGAACACAGAAAGGTCAGATTTTTGGCAAGACAAAAGTTTTGTCGCCTGCAGAAAATTGAACAAATAATTTACTTCAAATACAAAAATATGTTGCAGAACGTCAGTGAATGAAGTAGTGGTGCTGTGAGATCCATATTTAATATCTTGTATGACTCCATGAGCTTGAAGGACGCATCCATGCGGTTCGACAATGATTCATACAATTTGTTGATGAAGTCATCAGGAATAGCAAAGAAAGCGTCTTACATGCCTCCCAGAGTTCATCAAGATTCTTTGGTTTTGCCTCCATGCTTCCTCTTTCATTCTACCCCAGACCTGCTCAATGATGTTCATGTCTGGTGACTGGGCTGGCCAGTCCTGGAGCACCTTGATCTTCTTCACCTTGAGAAACTTTGATGTAGAGATAGAAGTATGCGATGGAGCACCATCCTGCTGCAAAATTTGACCCCTTTTATGGTTGGGAATGTAAGAGGAGCTAATATGTCTTGATATTTTAGGTTATTGATATTTGCCTTCCACCCTGCAAATGTCTCGCACACCCCCATACTGGATGTAACCCCAGACCATGATTTTTTCCGCCACCAAACTTACCTGTTTTCTGGGTGAATCTTGGATCCATGCGGGCTCCAGTAGGTCTCCTGCAATATTTGCGGCGGCTGTGATGTAATTCAACCGAGGATTCATCTGAGAAATCCACCTTCTGCCACTTTTCCAGTGTCCATCCTTTTAGCAGGCTGTGGGCCTTGGCAAATGCCACATGGTTTTTTAATTGCCTTTTGTTAAGTGCTGGTTTCTGTGTACTGATTCGACCATGGAGGCCATTTCGAGACAGAATTCTACAAACTGTTGTGGTTGACACAGGGACTTGAGGTGACCAGGCCTGGTGGAGTCTGCTGCAGTGGAAAAGGGGCTGGCCTTGGATTTTTCGAATCAACAAACGGTCCTCCCGAGCAGTTGTCTTGCGGGGTCTGCCGGACCTGGGCTTGTCAAAAACATCTCCAGTCATTTCAGATCTTTTTCTTATTCTTTGTACTTGACGCTGAGACACATTGAAGGTGTCACCACCTCAGCAGTGGATCTGGTCTTCAGCCTCTTGATAATTAACGCTTTGGTTGTGGTTGGTGGATCTTAGGCATGTTGTCAGAGGTCAAGTTGCAGTTGATGTGAAGGTCTGGTGTGCTGGGGTTCTTTTTATACACACCCACTAATTGATTGATCAGTAACTGATCACAGATGAGGCTGTAATCTAGGATTGGGTGCATCATATGACAAGGCCACAAGACTTTTGTCTTGCCAAAATCTGACCTTTCTGTGTTAATTAAATGATCAATCTTTCTTCAGTGAAGCAAATTTATTTTAGTATATTGAGCATAATTTGGGAGGGTTTTAGCTTTCATATGAGACATTTCTAAAACCAATCGATTAATTTAAAGTCAGGTTATAAACTTTTGTTTCTACAAAATGGATAAGCGACAAGACTTTTGTCAGGGACTGTAGATTTATTGTAGCATTATTAGAGAGTGGTCATTGATATAGTTAAATGGTCACATTTTTATACTTTTCCACCCTCAAGGCTCAAAGCGCTTTACAACATGAACCACTCACCGCTCAAGTGTCTTGCCCAGTGACACAACAATAGTATTCATCTGTGGGAGCTGGAATCGCACTGCCAACCTGTGGGTCAACGGAGAAAAGCTCTACCACCTGAGCTTCTGCCGCTGGGAATTAAGAGTTCTAAGTTAAAGCAGGACTCTCGTGGCCTTTTTGAGTGTTTGGCTCTGACTAGAAGTTCAGTTTTGGGGCACCACTCTACAAATGTTGAGAAATATTACCTCTCCAATATAAGAAATTATCTAAGTTAATTCATTAAGTAAACAGTTATTCTGAAGATAAATTCTTGTCCATTTCAGTGACTTATATCTGGAAAAAACATCACTATTCACCAAAGCAAACTGTGATTTATGAATATGTATTGACTAGGGCTGGGTATCATTAAGTAGTTGCCGATACGATACATATCTCGATACACAGGACATGATACGATACATATTTCGATACAGTGCACTTTCGATTCGATACGATATATTTCAAATCGATTCAGTACGGTTCAATAAAAAATAAAGGCTAAATCGTGGCTGTGATACTAAAAGTCACCACTTCTTGTGCAAAGTTCATATGAAACACAAACATTTTAATCATCAAAACAGTAAAAATACTGTATCATCACATTAAACGATACGATATATCGATATTTCGATATTTTTGCACACCCCTAGTATTGACCAAGTTAAACAGACATGAAATATGCAAGTGAGTGTGAGCTCCTTTAGTCTGGTGACTAAAGGTTGGACATTAGATAAACTGTAAGAGTTTTCTTAAGTTATGATATTAAGATATTAAGCCAAGAAGTTTGCTAAGAAGTGTACGCACGCAACCAGGAGAGTGGAGATGTTTGTCTCAGTGTGGTCCAGAGGTCCAGTGGTTTGGAGGTCTGAACTTAGATGTTTATATCATAGAACTGTAATAAAATCTGAATGTGAATCTAAGTTTGTGTCAAATTATTTACAGTGGCCTCATTGGTGCATGGGCCCAATAATAATTTTCTCTTCCGCATTACTTACGGTCGAGCTCCTCTCCCCCGTGTAATATCTGTAACGTGCAGGGCGTAGAGCGTTCCGACCAATCAGCGCAGCCTCAGAGCAGGGCCAGGCTAAGGCTTACAAAGATCACTTTTAGGTGCTTTGAGGATTGAAACATTTTAGTTCATACTGTGAAAATATAAAAGAATCCTCCAAAATCTGACCTTTGTGAAAGTTCTCGATGTCCTGTCGGTCAAACACGGTGTAGTGGAATTTCTCTGTTATAATCTATTTGAAAAAAAACAACAACTGAGAAGCTGTCTTAAATCAAAGAGTCCTGTCCCTAACAAAGTCTGTCCCTAAGCTGGTAATCATAACAAAGTCTACAGAGTTTTATATCCCTCAGGGGGTGTAGGGAACCTGAACATAAGCTAATATTCTTCCAAGCACAACAATCGGTGGAATCACGTTATTATTAACTCGAGAAACAGACGAAGGCAAAAGGCCAGAGTGTCTACATAAGATCAAAGGATTAGAGCAAGTTATTAGTTAGCAAGTTTCAAAACACATGACCATTAATCAACAACTTTAAAACCAGTAAAAAGTGAAGACTAGAGTAAAGATTTACATAACTAAGGGCAGTTTGAATTCCCCCAAAATGCATTGCGTTTCTAAAGGATAATTCTTTCTGGGCCCAAGCTCCCGGGAGCTGCAGTACCTGGAGCGGCCACTAGTCGGTCTGGAGCCGGGACAGAGGGGGAGGGGCTTATCCAGTTTTTATCGTTGATCCATGGTCTATGTAGACAGATTTTTTTTTAAATCGACACAGCGGATGCTTTAAGTTTTTATGCTAAATGAACATTAGTGAGTGTGATTCGTCTTAATGACCCGTATGTGTTAAACGCAGGTAAATGACAAGAAGAAACGTCTCATACCTCAGTACAGTAGACATCCACTCATACCTGACCGTTACACCTGTCCCCGCCCCCGAGGGAGTCTGAAATCTGCTGAAATGATACAGACATGATACAGACGGGACAGAGGCTTTTTCTGCAGGAGACATGCGCAGTAGAGTGAAGTGATGTAGTCTGATCAATTTTAAACAAAACATGAAACATACTGCCTAATACGAAATAATAACTTTAACGAATTATACAATTTTATTTATTTTTAAAGGTCTTATATTATGCAGAATTGATTGTAGTGACCTTCAAGTCATCATTATAACATTTCCTTGTCAAAAACACACCTTGAGTTTTGTTTCATTCACACGTCTTTGAGTAATCCTTTATTATTACTCTGCCTACATCTCAAAACTCAAAGTGATGTCACGAAGCCTTAGTTTTTAAGTTAACAGCTACGTTTTACTTTTAGTTCAGTCGAGATTGGCTGTTCCAGAGCTGAAAGGATCCGCACGATTCTAGTGAAGTGAAGTGTGTGTGTGTAGTTTCAGAAACACAGTGGAGCTCTTTCTGTACCACCGCATGACATCACAAGGTGGAGCAGAGCGTTTTCAGTTTGAGAGAAGAGCTCAGCCCGAAATGTGCAGATTTTTGTCACGTATTTGAATGAAACAAAACACAACTCCGGCTTTGTTTGTGACGAGGAAACAACATTATAACATAGATCAGAAAATGTTGTGGATTGTGAGTTTATTTGTGCTTATTTGTATTTTTCTGTCTTCAGGGAGCAACACCGGCATAGGGAAGGCCACAGCTCTGTGTTTGGCCAAAAGAGGAGCTCGGGTGATTCTGGCCTGTCGGAGTAAAGAGCGAGCGGAGGCTGCAGTCTACGACATACGCAAAGTCAGTGCTCAAAGAAATATACAGTATTATTTTATTACAAAACCGTGAAATCTTTAATTATTGCACTCTTAATACATTAAAGACGGGGTATTACACTTCTATGGGGTATTAAAGCTACTATATTACACAAAATTGACTCCTGTGAGCTTTAAGCCATGTTATAATGTTGTTAACTTCTCAAAAACAAACCTGGAGTGGTTTGAAAACGATATATTCGCCAAAAACAACGTATTAACATGTTTTATAAGTTTCGTTTTTGACCCTCCTCCACCCTGGGGTATTGTTTGGTTTGCTTAAAGGTTGTATAGAGGATTTTTTTTTAAGGGAAGAGAAATACAGCGACAGTCCTTGTGCGCATTCAGAATTACTGTTGAATTGACCTGTTTAGAAGTAATTCAGTTTTTAGACGCTTCATCTGCTTCGGTCGCGCCATCGCTGGACGAGATCTCCAAGAATCACCTCAGTTTGGCTTTGCTCCTTTTCCCCTTCTCTTCTTCTTTCAGCGACCTCAAAAACTGACTTTCTTTTGCGGCGAACAGGTCGTGGATTCTCGTCCGCCGTCGCGACAAACTTTGTGCGAAATGCGAGGAAGCGACAGTTCGAAAAAGCCTCTAAGAACCGCTGCATAAACCACGTAATCCCCGCGCTCCGACGAGTCAGTTACACTAGGGAGTTTGATTGACAACCTAACAGCCAATAGAAAATGAGGGAGCCTCGTTTTCTATTGGCTGATGTTTATCTGGCCTCACTACGTCCACAGTTGATAGATTTTCATTCTTTTTTTTTTGGTCATCATAATTACAAAGCTGCTGCGTCTCGGTAATGGTATTTTAATCTTTCACTGACGATTTGAAACAAAAAAAAATCCTCCATACAACCTTTAATAATTGTTTTATTTTATGTACTTCTGTAAAATTGTCGTGTGGGAGCAAAAACAGAAAGAGAGATCACTAAATTACTGAAACATGCATTGCTGTCATCTAGAACCTCTCCACGCATGTTTTTGATGAAGGAACAACGTTATAACATGGCAGAAAGCTCTAAAAAGTTGATTTTGCTTTAACGTTCCTCAACAGTTTGTGACAAGTTTCATGAAAATCCAACTTCCTCCCTGTTTACATTTTCTTCTGCATTTAATCTTTATCCTTTTCTAATGTTTGCTGCTGTTTCCTCCTGTTTGTTTGTTTGTTTTTTTTTTCAGGAGAGTGGGAATCAGCAGGTTCTGTTCATGCCTCTGGATCTGTCCAGTCTGCAGTCGGTCCGAGACTTCGCCCAGACTTTTCTAAAAACGGAACCGAGACTCGACTTCCTCATCAACAACGCAGGTGTGTGACATTTAAACGGGGTCGTCATTATGCAAACTGAACTTTTTGGAGCTTTCTACCAAGTTATGACGTTGAAGAGGTTTTAGACGTCACCCATGCATGTTTGAGTAATCTAGTGATCTCTCAAACCCTCTTTATGGTTAGCTGTAAGATTCTGTCCCATGCTCCCCCCATAAGTCTACGTCACCCAAACAGAAATGCGACAATTCTCCATAAATATACAAAAACATGATGCAAAACTGTAAACTACAACTTCACAAAACTGATGTAATGTAAATGTAATGCACACTGATTGTGTTGAGACTCAAGAGTATCAATAAACAAACTAAAACTTTACATTTACCACATTGATGCTGTATTAAGCGATACGATTATGGGTATGCAAAAATATCGATATATCGTATTGTTTAATGTGATGATACAGTATCGATATCGTGGGCTGCTGTATCGATATATCACCAAGAGACAGAGCTACAGTTTTGTTGTTTGTTCAGTCAAAGGAAACTTTTTTATGCGACACATTTGACATTTTCACTGTTTTGATGATTAAAATATTTGTGTTCCATATGAACTTTACACAAGAAGTGGTTTAACGGACTTCCGGTGACGCCATGCATGGAGCCGCAGCATAAAATCTAGGCTCCCGTCCGAAGGTTTACAATTAGGTTAATAACTTCATTTAATCTCAGCATTTCAGTGGCCATAAAGATAAAAGATGAGTGCCTCGAGTAAACAGAACAAAGGCTCAAATAAACGTGAAACAACGAAGCCCGACGTAGGGGAAAAAAGACCGCCGAGCCCAGCTAGCAACGAAGCCACAGCCGCAGGTATGCAGAGAGGCGGTGAGATAGCTGAGCTCATGGCTGAACTGAAAAAGGTCCGAAAGGAGAACCAAGACGGTCACAGAGACACAAAAAAGTCACTGGACCGATTAGAATTATTAGTAGAGGACTTAAAAACGAAAACTCAGGGACACGAAAAAAGACTGAACGAGGCGGAAAAGAGGATTAGCGAGACGGAGGACCGGGGAATGAGGCACGGCCGTATACTAAAGTATTTGCTTCAACGAGAGCTGGATCTCACATCGCGCTGCGAGGACCTGCAGAACAGAATGAGACGCAATAACCTGAGGATTTATCAGGTCCCCGAGGGCAACGAGGGACGCGACACTGTGAGCTTTGTACAGAATCTGATACGTTCCGCCCTGAATAAACCTGACATGGAGGTGAAAATAGAGAGAGCGCACCGGGCACTCGTGTCCAGACCAAAGGATTCTACGGTCCCTCCGAGATCCATTATTGTCAGATTCCTCGATTTTACTGTTAAAGAAAATGTGCTGCGACTTGCATGGGGCCAGAAGAAAACGATGTTTGAGGAGAAACGTATCTACTTTGATCACGACTACTCCCCCGATTTGCAAAGAAAGAGGGCGCGTGTTCGGCAGGTGATAAAGCAGCTGAAAGCAAAGGGAATCAACGCCAAATGCCCATACCCTGCTCAACTTCGGATTCAACTAGAGACGGGGGAAAAAACTTTCCCAACTCTGACTGAGGCAGCCGCCAAACTAAAGGAGTTGGGAATCACGGTGAGAGTGGAGGATCGGGAGAGGCTGGAGAAGTTGGCGAGAGACGACGGGTGGATGCAACCGGGAGAGTCGCGCGGAGGAGAGGCTTCACTTTCACCGGCGGACTTCGCTGCCTTCGTTAAGGACATGCAGTAGAGAAGGTTATGTAAATGACAAAGAATGAGAAGTGATTAGGCCTGAATATACTGCATGGATAGATGTAAGCTGAGAACTCCTTAACACCAGATGCAACAAATGTTATTAACCTTAAGTTAGTTAGATAATCCTTCATTTCGGACGGTTATGGGTAAATTTGAGTGCATAACACTCAATGAGCGGTCTTATAAAGAAGACTGCACTGGCATATTGCCTTATGTTCATCCCAGAGATAATTCGTCACATATCTCTGCCTAGTTGTAAACAGGAGCTGGTCCAATTAGGGTCAGCTGGATATATGGAAGTTCTAGTTATGACATTTGTTCTGCCCTTATTGTGTTATGTTCTTTTTTCCTTGACAAATGTTCTGGGTTTACTTACCAGTCAGATAACTTACTGGATTGCCACCAAGAAAATGATTACCACGTTGAACACAAACTACATTCTGAACAAACATGGTTGTACTTAACTTGATCAGCTATAATATAAAAGGTATAAATAACCCCATCAAGCGCAAGAAACTTTATGGTCAACTTAAAAATTTGGGTTGCTCTGTAGCATTAATTCAGGAAACCCACTTATCAGACAAGGAACACCTAAAATTAAGAAGAGAGAGAGTGGGTAGACCAGGTTTATAGTGCCTCGTGTAAAAATGGGAAAAAAAGAGGTGTAGCAATTCTTTTTCATAGATCAGAGTATTTTCAAAATGAAGAGCTTATTCAAGATGATGAAGGCAGATTTGTTATGGTAGTGGGCAAAATTGATAATATACAAGTTACTATACTAAACGTATATGCCCCCAATGAAGACTGCCCCCAATTCTTTGTGAAAATCGCATCTATCCTTGCTGAAAAAGGCAGAGGACTAATAATTGTCGGTGGGGACTTCAATTGTATATTGAATAGAAAACAAGATAAACTACCAAGTGATGTTGGACCCAGACTTAAAAAGACTATGGCATTGCAGGGTATGCTAGAAGAATTAGGCCTGGTGGACATATGGCGCTTCCTCCATCCAAGAGGAAGGGACTTCACATTCTTGTCCCATGCTCACGGTACATACTCAAGAATAGATTTCTTTGCTATATCTAAAAGAGAATCATATAGAGCTTTGGAATGTAATATTGAACCCATCACAATTTCAGATCATGCACCAGTCACACTACGTATTTCTTTAGGTTCAAATGAAAGATTTAAATATTGGAGACTTAATGTTTCGCTATTAACTGATCCAAGCGTGTACCAGGAGCTAAAATCTGATTTGGAAGAATATTTCAACCTGAATGACAAAGAAAATATTACCCCTTCCATTTTATGGCAGGGGGCCAAAGCGGTAATGCGAGGGAGGATAATAGCCATAGCATCAAGAATTAAGAAACAAAGACTATATGAGCAACAAAAAATTAGAGATAGAAATTAAGATACTACAAAAAGAGCATAAAAAGACACAAGATAAAAAAACCCTTGCATTAATACAAGAAACAAAGCAAAAATTAGATGACCTATTGACTTACAAAGCAGAGGGGGCACTTAGATTTATAAACAGGAAATACTATGAAATGGGTAACAGAGCGAGTAGATTACTTGCTTTTCAGCTAAAGAAGGCTCAGTCAAGTCGAATTGTAACCAAAATTAAACACCCGGCAACTAGTAGTCTAGTAACACAACCAAAGGATATTTCAGAGGCCTTTGCAGCTTACTATACTTCTTTATATGAAACTGAGGACCAAACCGATAAAACAGAAAAGATAAAACAATTCTTGGAACCACTTAATATGACCAAACTATCTGATGCTGAAGCAGTAGATTTAGAAAGGCCCATCACAGAGAAAGAAGTTAGAGAAACTGTTCTTAAACTGAAAAATAACAAATCACCAGGAGTGGATGGGTTCTCCTGTGAATATTATAAATCATTTATTAATGAACTCTCACCAATGCTTACAAGACTATATAACTATGCCCTGGACAGTAAGGACCCACCCGCCTCCTGGTCAGAAGCTTTAATAACTGTGATAAAGAAAGAAGGTAAAGACCCCACATTATGTACAGGATACAGACCAATAAGTCTTTTATGTGTTGATTTAAAAATCTTAACTAGTATCCTGGCCAAAAGAATACAAAAATATATTAGAAGATTGGTAGGGCCAGATCAGACTGGTTTTATCAATGGTCGTTATGGCTCAGACAACATACGCAGGACTCTAAACCTACAATCACTTGCCACCTCAAGAAAACAAACATCAATGCTTCTCAGTTTAGATGCCGAGAAGGCATTTGATCGAGTAGACTGGCTATACCTGAAACACGTATTGCAAAATATGGGATTTGGGGTCAAATTTGTTGATTGGGTCATGCTGTTTTTATAAAAATCCAAAATCAAGAGTACGAGTAAATGGATATTGTTCCGAATTTTTCAATCTGGGTAGAGGAACGAGGCAGGGAGATGGGCTGAGTCCTGTCTTGTTTGCCCTGAGTATTGAACCATTTGCAGAGGCAGTGAGACAGAACCCCCACATTCATGGTATATAAGAGATGAAAGCGGAACTCAGCACAAAATTGCTTTATTCGCAGACGATGTGCTGTTATATTTGGAGGACCCATTAGTGTCCATCCCTGCATTGCTGAAATGCCTAGATGATTATGGCTCTATCTCTGGATTTAGAATAAATGAGAGTAAGTCAGAAGCCATGATGTTATCAGGAAAATGGCCAACACAACTTGCATCTTTTAAGCGTAATGATCAAGGTTTTAAATATTTGGGGATCACACTTCCACCCAACCCACTTCAGTTGTTCAAATCAAATTACAATAAATTGATTACCCAAATTAAGGCAGACTTACTAAGGTGGGAGGTGCTGCCGCTGTCTCTGTTTGGTAGAATTGAAACAATCAAAATGAATGTTTTGCCAAGGCTTCTATATCTATTTCAGTCCTTACCTGTGTGGGTTCCCAAGTCTACATTTACTCAGTTAGACAAAATGTTTTCTAAATTTATATGGCAAAATAAAAGGCCGAGAATCAGGCTAAAACTGCTGTGTTCTCCGAGGGACAGGGGTGGAGTCTCTCTCCCAAATTTTAGATACTACTACTGGGCTGCTCAACTGGCTGCCATAACACAGTGGATTTATAATGACCGGGAGGCGGGATGGGTCCAAATAGAACAAAATTCAAAACCAGGAGTTGGCTTATCTGTGTTGCCATTTCAAAGTGGAACACTCTGGAAAAAACTTAAGCTTAAAAATGTGTGGATTAAGCACACTTTACGTATATGGAACTGTGTGAGAAAAAAACTTGGTGGTACAACTTGTCTTACAAGAGCCACGCCGATAGCTGGGAATATAGACTTCCAACCATCTATGTGGGACAGTGGGTTCAAAAGGTGGATGAGTAGTGGCCTAAGGACGGTTAACCAGCTTTTTGAGGGCAGTAACCTAAAATCCTTTTCTCAAATACAAAAACAGTTTTCATTACCCTCAACAGATCATTTTCGTTATTTACAAATAAGGCACTACATTCAAAGTCATGCTGAATGGGAAAAAATTAAAGCAGAACCTACAGGTATCGAACAATACTTTATAACAGTACAAGAAAAACATCTGCCGACCAAGAAACATGTATCATTAATATACAAGATGTTGATGAGAGATATGGGGGAACACACACTGGATATCAGAGATAAATGGGAATTGGAGTTAAATGTAGTTATTGAGGATGGGACGTGGGGGGATATGTGTGTGGTCAGCCACAAAGGTGTCAACAGTAATCTGTGGAAGGAATTTGATTGGAAGACAAAAATTAGATACTTTAGAACCCCTTTAATCATTTCAAGTTTCTACAAAACCATGTCTCCATTATGTTGGAGAAACTGTGGCATGGTGGCGGATCACTCACATGTCTTCTGGGATTGCCCAGTTCTTGGTAATTATTGGCAGGACATTAAAATAGAAATAGAAAAGATACTGTCTTGTGAACTCTCTATGGATCCGCTGATTTATGTACTAGGAGCACTGTCAGATAATGTATGTGTAAACGATCAAAAATATGTTCTCCGTATTCTTCTGATGATTGCACGAAAAATTATAACTGTTAACTGGAGGAAACCCTCCCCTCCAACAAGGACAGAATGGATACAGAGACTGAAACAAGTCTATATCATGGAACAACTAACAGCCAAACTTCAGATGAAAATGGATGTATTCTTAGAACGATGGACTCCGGTGACTGTGTACCTGAATAATAACTAACATAATAACCCTCTGTCAAGGATTGTTCTAAATGTTTATGTTAATAAACTAAAGTTCAAAAAAAAAAAAAAAAAGAAGTGGTTTAACAAAGACTTTTAGCATCACAGCCATGATTTAGACTTTATTTTCATTGAACCGTATCGAATCGCTTTGAAATATATCGTAGAATCGAAAGTGAATGTTCGATATTCGTATTGGCAACTTAATATACAGCCCTAAACGAGTTTCCTTCCACTAAAAAAGCAACAAAACTGTAACTCTGTACCAAAATAATTTAGTAAAGTATACCAAAAATTAGTCTTTGCGATATATCGATAGAGCAGCCCACGATATCGATACTGTATCATTGATATTTTGATATTTTTGCACACCCCTACCTCTCAGTCAGAATTTTTTAGGTGTTTTTGAGCTTTAAAAACCACCTGTAATTGAATAAATGTAAGGTAAAGCTGTTTAATGTCACACTGTGGAACATTCCAGGCAGAGCAATGACGTATCCATAGAAACAAGTAGAGAAGCTAAATAGTGCAGCTTTAATTTAGTCATTCTCATGCCTAAACGGAGCCTCTCTTCCCTGCGCAGGTGTGATTGGTGCCGGGCGCACTCAGGACGGCTTTGGGATGGAGTTCGGGGTCAATCATATGGGGCACTTCCTGCTCACGCTGCTCCTGCTGGACAGACTGAAGCAGTGCGCCCCGAGCCGCATCGTTACCGTGACGTCTCTGCTGCACCGGCTTCGGGGACGTGGACTTCGCCCTCCTCGACCAGACCAAAGACCTGGTCCGAGGAGAGAACTCGGTCACGCGCTTCATGGTGGGTTCAGATCTGTACTTTTAAATTCAGTTTAAGATTTGATTCGTTTAAAGGTCATGAACTGACTCTCGTGAGCATTGAGCCACGTTAAAAAACATGTCTGAGTAACACTTTATTATTAGTCTATTAGTCAGCATAAAATAAATAAACCAGGACTAGTCTTGGGCTCGAGACAGGGCGAGAGATAGAGACAGAGTCCGTCCTGACACTCAGTCCTGGTTCAGTTCTGGTTTAGTTCTGTTTTACACAAGGGTTAGATCTGTTTTAGACCTGGTTTAGTCCTTTTTCAGTCCTGATTCAGTTCTGCTTTCTGCTTTAGCTTTCCTGCTTTAGTCCTGCTTTAGACCTGCTTTAGTAGACCTGCTTTAGTCCTGCTTTAGTCTGCTTTAGCTGCTTTAGTCCCTGCTGCTTTAGACCTGCTTTAGTCTGCTTTATGCTTTAGCTGCTGCTGCTTTAGTCCTGCTTTAGTCCTGCTTTAGTCCTGCTTTAGTCCTGCTTTAGTCCTGCTTTAGTCCTGCTTTAGTCCTGCTTTAGTCCTGCTTTAGTCCTGCTTTAGTCCTGCTTTAGTCCTGCTTTAGTCCTGCTTTAGACCTGCTTTAGTCCTGCTTTAGTCCTGCTTTAGTCCTGCTTTAGTCCTGCTTTAGTCCTGCTTTAGTCCTGCTTTAGCTGCTTTACCTGCTTTAGTCCTGCTTTAGTCCTGCTTTACCTGCTTTAGCTTTACCTGCTTTAGTCCCTGCTTTAGACCTGCTTTAGTCCTGCTGCTTTAGACCTGCTTTAGTCCTGCTTTCCTGCTTTAGACCTGCTTTAGACCTGCTTTAGTCCTGCTTTAGTCCTGCTTTAGACCTGCTTTAGACCTGCTTTAGTCCTGCTTTAGTCCTGCTTTAGACCTGCTTTAGTCCTGCTTTAGTCCTGCTTTAGACCTGCTTTAGTCCTGCTTTAGTCCTGCTTTAGTCCTGCTTTAGTCCTGCTTTAGTCCTGCTTTAGTCCTGCTTTAGACCTGCTTTAGTCCTGCTTTAGTCCTGCTTTAGTCCTGCTTTAGACCTGCTTTAGTCCTGCTTCATCAAAACAATCTGAAGAGCCGCTGGGAGCCGAAGAGCCGGTTCTCTAAAAACAACTGGAATACCCATCACTAGCTGCTAGAATGTGAGGCAAAAATGCCATTAGTCTGACCTAGTGTCTGTAAATATAACGTAAAAAGTCAGAACAACAATAAATGTTGCCTTAATAAACCAATTTAAAATCCACTGGAGCCAAACCTAAGTGTTTTAAACAATTCAAGATTTACAGTGAATTTTTACATCACTAAATATATCGGTGATTATATCGGAATATCGGCACAAAAAAAAAAAAAAAAAAAACACAAAAAAAAAACCAACAAACAACACAACAAAAAA